>NW_020664420.1:58405359-58478727 GCF_002925995.2 Terrapene triunguis
CCCGGGCCAGTGGGGGCGGCAGGAAGCAGCGTGGGCGAGGGATGTGCTGGCTGCGGCTTCCCGCCGCCCCCATTAGCCCGGGACAGCGAACCGCGGCCAGTGGGGGCAGCGATCGGCCGAACCTGCCGCGTCAGCAGGTAAATAAACTGGCCCAGCCCGCTAGGGTGCTTACCCTGGCGAGCCGCTGCCAAATGTTGCCGACCCCTGTTTTATATTGTACAGAGGACTAAAACCATGGAACTATAAAACAAATATAAAAAAATAAGAAAGTGGTCCTTTAATATATGAAGTTTGGGAAAGTTTGTATTTGAGTAGAGGTTGAGTAGATATCATTTGAGAGATATTTAAAAAGTGATAATCTGTTACTGTATATAAAAATACAGTACTATTAATACATCAATATGTAATAATATTGAGCATTGCTAATAGCAGCCAGAAAGGAGACACCAACAAGTGGAGATCAATCTCCTTTAAAAGCTATTCAAAACTATTCAGATCACCTGTTGCAACTATAATTTCAAAAGAGAAAGAAATTCTGCCTGGAGTTCTAATACAGGATTTGATTCTGCTCTCATTGAATTTAGTGGCAAAGGATCCATTGAGTCAAATTGAGTGTCTATGGATGCGAATATATTTCCTAAAATCCTATTACTATAATTTTGTTATTTACTTTATACAATCATTCAGTTAACAAAAGTAAATCAAGTGCTGAAAGTGCTTATTATGTTAAAATAGCTATATCTTGTCAATTCTAACCAAAATGCTCTCAGTGGATCCTTAAGAAATTTCCAAAAGTATCCTGTTCTCTGACTACTCAATAAAACACAAAAACAATTTAGCATTGATAGTGGGTAACAATTGTTCAGACAAAAACCAATTTTCATTCGAAAGTATATAAACACTTGGGGTGAAATTCTAGCCCCATTGAAGTCAATGGCAAAATTCCCATTGACTTCAATAAGGCAGGGATTTTACATATGAAGTCTTAAAGCTGGGTTGCGGCTCTTGCTGCCATAGGGGGAGTGTGGAGCTATATTTCTCCAGTGGCACTTGCTGGAGTCACTCTGCTTCTAGTGCTGATGCTGTCAATATTCCTCCATGGACATGTGACTCTTACACTTTCTTTTCTGAAGGTGCATCCAGGATCTGACAAGCAGTCCATCCAGTAACTGCAGGCCATACCCCTTCGGCCACACCCCTTTTGGGGGATGTAATATCTCAGTCCACACTAACACATCAATTTTCGACTCGGGGAGTGCTAGTGTCAGCATTCTCCCTAAAACTTTTCCCCACTCTTCAGCCCCCAAGATGGGGCAGAAAAAAATTAATCCTGAGAATAATCACTGTCTTCAAGAGTTAAAGTAAAGGGAGAGTAGCAGAGGTCCCCTCCCTCAGCTTTTAGCAGAGGGAATGCTCCCCTTGCCTTTCTCTCTCTCCATGTTGGATGAACATTACTCACCTAGAATTCCCTGTTTTCTGTGGCTGGTGAGTGAGGATTTATTATGCAGGAGAATCTGAAGTGAGTAGCCAATGCTTGACTGAGGCACTTCTGGGCTCCAAGACCCAGATCCTCAAAAGTACTTAGGCTCCTATCTTCCATTGATTTCAGTGGAAGTGAGGAACCTAAATATCTTTGACAATATGGACCCAAAATGTCCCAGTAATAAGTGGAGCAGCAGCAGCTGCTAATGGGAACATAAGACCTACCTGTCCCCTATCCACCTTTTCCTTTTTAAAACTCCTATCCTGCAAAGCATTTAAGCATGTGCTTCCCTTTATGCACACAAATAGTTCTGTTGAGTCAATGGGACAATTTGCATATTAAAATTAAGTGCATTCTTAAGTGCTTTGTTGGATAGAGGCCTGAAAGAAGATCGGTCTCCTGGCCATCCTAGCCATGGCAACAGGAGAAGAAGGAGACCTGCTATCAGGATAGAGGAGGTTGACCAATGATTAATACAAACCAGATTTTTTATGAAAACTCTACCTTTAGAAATGTTTTACAATTCTAAATGTCAATAAATTGCACTGGGTATTTCCATATTTTCTGAGGATGCTCTGGATGGCTAATTTTATTTGTTATTATATCAATATGAATCCTCCATCTTGGTCAGGTGTAGGTGAAAGCATCTATAGAAATGCGGCAGGAAGTGTTAACAGCAGCATATGCAGAGCTGCACACAAGAAGCTATTTACAGTGCACAACATGAAGCAGTTTTATTAGTCCTATATAACCCAGGAACAAGGCTGCATGTTCTTGAGCATGATCTACTGGCACCCTATCTATCAACGAATTTTTTTGCATATTATGCATGTACCTCTTTTGCTGAGCACTCTGGTAACAAGAAGCACCAGAAACGTGCCACTCCTGACCTCTGCATGCACATATGTGCACATTTGTTTGTCTGAACAGGGGCCTGCTTTGGAACATGAATTCCTTTTAGACACATTTTTTTCTCTTGACCCCATCTCCAACCCTTCACCACAAATGATGAAAAACAACATCAATATATGACCTTGAGAGCTGTGATGACAGCCACCAAAATGGATTTGTTTTTATTCAGATAGGATATAATATGTACAGAGAGAAGAAAAATTCCATTGCTTACTATAAATTATCAATTTGTCAGCACATACAACAGGTGTGTTTTCTGACTAATGTCTCAGACCCTCGCCCAGCTATTTTAATGTATTCAGTGGGAGTTTAAGATTTCATGTCTGTTCTCTGTAAAGTTATAAAGCACCATATATCATATATTCCTACCTACCTTTGATATGCCTACATATCAGTCTTAAGGAGCCATTTGGTAGGTAATTCTATGAAGCAGAGGGGTCTTCTTTTGTATTTCCCTCCAAAAATCACATATGTTCAGTGTAGAAAACTTAGTTTTTCCGTTCACTTGACCATCTTAGAATGCGGTATTTTTGTAGCCATGTAGGTCCCAGGATATCATAGAGACAAGGTGGGTGAGGTAATATCTTTTATTGGACCAACTTCTGTTGATGACAGAGCCAGTCTCTTCTGTACAATACTGTGTCCTATTGCTCATTTACAGAGAAAATTGAGACAGAAAAGTCAACACTTGAGAATGAATATAATATGGATTAGCTAGCTCCAATTTAAAATGGAAAAATGACTGTGTAATGGATATATATAAAATAATAGCTCAGAATAACCTCTCATAACATATGTGTCATTTTTTCCTCAAATGAGGCAAAGAACTGTGGTTTAGACCACAGTAGATTTTCCCTTTGGGTCTATTTTTAAGGCATTATGTTTCCCTAATTCCTACTAGTTCAGTCCAATCGCAGAAGGGTGTGTGTGTATATTGGATAAATAAAAATATTACATTATGAGCACTCTAGAAATAGATTTGTTTGTCAGATTAATTGGTATGTGTTAGAATGTATATTACCCAACAGTTTGTCTAATCTATATAAATCCTTTTCTTGTGCTTCATCTGGTTTATTTACATACTATGAGTAAGTACAAATTAGTTTACAAGATAAACACAAGATATTTAAATCTGCTTATCTATTTATAAAATTTGCCCTTTTCTAAAATCAAGAAAACAGCCATTTCAGGTTATGTTTCAAAATGTTTGTCTTTTGTAGAAATATAATTATTCATGTGTTAACCAGATGTGCTCGTATTCCCAAACCTGCAAATCACTAATTTGATAATGACCGCATTTCATTTAGAGACCGTAATCTAGAAATAAAATCTGTTGTTCACTCTTCACAAATCAAAACTGCTCTCTTATATAAGGTTATCAGGATGAGAGAGCCTGGTGGGATGTGAGACTTTGCAAGGCCTCAAACTATTTGGGGGATATCTAAAACTAGTTTGACTTCTCAGAGATTCTTTTCCTGTAATTTAAATTAATATTTATGATAGGTGGTTGAATTTAAAATAACAACATTGTTTATAGTTCAAGGAAAGACACTTTTTTTTATCAGGGCTAAAATATTCCCAGGAATGAATGTTCTCTATATTCTACATGTACAATATTTACTGTATTTTGCATTAGACTATTTCTCTCCCCTTCTCTGATTTTTCTTTTCTTACAATCTTTCTCTGTTTGCTTTATTTTTGAATCTGTCCACTCTCTTCTTCATAACTTACCATACTATTCCTTCCCCCATGGAATTATTACTCTATTCCAGCCCTGCTCCTTTTCACAGTGGAATGCAATTTAAAAAACATTCAAACTGGAGCCAAACTTTACCATTCACAACATTCTAATGGGTTTAAAATTAGGCAAAGTGCATTTGTCCATCTCTAATTGTTATAGCTGTTATATACTGAGAAATGAAAATTAAAAGGCTTACTTTTGTTGGAGAAAGTTTCCATAATCCATGCACTGATGCTATCTCGTCTCATTGTGGATGATGAACTACTCAGAACATTTCTGAGACAAGATTTTTCTGTTATTAACATGTAGTAAACTTGATTCCTACATATCCTTTACCACTAAGCTCATTCTTTTATCCTTATAATACAGGCAACATAAAAGTTTTCTGTAGATTTCTATATTCCACTCCTGTGCTATGCAAAAGAAATAATGGAACATCAAATATATGAGGTATGAGGATACAATTTTGGTTGGCCTGCACATTATTACTATTATTCATTTTAGTATTTCCCCTGTAGTTATAAAGTACCTTTTAAAGATCCAAAGAACCCCAGAGTACATTACAAGAATAACCTCATTCCTACTACCCTCTGAAATGCATCTACCTGTAAACGTGAATATAATGGAAGTACGCAGTGCACAATAGCACTACTACAGTTTAAGAAGGTATAATGTAAGTCGTCAAACTGGAATATAGTCTGGGTACTGGAGTTAACACCCGTATTCTAACAAAAAATGTCAAGGACTCTAATGGCTACCATGACGAACTTGCAAGATGCATATGTTTGCTATATAGGGAAATATCAAGTCTTAAGAGAGATCTCATGTCCTCATAAAATCTTGTAATGGGGTAGCACTTCATTAGCAGATTCAGGTGTACAAGGAATGCAGGATCTGGTCCCATGTGTCCATATGTCAAAGATTCACTGCTACACAGGCCAATTAACCTACCAGTCTGCACCTAGACACTGGTGCAGGAAATACTGCAAGTGATTCAACTACATTTCAGAGATGGAAAATCCAGCTGAATGTAGGAAAGCCTTCAGTGGAGTACTGTAGCAGAAGCAAGATACAGCTTCCTGAGAGTTAAGCCATACAGCACATTCTGAAATAGCAAGTGCTGACAACATTCCCAGAAGAACACATTTACACAAACTTTTGAAATATTTTCAAAGCTGGAGAAAAATAAATAAAAAGTGAAGCATGAGCAGAGCAGGTTTCCTGTATTAAACCCCACAATAGCCCATGTTCAATTCCCAGCTCCCCCATAGACTTCTTGTGTGATCTTGGACAAGTCTGCTCCTCCGTGATTCTGTTCTCCATTGGTAAAATGGGGTTAATAGTTGTGGTACTGGAGAATGTGCTTTTAAGGACTGAACTTCCCAGACAAAGGGTGTGGGCAGAGTGCTGTGAAGCTCTTTTTGTTATGCACCACAAGTTGGAACATAGAATAAATCAGATTTCTTTGAAGCACTTAAACACTGTGTAATCACTAAATACCACATGATATCAGAAGTAAAAAGAAATTAAGAAAATACCCTGAGTGTAAGAATGGAGCACCAGAGATGAAACTCTCTGGAAATGTGGAAAACAACAGGAGGAAGTTTAAAGAAGCTGTGTATCTGCAAGCAATGGGTGCCAGTAAAAAGGAAAACAGTCAGAAGGTAGCCTTATTTTTGACAGTGGCTGATTCTGAAGCACTTTGTTTGTTTAATAGTTTTCAGTTAACTCAGGCAGAGGTAACTAAATATGAAACTGTATTAAGAAATTTGAGGAGTACAGCACTTCACACAAAAATGAGATATATGGAAGATAAGAGTACAAAAGAAAGGTGAAATTATAGAGGCATTTGTGATTAAAGCTATGCAAAACTTTTTGGCTGAACTTTCCCCTCCCACCCCCCACCCCCCCCCCCCCCCAAAATACAGATTCTGGTCATCCAAAACCTTTCATGAACTCATGTGTATTTTGGGAAATTGTTTTAGTTGAAACAAAAAGAGAAAAACTTTTTGGAAATATTGAAACAAATCATTTTGACATAATCAAAATGAATCATTTCAATAAAGGTAAAGCTAAGCAAACAAACATGCAAGTTCTGTGTAATGGAAATAATGTAGTTGGGAAAGAAGTTAACACAACAAAATGTATGGCTAGACCACAGTAAATCTTAATGAAGAGTGTGAGAAATTGAAGGAGTTAATTAAAGAGGACCTAGTCCTGAAGTACTATGACAGTGAATGAAAAACTAAATTGTCCAAGGACGAATCTTACAACAGTATGGTCAAAAGTGGAGACCAGTAGTTTATGTATCATGGGCTCTGTGTTAATTACTTTTGATTGAATAAATGGGCCCAAAAGTCAAAGGTGTTAACATGTCTTTGTTGCTGTACAACATTAATGGTTTTAAACAAGGTTCAGGGTTTTTGAATACAGAGACCTCAGTCTGCTTAGTAGCATGGCAATCACACCATTAAAAATTGTTTTAACCTTTTTTTAAAGATACAGAAAGGG
Organism: Terrapene triunguis; assembly: GCF_002925995.2. Classification (NCBI taxonomy): domain Eukaryota; kingdom Metazoa; phylum Chordata; order Testudines; family Emydidae; genus Terrapene; species Terrapene triunguis. The sequence goes on from NW_020664420.1 coordinate 58,412,007, forward strand.
GGGAAACAGGTAAAGCATTTTAAAAATAAAGTATTAAATAAGGCTTTTCTTTTAACAATATATCTTGCTCCCTTTACCTTTGGAGAGATTTTAGGAGGAAAAGACTGTTTGACAGTTTTTTAGATAATATAAAAGATGGTAATAACTGTCTTGGTTGGGGGAGACAGAGAAAAAGTTAACTGAGATGGGCTGAAGCTGTTGTTGTTGTTGTTTGTTATTGAAGTCTAATCCCATTTTCTAAAAGACAGACAAGACAAACACATGCCTAAGGCGAGAGAAAAGAACAGCAGAGGCAGAAAAATGCAATGTTTCTCTGTGGTGGTGATTCTCATTTGCAACCTCATTGCTGGAGAAACACAGGCATAGCAGATGATCTTGTCACCAACTCCAAGACCTGACAAGCTTGTACCATCACTCGACTGTTTAGATCACTGATTTGTAATTGCCTATTTCTAGTCTCAGGCTGACAACAGTGTTGCAAAATATACAGTCTTGGCCAGCTAACCCAGACTTCCATTAGACAGAAGGGGGGGAAAAAAGGAGAGGAATAGGAAAGAGTAGAAATAAAATGGGAAAGGAAAGTGACACATGGAGGGATTTGACAGCAGGAACCAAAGTCTCAAATCCCAGATGTTGTTTGGGTTTTAGTTGGAGCCAATGGAGGCGGCAATGTCATCTGGGTCTAGGTTGACCAGATGTCCCGATTTTATAGGGATGTCCTGATATTCAGGGCTTTGTCTTATATAGGTGCCTATTACCCTCAACCCCCGTCCTGATTTTTCACATTTACTGTCTGGTCACCCTATCTGGGTCCCACTCTCTGACCCAATCTGGTCAGGATAGCTCTCAGCATCAGGATGACAACAAAGGCCCAACAGTGTCATAGTGGATCCCAGGGTCCCAAGAAATGGTGGGAGCATAATGGTGAAGCTTGCTTCTTCTGGTTCACCCATTTACCAGCAGGCAGTAGTTATGAGATTGCCTGCAGGCAATTTTCCCTAAAAAAAAAGTATTTTCTTTTAAGGATCCCAAAAGGCAGTGATGGGTGGAGTAGCCTATCCCCTCATTGTTTTGTCCACCAATTAGGCCTCATTTCTGACACACCAATTTTAGTTCACTGATTTCTAGTCACACAAGTCTCTCGTTTACCAGGCATGAGCTTAACACAATCCTTGAATTGTATTAGTACGCCTTGTTGTCTGGACTAATTCAGTCTTTTTGTCTCTGCTTTGTACCATTTCCCATCAACATTTCTGTTATAGGTCATTCTGACATTTTATGAACTTTCACTCAGGTCTCCCAATTGATCTTACAATTAGGGTAAATCTGTAGACCTAATTACTACAACAGTGATAACAAAACTGAGTGTCAATATGCTGGAACAGTAGGCTTTGGCCTTGGTCCACGGGTGTAAAAAGTTTCATGTCTTTATTTATGGGAGACCAGTGTTGGTTGAAACTGACCATAAACCATTTATTGCCATTGCCAAAAGGTGCCTGGCAAACACTCTACTGAGAATACAGATATTTTTTCACCTACAAATATATGATTTGCAAATTGAATACAAACCTAGGAGAGATTTGGTAGTTATAGACACACTGTCTAGAGCATTTAACAAAAGTATAGCGTATCTGAATCCAGAGCTACATTTGTACATGTCAATCTGATGATCAACAACAACAGTAATAAAAAAAACCCTGTCCAACCTCAGATAAAATATGGTCTGTGATTGCCAGAACTACTGCTCAGGATGAAACCTACAGAAAGTAATTAAGGCTATTAGCACAGGCTGTCTGGGATGGCATATTCCCATCCCCTATTATCAATGTAAGGTGGAGCTCTTAGTACTAAATGTGATTTTGTTTGAAGGCACCAGAATGATTATTGCTTAAGTGTTACAGAAAATTAAATTAAAAAGGTTACATGAAGGTCATTTAGGGATTGGAAATGCTAAGAGAAGGACCAGAGACATTTTATTACGGCCTCAAATGAATAGTGACACTGAAGAAGCTTTTAAGGCTTGTCACATATGCCAAAAATGCAGGCCAAGTCATGCAAAAGAGCCCATGTTGGTGACACCGGAAAAACTGATTCCCTAGAATAAAATAGGTATAGATTTGTTTATGCTGGCTGGAAAAAACTATTTACTTGTCCTAGACTGTTATTCCCATAGTTGGGTCATGCTATCCAACTTGTATTGTAAATGGTGGTGTATGGAGGTTTGTTTTGATTTGTTTTTTGTTTTTCCTTCTGAGATTACACCCGTCCTGGCATAAATCCTCTTCATTATATTTTTATTTGTGTATAATAAATATCTTCTAGGTTTCTTTATTGCTATATATCCATCTTGCTCCTGAGACACTATTTTCATTCATGCACTAGCTACTTTTGCTCCATTTTTATGTAATGTGGAATCTGTTTAATTGTCCATAGTAATTTTAAATATAATGGCTAAATACACCATTCACCTGTGCTTTTGAATAATTTCTAAAATTAGCATCAAGACTTATAAATCAGCAACAATTCTTTTTTACTGAAAGCAGATGATGAATAACAGAAAGAAACAATGAACACATCTATTATAAACAAAGATCTATAAATTATAGCTAATATATTGAAGCAAATTTATGAATTCTACAGTACACAAAGTTTGTCAAGAACCAATTATTTGTAATTGGTTCCACACAGAACTGTAAAACTGTGATGTTTGCTTCCCTGCTGACATTGCAATTTTTTTTCTGAGGTTGGGAACTTCATTACATTACTGCAATAGCTAGATGTCTGTATAATTCCTGTATGCCTTGGTACCCCGGCGAGTTCATTTTCTTTGGTTCTTTTATAAATCGATGTAATACATCATGCAGTGCTTATCAGCCACCAACCAACAGTGGCGTGATCATAGATTTGCACAGCAACAAGCTGCTTAGCTTCCTCATACAAGTAGTTTTACTGGCTTATGGAAGTTGGACATTAGTGAGGAAAGAACAGGGTTGTGCATAGGGGCCCCTCCTGAAGAGAGGTTAAATGTGCATGAACATAAAGTCATTGCCTTCTGATTCTTATGCAGCCAGTCAGTCATGAATGGTAGTTTGATGTAAACCACATTACTTCTCTTAGATGGACCCATTCCTCCAAATTAGAGCTTGCTGCTGTTCCAAATTTCTCCAGAGCTCGGGTGTTTTAGCCCATTGTAGAAAGTGCTAGCGGCAAAAGTCACACATGAATCCTCATTCAGTTCCTCAAAACTCAGCAGTGCTTGGATCTGGGATTTTTGGTTCAGGCCATCCCTAACTAAAATTGTTTAAAATAGTAATGGGGGACAAAGCCTGACTTAGGGCTTGACCCAAAGCAAACTGTCATTGGAAAAAATTCCCACTGATTTTAATAGGCTTTGGATAAGATCCGTATGTAGAGTCAAGCCTGACCCCAGATGTACAGTACCTTCCCTCTTAACCTATATATGTATATTTAATTTTAAACATTAACTTTAATACTTTTTAAAAATCTGTTCTTAGTTTAAAAAATTAGTTCAGTCTAGGCCTGGGCCTTTTTGTCTTTGTTACCTAATGCCTATCTGCTGTTTTCCTGAGCTATTTTTTGCCAATGTTTGTATCAATGTAAAGAGTCTGGGATATCACAGTAACCAGATTTAGAAAAGTATCTATGAGCAAGTATGTGGGTGACCAGCAAAATGTATTACAAAAATGTTCTAAATCAGGAAACTTCCATGCAGATGTTCCTGGTTTTTCCTGACATTTCTTGTACGGCATTTGTTGTAAAAGTGGGAAGGGGGAGGTGCGGGAAACCACTAAAACTTGTTAAACTTCCCACAAAATATTGACAAAGTATGGGGAAAATCCTTACAACTGCCCACAATTCTAGAATTTCCCTCCACATTTTCCCCCTATAGCTAAACATAATGAAATAGTTTAATTGAAGGGAAAATCATGTCCCTACCTCCATGGGCAAACAGGGCGCCTGGAAGCATAACAAAAGCATTTCTGCTACACTGGGTGAGGGGAGTCAGTGTTTCAGGTAGTGTGCTTCCCTTGAATACAGAACCCAGCTCTGAGGTAACTCTTTAAAGAGCAGTGAGCTGGGGGAGTTGGGGCAAGATGTCAGGATCCATTATAATGCAGAGTTTCTATTCTCCCTCTCCCACTTCCTCCTCTACAGATGGTGAATGGTGAAAGCATGGAGGCTACTTCTATAATTAGATTTGAGCAAACTGTGCATTCCCTTTGTTACCAATCTACATCTTAGACACAGGACTCCTCCCCTCTTCCTCAGAGAGATCCCCAGAACTCAGCCAAGATAAGGATAGGAAGTGCTTCTCAAAACTTGCTGTGCAATCCATGTTCAGTAATACACTTTGACTTGTGCTGCCATATAATAAATTAGTATTTCCATCCTCTTAGCCCCCCAGAAGAGTTTCTGCAAAATCAAACAGAGAGCAGAAGGGGAGTGAAAACATTTTAAACCAATCAATAATGGGCTTGTATTGCCTTTTTCAGCTAAACTTCATGGGACTGATGGAAGGACTATGGGTCCTGCCCTATTTCCACCCTTCACTGTGTGGATCCCTTATAGGGAGCAGAATGGAATAGGATTCAGAGATATCCAAGGCCTCTTCCACACACATAAAGTGCTCAGGGAATAACAGGCTAAATTTTGATCCAGTAAGTCAGGGATCAGACCAGGTCTTCACCTTCAGAAGACATTGGAAAAAGCTTAAAACACCAACAGAAGATGTTTTAAAACTTCCTTGATGTTATTAAAGCATTTGATAGTGTCTACAGAGAAGCCGTCTGGAAGATCTTGAGACATCGTGGAATTCTAACAAAGATTGTTAATTTGATAAAGTCTTTGTATGATGAGTCTGTGTGCTGCATCAGGACACAGAATGAAGACACAATGGTTTAGGATTGTTCCTGGCATAAGGCAAGGTTGCATAATATCCCTACATCTCTTCTGCATTGTCATAAATTTTGTGATGAGAAGAGAGATGGCTGCTGCCAAGGACATTGGTACCATTTGGACAAGAGATAATCTGTAAGACTTTTAGATATTGCAGATGATATTGTCATACTGGATACCACAGTGGATGAAATGAAAAGACTTTTCACAAGCATAAAAGCAGAAGCTGATAAAGTCAGACTTCATATCTGTACACAGAAGACCAAGACCATGGAGATAGGAAAGAATTCTATCAACACTGGAGATGTGTGATTGATGGAGAAGAGTGCAAAAGAGTTGAGGACTTCATCTGTCTTGGAAGTACAATATCTTCTAATGGCCATTGGTAAAGCCAAAGGATCATTTTCCTGTTTGTCAAACATCTGGAAGAGTAAGAAGATACATCTGCAGACTAAAATGAGATTGTACAATGCTACTGTCCTCCTGACACTACTGTATGCCTCAGAAACATGGCAGATGGTAGAAGTACACAACAGGAAGCTGAATGCTTTCTACCAGCATTGTTTTTAGAAGAATCTTGGGAAATTATTGGAGAGATTATGTAACCAACATAGAAGTGTTGTGCTCCACAAATCAGCAGATTGCAGACTCCGTAATTAAATTAAGATACTTAGAATGGTTTGGCCATGTCACCAGGCCACCCCAACACAGAAGCACAAAGTATGTCTTAGGATTCCACATGGAGGGAAGAGAAGTTGTGGAGGACAAAGAATGATATCACTGGATGATCAAAAAGGATGCTGCTATCAACCAGACAATTTACAATGGAGTCAAACATCTTGCTCTTGACAGACAACAGCGGTAAAAATGGATTGCCTCATCTGCCAGTAGACACAAGAAATTCTAAGTCTTTTCCACATAGAAAGGATGAGAGCTGCATATAGTGTGACCCCTCCACATGCAGACTTTGGAGCATGATCTTCCCCCTGTTTGGGGTTTTAGATTCATGCCCATGGTCCAGATCCTCAGCTAGAATGAATCAGTGTAGCACATGTTATTGCATTTCAGAATTATAATAGGATGAAGCAAATCATTACATCCAACTTTTTTTCTACTTACATAAAATTAACAATTCTTGGTTTCTCTGTGGAACCACTTGGACAAATTACTAGACCTCCCCTTTCAAAGAATCTCCTTTTTCCTTTAAGTTTTAGTTGTTTTCCTTCATTGGGGTATATTTCTTAGGCCTTTCATAACATGATTATTAATGTCAGTTTATTTTAACAGTCTTTAAAATCATCTTGAAGGAATCAGAAATGGGCAAGCAAAGACATCATTTTACATACATCTATTGTATGTGTGCCTTTTGGGGATGGGGTAAGGGAGAAGTGCTGGATGCATGCCACAGACGTGCTATGCACAAAGTCCTTTTATAGAGTGACTAGATCATCCCTATGGTTAAGATTAAAATGCACTTCCTAACTATTTAATAATGCTGCATTGTGAACTGCAATTATCTCCCCTTGAAGACAAACAGCTTTTCAGTCACTTTATGCACTACAAGCATTCTAGCCCTGAGCCCACGCCAATTACAAGGAAAACAGAATAACCCTCTCTTTCTCATATATGCTGCTGTTATTTAAAGGGTCGTTCCAAGTGGAATAATGCCAACATTTCTACCCTAAGGCCTTCTTCCGCATACTCACAGATGTCTGGCAGAGATTACAGACAGCACATTGGCCTGCTTGCCATTTTGAGACCAAGCTCACAATGCTACCCAACCGCTGAGTGTCCAGATGACATCATGCTGAGGAGTCCCTTACTAATCTGAAAGGAGATGATTTCCTCTGAGCACAGGAGAAACCACATATCCCAAGTGTGGCCAGTGTTAAAACGTGAAAGAAAACTTGGTGAAAAACTCATAACATCTTATAATTTTGTGGATAACTATTTAGTTATCACGTGTGTTATTGTGTTATCACGTGCAGGGTGAAATTTACAGCACTAGCACGCTCCTGCCAGCAGCAGTCCTGAGGTAAATGCTTGCATCAGCTAGCAAGTTCTCTGCCTCTGGCCAGGCATTCCTTTTCCTCCCAACAGTACAGAAAAAAATGGGGGAGAAAAAAGAAAAATACTCTGTGACCCAGTGCTCCACTCCACCATGTCCCCATGGAAAAGGAGGAAAATACCTTGCTCCCCACCACCACCCATTGATTTAGTCAGCAGTGGTCTTTTCTTCTGGCTTTAATGGGAGAGGGAACAAAAGGATTACACCAGACACCTCCCTTTTAGTGTCCCAATGCCAACAAGCCTTTGAGGTCTTCTACTCCCATTTCCTTGGAGCTGTATTTTGGGGTGTCATTGGTGGCTGTCTACATTCCTTCGGTGTCTTAGGTAGGCAGACAGCTAGCTCTCCTCCTTGGAGTATTGGAAGCAGCTTGCTGGCCTGCTTCCTATGCCTACTCTTCCCTCCTCAGCTAGGGGGAAAGAGTTCTGGCTACAAATAGCTCAAATAGTTCCCTCTAATTTCTATAGGGGGGGGAAGTATTCGATGGAGTTGGCTGCAGAGAGAAGTCAGAGGCTGCAGAGAACTCCCTCTGAGCTCTACCATTCTGCTTTCCCTTCAAAATCCATTTCACTCTCATTTCTTGCTCTCAGCATTTTTGCCTGAGTCCAAGAGACTAACATCAATCTGCAAGAATAATCGTTTCTGTTTTCAGGCAACACTGTGTATGGGTGCTGAGAACTTTACTCCTTAGTTAAGCAGTGATTGTGTAATGCCTCTAACAGCAATAAGATACACCATGGGGGGCAGAGGGGAGCTACATCAGTGAAGACTGAATCTTCAGCAGTTAATTAAAGTCCACATTCTGCTCACAGATACTTGTATTATGCTCCTATTGGGCTTCAACCTACTCCATTTGGCATAAATGAGAATTTCACCATTAATTTAATTGGAAGCAGGATCAGGCCCATTGACTTCAGCGGGAGTCCTACCCATCCATATGAGAAAAAGATCATGGAAAAGATGAACTCCTGGAATAAAAACCAGGCAAGTAAAATACAAATATTTTTTCTATACTCTTTTAACTATGAAAATTTCAATGACACAAACATTTAAACTATGCTTGTGTCACAGATCTAGTTCCTTGCTTTGAGCGTCTAGGGACACACTCCTTATGTCTGATACACCTTTTGGCATTGTGCACCCCGTGGCCCAGTCCTGAAACTACTGCCATCTCCCCCAAGACTCTCCATCAGCTTTTGCACATTTCCCAGAATCCCATCAAAGGTGTGAGCCTTCTGGTTTACAGTTCACCTCTTCAGGGGTATGTGACAATGAAAACCAACAGACATGCAGATAGACTTTGTACAGGATTCTAAAGCGCAATGTCTCTTTAATTAGCAGCACAAGAGATACACAAATCTAGACAAAATAATAAACACACCTGTACACATTTTCCATGCCTATGTTTCCTCACTACTCTGAAGAGATCTTTGGGCTTGGACAGAGTCCTCTAGCTTGACCAAGATCCTTCCTCTTCAGCTCAGTACTTCTCTTCAGACTCACAGATCTAGCCCAGTGATCATTTCCTAACCTTGCATCGTCCATAGTTAAACCAGAGTCCCCCTGCTACAAAAGCATATGTGTTTTTCCTCTCTCCTGCCCAAAATTTCTTGTCCCTCCAAAAAAACCCTTTTACTCTTTCTGTGAGTCCTTTTTGTTACCTTTGTCCTGTTTGGGGATTTTCCACTCTCTTCTCTTCCTCCTCTATGCAAACTAGTTGGAGGACAGCTCCAGCACAACCCCTTGTTAGCGTAGCAATTGTTTGGTCAGAGCACAATCATTAAGGTTAAAGAGTCTCCATTGGCCATGGTCTGATAGATATGTGCTGCTCCCCACATCACAAATGGTGGTTTCCACATTCATATAGAGGCAACCAGAATTCATAAGTTTTACATACAGATTCCCCAAATTGTAACAGCCTGCTATGTATATTAAATAATCCTTGCAGTATTTACACCATTTGCAAGCATTTGGGGGAAGAATGTTAAGTTGTAATGAAAGAACATATGTTCTGTAATGACTACATGATTCTTATGATACCAAATACATAAATTATAATACATAAAATTGGCTTTAAACATTCTCTATTTGGTATGTGACATTTTATGGGTGACAGTGGAATAGAAGTGCATTTGAAAATTATACAGTTAAAATGATTTGTGTTTATGTCTGAGTTTAGGGAGGGGCAAATGTTATTTTAAGTTTCCTGAATCACCATGTAGGTTCCTCCTCTCTGGTCTCCTTGACATGCACATTCCCTACCCACTTCCCATCTCTTAAACATCCAATGATTTTGCTTAGCAATTGCTAAGATCATTTCCTTGCCCATCCCTCTGACCATATCAGACCCCACTTCTGGACATCTCCACTAGCTTTCCATTTTTCAGTGCATCAAGTTACTAGCTGAATAAAGTTAAATTACCACTTTAATTTATTTGCAGATATAGTTCAAAAAGTCTTATCTTAACTTGATGCAGACTATAACCAAAACAGGAGATAGAATCTAAATTAAGCTTGAATTTACATTGGCTACCACCTTCATGTATTACTTAACATATATATTTAAATTATTTACTGTAATATTGTATCAGGGAACAATGGGATTGGGTTCAGATATTTATGATTTTAAGTGGTTTTTATAATCTAAATTTTCTTATCTGTCAGTTCAACTACTTCCACAACATCTTTTTGTCCCCTTGCCTCCAAATAGAAATAGATCCTTCAAAATATAGGACATTGCTAAAAACTGTAAAGAAGATGATTAAAAACATTTCCATATGACCAGAAGTTTAATAAAATCATATTTTAGAATAATACCTCTCTCTAATGTAGTGATTTTCATCTGTAGATCTCAAAGTGTTTCATAAAGGAGGACGGCACCTTTATCCCCATTTTACAGATGGGGAAACTGAGGCACAAAGAGGTTAAAATGACTTACTTGAGGTCACCCAGTTGGAGCTAGGCAGAGCTAGGACTAGACCCCAAGTCTCCTGAGTCCCAGTCAATAATCATTTTACTTATTAAAGGCCAAACCCTTGTCTAATTGAAATCAGTATGAGTTTTGCAATGAATACAGTGAGACTAAGATGGGTTCCAAAGAACGATGAATTGATCTAGATATGTTTCTGGAATTCCCACTGATATTAATATGAATTTATATGAATTCTGATAAGGGAAGGGAAGGGTATTCACCCAGTTTGTCAATAAAAAAAACCACCACCACCAAAATGTCACTGTAAGAAGTTCAGTTGCTTCCACTGCAATGTTAAAGTTGTGGAGGTACATTTCGGAACCGCATTAATACCAACTTGATCATAGCACTTTGATACACAAACCTCTTGGGTTGCAAGCAAAGCCAAAGGCCCCTTCCATGATAAAGCTGTGATAAAAATTAATTCACATTATTTGCTGTTCAATGGATGTTATATGTACTTTGACAAATTTAAGCAATGAGGACACAGAGAGAGGACTGATAGACTACATTTTTTTAACAGCTGTTGTTCCTGTGTATGTGGAGTCTACACATCAGATTCCCAGCAAGCTGCCTGTGAAATGGATATTGCATCACCAGGGGCTGACATTTTTCTGTTCCTAGCCAGAAATGGCAACAAATTGCTAAATACCACATGTATAAGGAGGAACTTGCTTGGCTAACAATATCGCTTAACCAAAAGTATTCTATGTTAATTTAAAAAGTTACTAATAGGTCTCTTTTTAGAAACTAAAGTCCAGATCCTACAATGACCTCCCATAGGCACCTACCCGCACACTCCTCATCACAGGATATGGGCCTAAAATTTGAAATATCCAAAATAAGAAATAATTCAAAATAATGAGATTTTATTTTTTAATGCAAAGAAAACTATTAAAATAACCCATAGAACTATAAATGTGTAAAAAATTGTGCATGAAAACACAGTTTAAACAAATACCATAGGCTCAAAAAAATTAAATCTTAACAACAATACAAAATAAAGCAATAGTTTTACCAAAAAAACCTTCATTTATTCTTTAGTGTCTTGTAAAAATTATTTTGGATGTTTAAAATTTAAGCTGCAGTTAGGATGCCATAAGCATTGTCATTTTGCCATTCATACATATAAAATGATTCAGCAAGGAGATCCATTGCTCACATTTGGATTCCTGATTTAAAATCCAAGTTCAGGTTGGATGTTGAAGGGTACTGGCACCGGTGTCTGTACTGGGAACAGAAAAGTTATTTCTGGTGACGTATATAGACATAAAGTTCTCCTTAGATGTCTGGAATAGCTGATGCTGACTACCATGTGTTGTTGCAATAATGAAGGTAGTGAGACAGCTGGGGCAGCTAAGCCAGGCCCTTTCTTTGTTTTAGTTCAACCATAATATACAAAACTGCAATGGCTGAGCTGGCTTTCAGCAAAAAAGAAGCAGAACAACTGAAATCAAAACTGTTAGTGCAGATACTAAAGCAGCGCATAGATTCAGCACCTTGAGTCATATATGTACTATGGGTCATGGTGCTCTTTTAGCCTGGCATAACTTTTCAAAGTGAAAAACCTTGGCTCTCTGGACCAAAAGAAAATAGTAGCACTGTATAATAGCAGTCTGTCTCTGCAGCACTGGAACCTGAAATTAGAGAAATTCAAATAAGGTCATCAGCAGCCAACAGCAACTGAGCTGGGCTTTTTGGGAGCGTCCCAAAAAGAGAAGCAGCATAACAGTGTCTGCACAGACTACAGCAGAAGAACCTGTACATATCTGAGTCCCGAGCCTAGTAAAAAAATAATGGTAATTCCAACTGAAAATAGTTATGTTTTCTTAGTTGGCCAACTAGGATTTATTGGCTCCTGGTCCTAGTGTTCCTCTAATTGAATTCCAAAATTCCTGTATAATCCATCAGAAATTAGAAGAATAGACCCCAGATGAAGGATTTTAATGCCTTTTACTGAAGTTCTATTAAGCAAGTATGGCTGTACTGCAGCAGTATCAAACTCATTTGATGTAGAGGGCCAGACTCTATCTTTAATTATGGTCTGTGGGCAAGGATGTACCAGACCTCAAACTCTTTTCAATCCTGAGCAGATCTTCCACTGACATTAGATCAGTGAGAAAACAAAGCCTTTATGTAGCAATTCAACTTTAATATTCAGTCCTTTACTGTCACGTTCAGCATCACTCAATGAGAAGTGTTAGCCAGTGTTACTTCTGCCCTCTCTCTCTCTCTTCCTTCCTCATACTCCGTTTTCTGTTTCTTTCTTCCTCTTCCCCTGTTTTTGTAAGTCTGCTCTGTTCTTCCTCTGCATTTAATTCCCTGCAGCAACTCCCAGTTCCTACCTCTCTAAGGGCTTCATTCACATCTGTTAGAATGACCAGTAGAGGAATAATAAATGTTGACATTGGCTTTCCAGTTGACACTCCAAGGGAGAGCAGTAGTTCACACCCTTCAGAACTACTATATGGGCTATATGCCAACTCAAGCAGACATCACTGTATCCGTTTATACCCAGTTCACATTTGGAAAGCTTTCTTTGTAATGATGCAGGCTAGAAACTTGCTATTTTTTAAAATGGGAGCTGAGATTCTGTAGAATCTGAATATGTCATGCAGGCCACATAAATATATCCACATCCATTCCCTGGGCCATATGTTTGATATCCCTGCTGTACTCTATGTTAATGTGCTGGTGTGGTTCTCTACATATGACTTTTGAAAATATGAAGGCTTGAATTTTCAAAGGAGCCTAAGGGGAAATTCAATGAGAGCTGAGCATCTCACTCCCTTAGGTGTCTTTGAAAATTCCAGCCAATATGGAGGGAGAAACAGTCCTCTGTCTGTGCCCCCAGATGAAATAAGCCACACAACTGTAGCATCTGAGCTGCTGGCTCTCAGAAAAGAGCTGCACCATTAACAGAGAGCTGAGCACAGCAGAGGACATTTTTTCTTGTGGTGACTCCTCATTTTCCAGATCAGATCCTGAGAATCTCCAACCAAGAGATTTTTCAGAAATGAAAACTCTCTCTCCAAGGTTTCAGCATTATACTGGATCTGTTTGTCACTATTGTCATGAATACTCCATGAAGGGAATGCCACACACTCTTAATGGTCAAAGAAAAAAAAAACAGTTCTCCTCTCTTCACTTTTCCTGTGATGCTACTGCTGTCCAGTGTACTCAGTGTGCTCTCTTGGCCTGTCTACCTGTAATGTCAGGCTTTTATGCTGCCTTCTGTTGCAACATGCAACTGACCATCAGGCCAGCCCAGGGATTCATCTATATGCTCTAGTATCAGCCCATGGTCTTATGGCAGTTAGTTCTGTTCTTGTTCTGACCGAGTCTGCTCTGTTCTCTTCCACTAATCTTTTGGAACCAACTCTGGTCTGCCTGGCTAATGCATATGCATTCATAATGAACTCCTGCTGGCAGCGCCACATTGTGACCTTCCCATTTGCATGTCAAGGCACCTTTGGATCAGGGATCTTGATGCAACTATTTCTGTGTTGTCTCTCACTTCCTCTTTGCCTTCCATGTTAAGGAGAAGTAGTAATACTGTATTATGTTTTTTAATCAGAGAATATTTGAAACTCCTGAACACTGACATGGTGGGGGAGAGGGAGCAGGCAGAGGGTTTTGCATGTCATCTCTCCTCCACTTTGGTGGAGCCCTGTAAAATGTTACCTTACTATTTAGGACCCTACAAATTGTCACCATTCTACAAACTTTATGATGGAGATGCCCAGCATAGGTCATCCCTTCCTGGCTATAGTTCATATCTTAATTTTATTATCTCTAGTTTCAGTTTTCTTGAATTTGAATATTTCTGACTTTCTCCCTGGACAATGGGACCTGATATTATGATTATACAGTGCCAACCTTTAAAAAAACTAACAATTGCCAACGGTTGCATATTGTTATCTGAGATGCGGCGCCACAGTGTTAAACTGTCATTTGCAGGAAATATATGAAACATGAGTGGTAAAAGTATGGTATGCATATGTGGAATTTTTAAAGGTGACCACTGTAATTTAACAGTAGTAGCCTATTTGCCCATCTTTACCCTTTGCTTATCCAGATCACAAAATCATCACATTGTTTGCCACAGTTCATCAGACTTAATAGGCTTTGTTCGAAAGAGGCATAAGAATGGAATGATTGGTGGTGGTGTGGTCAGAAATGAGGTGCATTGATAGAGCAGAATGCAAGAGGTGTTTACAGTGTCTGCCTGTAACTATGCCTGACTCAAGTCTATGCTACTAGTCCTTTATTTTTCATTCACACTGTGTAGTCTTTGACAAAAACTTATCCTGCACAACACTTATCATGTTACTAGGGAAAAACCCTAAAGAAATGTGCACCAAAATAATGCTCACTGCTGTGAATATTATTGTTAGTATCCAGGAAATGTATTATATCTTGTTGACTAAAAAGAGACGTGCCTCCCCCCAAAAGGAATGGATTATCTGAGTGTCAGAGATTTGAAAAATGAAAGGATTTACTGCCACCCTTCAAGATAAAGCTTTTACTTCTAGATGGACCCCTTGGGACATTACAAAGCACCTACTGCTTGTTCCAGAAATATTTGTATAAGATATAGTTAATCCCTTCTGTCCAACCACTTTATTGTGTGTGCTGCACTCACTGCCTCTTTGTTTTATCACGTATTCCAATAAAGGATTAAAGGAAGATTTTTTGGAAAAACAAGGCTATACAATAACTGAAAATAAATCTGAAATTTTGAAAAGAAAGGTTAGAGATTATACACTGGACTCTAGAAAGAAGAAATTGTGGTTTACTGGGGAAAGAGATATTTTAAATGCTTAAAATTTTCGAAGCAAAGGTCTGTTTTCAAGACAAATTAGTCTTCCAGGCCTGCATGGTATTCTCTACCATCTTTCTTATACAGGAAGCACTGATAAAATGCATGACACTCCTTTATCTTGAACTGTACTGGGAGGGTCTTTCCATCTTCATCAAATTGTTCTTTCCAAATATTGTTTGCATCAGGAAGGTCAAAGAATCAAAAAAAAAAAAAACAGTGTTCCCAAATGGCTGCTGGGATTTTCATACATATCTAATCAACCTTCACTTTCCAGCGAGGTGAAACATTTTGTGCCATTGTTTTTTACACAATTTAAGAAATGTTCTTGAACCTTTCAACCTTGCAACAATTGAGTGTATCAGGAGGAACCAGCTATAAATGTTTATAACTGGCAAGTATTCAAAAGTCAAATCAGGACTTCTGGGGCAACCAAAATATGGAGACTGTTAGTTTCACCAGTACATCATTACATTTGACTTAGGTTAATCACTCCTTTAAATAGTACTATATACAGGTCTGTTTTGACTATGTTTGCAAAGAAAACTGCTTGCAAATATTTACAGCAGATCTTCTTCCTTGAATATAAAACCTTTTTGTCTGGCAAGCTTACAAGGATTTGAAACTGAAATGTAAATGTTAAACATCATAAATATTACTCACTTTTGCTTTACAAAATTCAACTTAGATTTCATTCCTTCTGCTATAACTTTTCAACCCATTATGCCAATTCTTTTTCTAAATCTTAAATAACTTTTGATGGTCTTTCTATATAAGGTGAACGAATTTTTGCTGGTGACAGCCTGGGCCTCTTTACTCTGCGGTTCCATATAATGAATCTAACTCTGTTGCCTTTATGTACTTTAACTCAGTGCAGCTGAGGATGAGTTCACTAGCAAAAGGAGGGTAAATAGAAAGGAAGTAATTGCCTGTATGAAACCATAGTTTTTTTCTTGCTCCTGAGTAAGTGTGATACTGTCTTTAAGAAAGTTAAGATCACAAGTTTTTGACAGTGGAATATATAGCCATTATCTCTAAGGCCATGATCCTGTAATGAGCTCTGTGTGGGTAGAGCTATGTCCCTGTATGGAGTCCCATTGACTTAGTAGGTTTTTCTTTTTTTACTTGGCTCAGGCAAACAGATCTCAATACAGGACTAGGGCCTATGCTTTCAGTATGACTCAGGCCCAGATAAGTTTGTAGTCTCAGATATTATGTGCTCACTATATCTCGCAGAGTGAGTATATACACACTGAATAGGAGGCATGACATGGCAAAACACTGCAGAATATTATACAGGAGAGCCCTTGGGACAACTAGGCTCCCATGTGATCTGTCAGAGAGGAAGGCATTAGCCTATCCCATCACAGCAAGACATTGCAGGATAATCAACAAAACTTTGTAGTCACTAGCATCAAAGGATGCTCACAAAGCTAAAACAATCAGGATGGGTACCTTCTGTGTCCATTGCCAGACGAAGATGATAAACACACTGTTTTCCTGTACTTAAACCCACTTCTAAAACTAAATCAAGATGTAACTGGAATTGTTCCAACACCACCTTCTCAATATCATGATGATAAGTGATTATGGGAGTCATTGTGAGAAAATAATTATTGACCCCACAATATTATTTTTACAACCTCATTTTAAAAATTAAATACCTGTCTAATCTAGTCACACAGACGATATAGCCCGTCATGTCTTTCTAAGCTCAGAAAAAGACAAAAATGTTGACTTAATTAATATAATCTGCACTCTAACATATATTTTCAATACATGTGCACTATATTTGAAAATATAAAACAAGTAGTTGAGAAATATATTATGTTTCAGGAAGGAATGTAATACTCAGCTGCATTACAAACTCATTCCAAATTTCAGACAACCTGATCTCTTAGCTTTCAAAACCAAAGTTGACATGCTCTGAATAACACCTGTCTCTTAACTTTATTTGAATTTCCCAGTCAGCAGGCCAGTGGAACCTGTTTTCACACGTCTGATAAACAAGTAAACCTGCATCTTTAAAGCTAATAAAGAAAAGAAAGAAACTTCCTGAAAACTTCAGGAATAAAACTCTGAAATGACAATGCAACTCTTAGTTTCCTGAAACCTGATACTAACAAGACTACTTGGTGAAACAAAACATTTTCTCTGCTCCCAGGCCAAAGTTATATAATATTAATAATACTTCAACTTGGTTCTCTAAAATAAATACCAGCTAAAAGAATAAACCAGTCAAAAATAGGTCTCTGTGCAACAAGGTTTCTACTCTCCTTAATTTTAATTAAACATAGGGTTTTTTCTTGCTTGCTCAGTGAATTCCCTGTTCTTGAATTTCCGTTTCCCATATGTATTTAATATATGAGAGTCAGGAAAAGTCACAGGGAAGCCCAGAGCCAAATTCACCACATGCAAAAAAGAATGTGAAAGCTTAACTTAATGTCCATGGTGTGCTCTGTATGATTTGTATTTCATAACTCCAAGTTGACATATTGCATTTGCTTTAATGAGTTTTGTTTTCACAGAGCTGGAGGTGCTCGTTTTTAATTAGTGAAATGAACAAACAGAAGTTCTCTCATCTCTTACTTTTGTCTCTGTAGAAGAGATCATTAAAATGACTGCATGTATCTTGTTAAACCGGAACACTCATTCTACACTAAACCTGATTGTATTGCATACAGGAAACAATTACAGAAGAATCCATATTCAAATCAAACTACCCAACAGCAACTTCATCTGACTGTTCTAAAAGCCAATTTCTTGATCCCCCAAATTGCTGTTCCGCTGGTCAATACATGAAGTATGGATAGCACTCTTTGGCAAGAGAATGTGAAGAACTTTGATTTGTTAAACTGGGCACAATTTCTAGCATCTTGTTCCTGTCTGTCCAGTAAATTGAAAGCTGGTCAGGTTTGGTTCTGCTGATGAAAGCTTTACATGCTGTATAGAAGTGGGTTTGAGCATAGGCCTGCTAAACCCAGGGTTGTAAGGTCAATCCTTGAGGGGGCCACTTAGGGTTCTGGGGCAAAATCAGTACTTGGTCCTGCTAGTGAAGGCAGGGGGCTGGACTTGATGACCTTTCAGGGTTCCTTCCAGTTCTATGAGATAGGTATATCTCCAAATATTATATTAAACTTGTTCCCTACTGCCTTAATGGGCAGTTATGTCCCATGCCAATTTTGATGGGGTATTTTTTGTCCTCTTATCTATTCATAAAGTGCCCAGCACAATGTTCCCTGATTTTGACTGGGGCTTTAGGAAACTATAAAAACAGTAACAGCAACTGACTTTGAATTCAGTTTGGATAAGCCTCCAAAAACTTAGGTGTTTGTCCTACTATCAGAACCTTTTCAGCATGCAAATCTGTTCTACAGATTTCATGATAATAGACTTTCTCACTAGATTTCCCACCGACAATACTCTGATGTGGACAGCGCTTAGGTTGCTGTAACTTGCATCATTCAGTTTAGGGTTTTTTCACACCCCTGAGCGATGCAAGTTAGATCAATTTAGTTGGTAGTGTAGCGCTCCCCATAATGTAGAGGTAAGAAGTTCATTCTCAATAGGATTATCATTGATACATTGCAAATATTATGTACAATGGAAAATCTAAGGGATTGGCAGGAAGTGGAGGAGAAAGAGAGAAAGAGTGGGAGATTACCTTCTTCTCCAGACTTTCCTATCTTCCAACAAATTTTAAAACTGCTGGTCCCAGTTGTTCTGCCAGCCCCTGGCTATAACTTTTACCTTGTATTCTAGTTCTAAAGGACAAGTTGCTGAAAGTGCAAAGCTCCTGGTTGCACTGGTACTTTTTCACTTGTCTGGGTGATGATGGTTGCCTCCAGGAAGAGACACCAAAGGGATATGGATTTGTTCTTCATTAGTTGAATACAGTGTACACTGCAGACTCTGGAGCAGCTGTTGCATATTGAAGAAACTTGTAGCTAGGGTCTGTTAACATTATTAACATATCTCTCATGACCCTGAGCATAAAAGTGAAAAATCCTGAAGCAGACAAGGTATGAACAAGAAGTCAAACTGGTGAAAATAAATCATGCAATTGTCCCTGCGTATCTCCATATGAACAGCTTATTGCATATTGTAAAATATGGATTAAATTATTGTACTAAAATACTACATGACCCAGGATAGTATAACACTGACAATATTTCTAAATGATACCAAATGTATGGGGCCAAATTTTCAACACATGAGGTCCAAAGTCAGTGCACAAAAATGAACCTACTATTGTACTTCTCCTTGTTGTCACACAATGACATGATTGTGCAGTATTTACATGCATGAACAGGTAGTTAGGAGGTAGTCAGTTCTATGTGTAAGTGAAGTAAATGGAGGTACATAAGTTTTAACACATGTTTTCAAACAGATCTGAAGTCTCTTGTTAGGAAAATTTGGCCCATATGGAAAAGCAGGTCAAATAAATGATTTAGCATCTTACAACCACATACATATATGCATTACATATCCTACGGTTGGGTAGGACAGGTGGAAAATCTTTGATCAAAACTGTTTGAAACAAATTTTTTCATGAGAAATGTCTACTTTTCATGTGGAATTTTGAGTTTTAGTAAAAGAAAAAATAATTTTGTTCAAAAACTTTGAACCATTTGTACCATTTTGAGACAAAAAGCTTTCATCTATGGGGTTTTTTTTGGTTAAAACTTGAAATTTTTCACAAATAATATTCATGGAAACTTTTTTATTATTATTTTTGTCAAAATTGTTCCCAGGAAAACAAAAACAAAACCATTTTCCAACCAGCTCTACCAGTGCGTAATACTATCAGAGCTGACAGGAACATGATGCAGATTGGATTCTTAAATCATCCAGGCTTGATCGTGCAGTCTGTGTACAGTCACTCTAGTCACTGGCAATTTTGCCTGTATAAGGACTGTAAGACTAAGGCCTTGTATCCAAGATTTTCCTAAAGTCAGCTACATGGTACCTGCCCTTTGGATGACTTATTGAAAATCAACTGAAACAAATGTTTTTAACTCACACACTAAAATCTTTGTGACAGTAAAAAAGACAGCTGAATCTGTAATAAATCTAACAAGCTATCTCTAAAATGTGCAACAAAGAAGAACCTTCATTCACTTAGAACATTAAGAAAGCTTAAATGGTTATGGAGCATCATGAAAGTAGAATTCCAACTTAAAGAAACATATTCATGCAAATAATGAGAAACCACTACATTTTCATTGTCCACATTCATCAGACTCTAAAAGAAAGCTATAATTCATTACTTATACGGTGCAGAAGCTTTCAGAAGTTAAAAGTTTAAATTGCACCTCTGCTCTAAAAGATGCAAGGCTGGTTTTTGTTTTGTTTTGTTTAATTATTGCGTGTCTGCAAGACGTCTCTAATAGCCATAGTTTAGAGTAGCTTTTGAGTGAAATGTTTTCTGTGGTGATTTTTGAGTGCTTTTTGTTCTGCTGGTGCCCCATTTATGTTTTATTCAGACTATACAATTGATTTTTGTGATTGCGGTCATGGGGTCTCGAAGGGACTTCTCTTGTTCAGCTCCCACACAGCCTTATTCATGTTTTGGATCAAAAAGTATTTAGAATGGTTCCTATAGAGTGCACGGGGGCTTTGGCAGCCCCATAAGCAGCACAGAACAAGTATTCATACCAACCCACGTACCTCTAAGTGAGAACTGCCCCCAGTGATAACATACGGCCTAATGTTCCATTACTTTTCACCTTTGATAGTCATTAGAACATGTACAGAGTGAATGCAGTGTGGTGTAAATATGCTACCAGTCTGATTTGGATGCATTTTTCACCTATATAGCATTCCCTTTCACAAGTGTAAATTATTTCACAAGGTGTAAAGTGGAAATTCAGGTCCACAACCTTGATATGTTTAGAGAATGGAATTGACCCCTGTGCCATTAGTGAGAACAAGGCCTATGCATCATTAAAGTCCCACTTAAGTGAGTTACAAACCAGCTGGGTCTTTTGCATGGGGTGAATTACACTCAGAAAGAATAGTAATGTCTAGGGTTATTGTGTGATTTCTATTTTAGAAGCTAAATGATAATCCATTGACCACTGACTGCATATTTAGATTGTAAACTCTTTGAGGCAGGAACTGACTTTTCATTTTGTGTCTGTACAGTGTCTAACACAGTGGGGTCCTGATCCATGACTGGGGTTAGTAGGTGTGATGGCAATACAAATAATAATTAGTAATGATAATGTTTCCTTGTTAGGATAGCATCCTTACTATTAAAGGTATTTGACAGTCTTTTACATCATGTTCCTTTGAGTGATTTCCCAATTCTCACAGCAAGGGCAAAAGTTTTGTCTTGAGCTATGTAAGCTTCACTCCTTTTCAGTTCAATTTGTCTCATTCATAGTCCCTGTCAAGGTTCCCCCCACCCCACTCTGAACTCTGGGGTACAGATGTGGGGCCCCACATGAAAGACCCCCTAAGCTTATATTCTACCAGCTTAAGTTAAAACTTCCCCAAGGCACAAATTCCTTTCCTTGTCCTTGGACGGTATTGCCGCCATCACCAAGTGATTTACACAAAAAATCAGGGAATGGTCACTTGGAATCCCTATTCCCCCAAAATATCCCCCCAAACCCCTTCACCCCCAGTCCTGAGGAGGCTTGAGAATAATATACCAACCAATTGCCTTAGCAATGTGAGCACAGACCCAGACTCTTTGTCTTCAGAACACTGAAAATCAATCAGGTTCTTAAAAGAAGTACTTTATTATAAAGAAAAAAGTAAAAGACTCACACCTGCAAAATCAGGATGGAAGGTAACTTTACAGGGTAATAAAAAGATTTAAAACACAGAGGATTCCTCTCTAGGCTCAGCTTCACAGTTACAAAAACAGTAATAAAACTACCTCTGTAGCATAGGAAAAATTCACAAGCTAAAACAAAAGATAACCTAATGCATTTCCTTGCCCTACTTACAATTTTTGTGATGTTAGATGGATTATTCCAGGTATATTTTCAGGAGATGTTGTACCTACTTGGCTTCTCTCTCCATCTGGAGAGGGAACAAACAAAGAGAACCACAAACAAATCCGTCTCCCGCCCCCCCATTTGAAAGTATCTTCTTTCCTTATTGGTCCTTCTGATCAGGTGCCAACTACGTTATTTGAATTGTTTAACCCCTTACAGGTAAGGCAATTCAGTACAGCTGCCAAGGAGGGATTTTATGTTACTCTTTCCTCTATATTTATGACAGTCCCATTCTCTGATAGGGGGGTTGTTTATCTATAGGAAGCAGATCTATATTCTCCACACCTTTCTGCTGTACTTTTGCACACCAACTGCAATACAATCTGTCCATTTGGCATCTAGAATTGTATGTAAATTCTGTATGTTCCTGCCTAGTAGCACTGGTCAAGTACTGCTTTCTCTTTTTGGCACATAACTGCAAACAGGTGTAATGGAGAGACTAGCTGGGTGGGGTAATATATTCTATTGGACCAACTTCTCTTGGTGAGAGAGAAAAGCTTTGGGCCACGCAGAGACACACTAAGGTGGGTGCCTGACTCAAAGTCACAACCTCATGAAAGAAAGTCCTGTGCCCAACAATAGATGGTTAGAGAAAGCTATGAAATCAAACATGTGCAGCAGCTCTAGAATCTGGGTATGATTCACAGTTAAAATAATTTCATTTATTGATTAAATGTGTAAACTTTTCCAGCAATTTAAAATGAGTTTGGGCACAATTTAAAGGAGGCAAGAGTACCAGGGTTTGGTGGATTATCTTTAATGGAACATTAGAAGAAGAAAAAAAGGACTTTATAAAGTCCTAGCTGAGTTTTGTCAGAACAAGTTAATAGGATGATAAAATCTAGCCCATAACTTTCAAGGAGTTTCTGAGCATTGCAGTGATACATAATTTTCAGTGTGAATGGAATTACAGTATATATAAAATAAATATATTTTTATGTAGACTTTTCATAGCATCTGAGTCATATAAGTTTACATTCTTCTTACTTTATGGTAAACATAGCACTTTTAAACAGACAGCAACTTGCTTTTTACTAGCATATTTTATTAAGCTTTTCTAGACATTTGTTTGAAACTAGTTTATTTTCTGCATTTTAATAAGTATTTCATATTTCTTCTGAATTCTGGTGACTCTTTTCTTACACTACAAACTCTGTGAAACCCTTCTGAATTATCTGATCACTTGTTGATGAAGACTTAATGTTACAGAATAATTAAATGTTTAGATTTCCTTCTAAAAATTCCTTACCATTGTTTGCTTGTATATATTAAACAAAAATTGGCATGAGGTATTTCTCCACATATTTATTCATTCTGAGAGAATGTTGCAATTTGGATCCTAAAACTTAACTTCACGAGGTAATGTGCAGACTCAGAAGATAACTGATCCAGTCAAATTTTGCTTCAGAGTTGGAATGGAAGATGTTTATTTTGAACTTAATACTCTAAGGGATTGATTCTTTCTGGTAATGAGTGAAGCTCAGAGTAGAAGATAAAGGACAGAATGATGGTGGAAGTAGCACCAGGGACAAGTATTTAAATTATACCCCTTTTAGGCCTGACTCTGATCTTGCTTACAACACTTTCACTCCACTGAGTCAGATCTTTGGCTGGTGTTAATCAATAGGACTCTGTTGATGTCAGTGGAGCTCTGCCAGTTTATACCAGCTGAGGATTCTTCACCAAATAGTCACTGAACCTAAAGAGTTAATGCACTTTTAGACTTGGTTTTGGTAAGTAGTGAGGGCATTATTGAAGAGCTGGTTGTAGGAAATAACCTTAGATCAATAATTTTTACAAATCCAGACTAACACGGCTACCCCTCTGATACTTGAAACCTTGGATCAAGTGATCACATGTTGTTTCAGTTTAAATGAAATGGGTGGAGTATCAAAACTAGGTTAGCAATTATGTTGTTTAATTTCAAAAGAGCAGACTTTGAAAATTAAGGGAATTAGTTAGAAAAGTCAACTGGACTGAAGAGCTCAATGACTTAAATGTGAAGGAGGCTTAAAGTCAAAGGTGAAAATAACTGTCTAGAATTTGCTTCCCTAGCAAGAGGAAAAAGCTTGTAGGGAAGGGATCCAGATGTAAATGTATGAATAATCACCTCAAAGAAGTTATTAGGAGTAAGGCGAGAGCTATAGGAAATGGAAAAAAGGTATTGATCAGCAAAGACAGTTACATCTTGAAAGAAAGAAAATGTAGGAATAAAGTGAGAATTGCTAAAATTTAAGTTGAAATAGAGATTACAAAGGATATTAAAATAACTAGTCAGAGTTCATTTGATTATAGAAATAAAAAGAGAATGAGGAATTAAGAAGTTGGGTTGCTATGTAGGGTGGCTGGCATGGAAATTAAAAATAATCTGGGTATGGTCCAAAATCTAAAAAAATACTTTGCCTCAATTTTCATTAAGGATGATAATATAGAATATGGGCATGAAGGCAGGATGGCTGCTCATAGAGGCAGGATGGCTTCTGGAAATATGTGTAGAGAAATGGAAATTACCAAATTTGAAGTGGAAACAAAACATAAAGAGCGTAGTGTGCTCAAATTGGGGGTGGGGGGAGAGACAGATAATTTCCATCCCAAAATACTGACAGAACTGGCACATGAGATTACTTATCTGATTGTAAAAAATCTGTAAGTTTGGAGGTGGTTCCATGTGACTGAAGAATAGCTAACATTATACCTATATTTAAGAAAGGGGAAAAACATGATCTGGGTAACTACATACACTCTTGTCTATCTTCAAAAGTATGCAAGCCTCTAGAACAAATTTTGAAGGAAAGAATAATTAAATTACTGGAGGTAAATGGAAAAGGGGATGTAATGACATAGGTTTATCAAAGGTAGATCATGACAGCCTAAACTGATATCTTTCTTTATTGAGGTAACTATTTTTTTAGATAAGGGAAATGCAGTAAATCTAATATATCTGGACTTTAGTAAAAAAATTTTGACACAGTAACACATGGGAAATTCTTAGTTAAATTAGAGAAGATGGGGATTACTACAAGAATTGTAAAATGGGTAAGGAAGTGACTAAGGTGTAGAAGACAATGGGTTATGTGGAAAAGTGAATTATCATGCAAGAGGGAGGGTACTAATGGAATTCCTCAAGGTTTTGTCTTGTGATCAGTTTTATTTAGTATCTTTTATTAATGACATTGGTACAAAAAGTAGGTGTGTGGTAATTACATTTGCTGATGACATTAATTTGGGAGGAATTGTAAATACAGTGGGGGATCAGAATATTATACAGGAACAATTGGGTAACCTTGAGGACTGGAATAATAGAAATGGGATGAAATTTAATAGTACAAAGTGCAATTAGGGACTAGTAGCAAGAAGTTCTGCTATAAACTGGGGGATCATCAGTTGAAAGAGACAGAGGAGGAGAGAAACCTAGGTGTGGGGGTCAAACATAGAATGACTATGAACCTCTAATATGTTGTGGATGTGAAAGAGACAAATGCAATCCTACGATGTGTCAGGTGAGGGATTTGCACTAGTGATAGGGAAGTATTAAGGCTGTTATACAAGGCACTGGTAAGACCTCATTTGATATACTGTGTTTAGTCACACATGTTCAAGAAACACAAATTCAAACTGGAATAGATGCAGAGAAGAGAGAGTTACTAGGATGATCAGCGGAATGGAGGGACTATTTTACAAGAGGAAACTAAAAGAGTTTTCCTTGCTTAGTCTAGCAACAAGAAGGTTGAGAAGGGGATATAATTGTTCTATATAAATATATAAAGAAGGAAAATATCAGAGAGGGTGAGCTAAAGGACAGTGTTGGAACAAGAACAAATAAGTATCAACTGGCCATGAATGAATTTAGGCTGGAAATTAGAAGAAGCTTTCTAAACATCAGAGGAGTGATTTCTGGAACAGTCTTCCAATAGTTGTTGGGTCAAGCACCCAAATTTGTTTAAAGACAGAGCTTGTTAAATTTCTGGGTGAGATTGTATGATGGAGTTGCCAGCATTGGAGAGGGACTGGGATCAGCAGCTCTGGGGGTCTCTTCAGATAAATGTCTTGTTATCCTAAAATTTCATGCTTCAGAACTTCAGCTGGTTATCTGTAGGGGTCAAGATGGAAATTTTTTCCCAGATGTATTCTGGTTCTGTTGTTTTTGTTGTTGTTGTTCTGTCTTCTGAAATATCAGAGATGGCCAAAGTGGGTAATGGAACACTGGACAGGATGGTCTGGTGATCTGAGGTAGCACAGAACTGAGAAGTCTCTTTCTCAGATGTTTGACTGGTGGGTCTTGTTCACATACTCAGAGTCTAATCAGGCTTCACGGGTAGTGATCAGTAGGTCAATGTCTAGTTGGCTGCCAGTATCAAGTGGAGTGCCCCAGGGGTCGGTCCTGGGGCCAGTTTTGTTCAACATTTTCATTAATGACCTGGATGATGGGATGAATTGCACCCTCAGTAAGTTTGCGGATGACACTAAGCTGGGGGGAGAGGTAGATATGCTGGAGGGTAAGGATAGGGTCCACAGTGACCTAGACAAATTGGAGGATTGGGCCAAAAGAAATCTTATGAGGTTCAACAAGGACAAGTGCAGAGTCCTGCGCTTAGGATGGAAGAATCGCATGCACCGCTACACACTGGGGACTGACTGGCTAAGCAGCAGTTCTGCAGAAAAGAACCTGGGGATTACAGTGGATGAGAAGCTGGATATAAGTCAGCAGTATGCCCTTGTTGCAAAGAAGGCTAATGGCATATTGGGCTGCATTAGTAAGAGCATTGCCAGCAGATCAAGGGAAGTGATTATTCCCCTCTATTCGGCACTGGTGAGGCAACATCTGGAGTATTGTATCCAGTTTTGGGCCCCTCACTACAGAAAGGATGTAAACAAATTGGAGAGTCCAGTGGAGAGCAATGAAAATTACTAGGGAGCTGGGGAACATGACTTGTGAGGAGAGGATGAGGGAATTGGGCTTATTTAGTCTGCAGAAGAGAAGAGTGAGGGGGGATTTGATAGCAGCCTTCAACTACCTGAAGAGGGGTTCCAAAGAGGATGGAGCTAGGCTGTCTCAGTGATGGCAGATGACAGAACAAGGAGCAATGGTCTCAAGTTGTATTGGGGGAGGTCTAGGTTGGATATTAGGAAAAAACTATTTCACTAGTAGGGTGGTGAAGCACTGGAATGGGTTACCTAGGGAGGTGGTGGAATCTCCATCCTTAGAAGTTTTAAAGGCCCAACTTGACAAAGCTCTGGCTGGGATGATTTAGTTGGTGTTGGTCCTGCTTTGAGCAGGGGGTTCGACTAGATAACCTTCTGAGGTCTCTTCCAACCCTAATCTTCTCTGATTCTTTGATTTAATTCATTGCCATACTTGGGATCAGAATTTTCCCCAGGTCAGATTATCAGGGACCTTGGGGCAGGAGGGTTCATTTTTCTCTTCAGCTTGTTCATTTGCTGGGATCATCTTAATATACCTCACTGAATCAGTTCCCTGCCATTGCAAGTACCATAGGCAGTGGTGCATCTCACACCCTCTTGTTCTATGCCTGTCACATACAATAATCTCCTGAGGACTGTAATACTTTTATCTATTCTGGATGTTGGGCTTGGTGGGGAGATGGCTGGTTGGTGTTAGTGGCCTGTCATATACTGGAGATCACACTGGATAATCTGGTTGTCCCATCTGGCCTTAAACACTGTGAATATTGTATTTTATTGTAAAATACGAAATTTTCATTTCACACTGAGTTTGTTAGTTCCATCAGTCAGCCCAACAAGGAGCAGAGAAAATACCACATGCCATGTAATTAAACAGAGTTCAAAGTTAAAATATTGCCAGCAAACAGTTAGTAAATGATTTACAAACCCAAGAATTATGCACTGAAGAAATTTGTGAGTAATTTTGTTTGACCTCTCTTTCCCACCTCCCCAGCCATAATACACTGTTCCCTTAATTTGGCCAGCCAGGCAAATTACCCCCCCACTCCGCTTAAAGGTGAGGTGCAGTCATACACAAAGATAGCAGCCAATGTACAGTAGATGTCTTGCATCTATTAATAGAGTAACAAACATCCTTATGATTAGGAAGAAAGATTTGTTCATTATATAATTATTCTTTCTGATTTTTATACTGTTTTTCATGTAGACATTCCATTCCTTGTCATTAGCTCTAATACGTTTTATGTGTATTTAACTTGAAAAATGTCCCTTGGCTTTAGTTATGTTCAGTAATACAATCATAGCACAGTTACCATAGATATACTAAATTATGTGGCACTATTTCTAGACCAGCTGAGTGTTCTGTAAAAAATATACTCTTATCAGACATGATCATCCACTCCTTATTAAGGCAAAACTCCCATTGATCAGACCCAAATCCTTGCCCACATCAGTACTAGAGTAAAACTGAAGAAAAAGGGCCACATTTCTTGGTATTTTGCCTGATTCTACAACACAATAACAACTAGAAGTAACTCTAATGTCTGTCTTGCTCATACATGCTAGTTCTTTGTGCTCCATGATTCTGACTTTAAAGAGGTTCAAATTTTTATGGGAGAAATTAAAATAAAATTAGATGAGCCAGTAAACAAAACAAAGCAATATTTTGTTTAATAAACCTTCATGAATAGAAATTGAATTCTGCAGCCTTAAAAGAGGACTAAGACCTACTTTTTCACTGTCTTTTTCTCTCTTTGTGATTCCACGACTATGGTGGGAAAAAGTGATAGCTGTGTGTCCCCCAAGAGAACACTTAGTTCTTTTTTTCAATCTTGTAAATCTCATTTGCTCAGATGTCTATAATGAGATAGAAGTAGCTTACAATAATTTACATTTCAATCTCTTAAATGCACATGAAGTGGAAAACAGTTCCATGACAATAAAATTTTGTTATCTGAGCTAAGTGTAATTTACAGTTAATATATGAAAAACTTCTCAGTTCACTTCGTTCTGTCTGATAAAGCAGGATGAGCAATATATTAACATAACAGATCTGTGAAGTGGTTAACACTGTTTACTTAACATGTCTATTACACGCAGGATTTTTGCCTGAGATTTTTGCAAGGAGAGTGGAATCAACAATTGACAGTTATTGATTTGGCAGCAAGGTGATTTAACTATTTTTAACTTCAGTGAAAATCAAAATTCAATTAAACTGACTTCCCAGCTGAGCTGTGTGTCTTTGACAGCAGGGTCGGGGAAGACTACTAATATTCAGGTAGGCCATGCTTGAATGCAAAGGAATCAGTTTGCTTTAGTATAATACAATCTTAAGAGAACATCTTTCATTTTCTCCTTGCTGTTTGCAGACCGGAGTTCGTAGGAATCCATCTTGAACAAATAACTAGGCTTCAAGTGTTCAACAGTTATAATGTGGTTGAATTCCTAAACTTCTTGGGCAAAACCAAGATGACAAATTAAAAGCTTATCTTCAACTCTGTTGAAAAGCAACAGTTTCACAAACAAGATGGTTTTTATTTTCTCTCAATAATAACTTTAGTAATGAAGTTTTCCATTAAGTTTAATAATAACTTCAGGTTACTGAAGTGTAGCTCTACTGTGAAAAGAGCTTATATGAAAATGGCACTTCCTTAGTCAATTAGGGATTCTCCCTATGTGGATTCAGCCACATTTGCTTCTTTCCCTGATTAAAATATATATTTGATTGTTTTGTACTCCTGCTACTGCAGCAGATCCAAGACAGCTCCGAAAGAGAGAACTGAGGTTTTTTCTGGCTCATGCAACATCAACACCATAAGTTCTAAGTTCTGATGCAGAATCCTTATTGTGGATGACATATTAGCCAGAAAGAACCTATTCCAGAATGAGTTTGTAGAGGTGCAGTTAGCAAAGAATATATATTTTTCAAGATGGCAAGGGGCATTTTCCTTACATTTTTTGGTGAAAACAGAATACTGGAAAATCTCAGACAAAACTGAAAATGCTGCTACACTGCTTCATAGGGTTGTTGGATACTTCATGCTCCCATTTTCTTCTATGGACCAGGATCCTTGATTGTACTACATCTCCCATGATGCACCATGCTCTCCCCTCATGCTGAGACACTGTGATGCAAATAGGGAGATCCTGCCCATGGTGCATCATGAGATATGAAGCAAAGCTGCAGAACTTGTCCCACAGTGGAGAAAAGAAGAATGGGGCATGAGGCACTCACACTACAATTCCCATGAGGCACTATGGTGGCTTTTCCAAATAGAAATGCTTTGGGTTTTGGTGGAAATTTTTCTCTTTTCACCCAAAAGTCAAAACCTTTTCAGTTTTCAGGTATTTTATTATTTTGTTGAAAAGTCATAATTTTCCACTATGCTAGGGCTTCTTTATGCCACATTGGCTGATGCAAAGTGGGTTTAAACCTTGCACAGCAGGAAAATCACCTGAGTGTAAATGAATCTTCCAGTGCCCTAGAGCCAAAAAAGTGACTTCTAAGCACCAAGTGATCCCTTCAGCCAGGTCAACAAGTGTTGCTGGGAGAAAGAAAGCATGGCCAGGATAAAGGGGCTTGTCTGTGGTAATCCCTAGCCATGACAATGGTATTTTGCGGTTATTGGCATATGACATACTTTTAGATCACCCTTCAGTATGCTCTAAGTTATGCCTGGTCATAGGAAAAGCAACAGCTGACCTAGGAACAGGGGATTGCAAGCCACCTTTGCAACCCCTTTCATCAGTTGCACTGTGAGCTCTGCAGATGCAGCCAACAATCTTGGCATAAAATTTTTGTTTCTAAAATTTGTTTCTAATTTATTTGTGGGCTCATTTAATTATTCAAAGCTACCTGAAAATATACAGCTGCTGTTCTGACAAAGAGAGAAGAACAGCGGCTGTCGATAGCTGAAAGGGCAATGGAACGAGCTATGTTGGGAATTTCCCTTCTGGATCATATCCCAAATGAAATGATTAGAGAACGCAGCAGTGTGAAATATATTGTCATGGAAAGCAGATATAATAAAATACGATGGGTGGGCAACATAGCACGGTTCACGGACAATAGGTGGACCGCAATCATTACTGAGTGGTACCCACGAGAACAGAAAAGACCACCTGGTTGGCCTCCAAGAAAATGGGAAGATGACATTGTTAAACGTTTTGGACGAACATGGAGAAGAAAGGCAAGAATGCGAGAAGAAGCTCGGATGTGTTGTGATCGGCGCAGTCTTAACGACAGTTGAAGACCGATCGATCCAGGTGATCCAGGTGACCTGAAAATATTTGAATGTTGGCAGTATTGTTTCTGAACTACTGTGTGCAAGGTTTAAAACACTTCGAAAGAGCTGTAATCTGGTAATTTAGCTTTGTTATGACCAGAATAGCTGGTAATATAAGGCCAGTGGAGAGAATCATGGAGATTAGAGAAGAGACCTCATTCATTTTGTCTCACAGCCAGTGCAGGATAGCTGTCTACAGTATTATCCCAGGTGTTGTGTCCAATCTAGTTTTAAATGCTTCAAGCATAGAATACAACAAGCATAGAGAGTTGAGAGTTTAGTAATAGAACCCTACTTTAATACTTCCATTTGATTGCTAAGTTAAATGGTAGTTGCATCTAATTGGGAATGATGAATTACAACATCAATGATCCTTTAAAAGTAATAGTCCCTACTGCTCTTTGTCACGGTTTACATTTTAATGTTGCTTGAGCCAGTGGTGCATTTATGTAGTAAACACAAAGGGAGTAAAGATTCTGCAGTCTCTCTTGTTAGCAACAATTTGATTGTGATAGTTGCACTTTATGCCTTTTTATTATTACAGGAGCTCTCACGCCAGTTTTGCTTGTATAACCTGTCAATATGATTTGTAGGAGTTTTACTACACCTAGTTTACACAAAATAGATGCATATTATAGTCCTGTCAATGGCCTTCAAGTGCACTGTTCTTCTTAAACACATTTACCAGGCATCCCCCATGTGGTTTTTTTTACATAATAAAACGGCACATTGTAAGGTGAATGAGATATGTCAGGAATCATTACAAATTTTGCAAACCCATCTTAAGTGTCTTAAACTGCTGTGGAACCTCAAAGCCATAAAAATGTAATAAGTATGGATTTTATTTTTATACCTGGATTTGTTTTCAAAACCTCCTTTTCTTTTTTCACTTAATAGAAGAGGAACTTTAAAAATATAACTTTAACCCCTTCACTGCTCAGAAACACACATTTAGAGCCAGATTCACCACTGCTCGTAAAGGGAGGTGGAAGCTGAACTTCTCTGTTCCAGCAAGAGCTGCTATATTCCCAGTGGGATACACAAACCTCCCCACCAAAGGGATTAGATTCTGCAGCATGATACATCCACTTTGTGTATGGATTCCAGCTGGAAATAGTCAGCAGAGAATTATCCTTTTAATGAGATCACAGCATGTTGCCACAGAAATGACTGTGATGCCACAAATTCAGTCTTACGACCTCACTGTTGGATCAGTTCGGAGCCTTTGCTTTAACTATCTAGCACTGGCAAAGGAAAAATATGGAAAGATTTAGATGGTAAATTGATTTATGTTGTAATCTATTTTAACAGTTTTCCGCAATATGAAAGTTACTCTTCCTAACAGAGATATATTACTAATGAAAAGATACCAGTTACCCATCTGTGCCCAAATATAGCATTAAAAGGGGCCAAATTCCTGGGAAGTAAGAATCCCATCCCCCACCTGGATAACTGTGTTAACGTTCCCCAGACCTTGGGTGCAGACAAGGAAGGGTGAAGACAGCAGGTGCTGGGCAGATAGTGCTTTTCCCTCCCCAAGCAGATGGGCAGTGTGGGATCATGAACAGGGGAATGGGCCAAGCCCTGGTTCTGTTTAACACACATCCATCTATCATCCTTCAGGACTGAGCTGGTACAAGGGCCATAGAAAGTATACTCCAGTGAGTAAAGGGCTTCAGGAAATCATGCCCCACAGGCACAAGGAAGGAATGGGAGCTTTCTGAATTCATCAACAGGATACTTCTTGGGTGGATATAGCTAGTCATTGTTGAAAATCCCACCTGGCACCTAAATATATCTATATTACTCTAACTGCAATTTTCAGGGCCACACAGCCATTTTTTGTGTAGCCAGTAGTGCAACTCTATGAGTTAACCAGCAAAGTGTCCTGTAACAGGGCAGTTTATCTCATTTATGACTGAATGTCTCATGTTCACAATACGTCTCTTCTCAAAGTATGGGAATTCTTACATTATGCCTGAGGTTGGGTCTTTTCCCATGTAATAGCACTATACACTATCTCCAGTCTGCCACACCAACTGCCAGTTCCTTTTCTTTATACTTCTGTCTTTCTTCTGTGGATTTTTTAAAAATTGGGTTTATCATCCTCTATTTTACATGAACTGTAAGCAATAATTCATATAGACCTTACAAAAGAACTGAGAACCATGTCAAATTGTTTTTGTGACTGGGCATCTGGTTTCTGAAATTCAGAAAAGTAGAACTATACTCTTTGGCTTCTTCACTGACTATTCTTTGTTCCTAATTTTTCAATTTCCCTTGTACAGTTCACATTCTGTTAGAACGCATAACAGATTGGTGCGGATTAAGAAATAAATTGTCGTGACTCACTTAATCTCTTAATCAACTATTAAAGAGATTACATCATGGGCTTGCTTACAAACACATTTTCATGACCAAGGTGTAGTAAGAAAATGCAGTAGCATCTAGACATAGTAACAGCCCAATTAGCCTGCCCTTCAAAAGACTGCTCTAACTCCCCCAACCCCCTATGCAATGTGTTTAGTGTACATTGTCATTAAAAATCCAAAACCAACTCTTCGTTATCCCATCTGTCTGAGCAGTGCATTGAAATTACTGCATCTGTGCATGAGGACTTACACCCAACCTCATTCTTCTGGCATTCAAAATACATACAGAATTTACAAACCAATTCAAATGCACTACTTATTCTTGAATGTGCCTTCAGTGCTAAAATGTAGCACAGACTGTCTTTTACACTAGTGGACAGAGTAATCTCAACGGCTTTTTACTTTTAGATGTGGACTCCTATCAGTTCCTTAATCCATATTCATAAGGCCCATCAGCCATCACTTATTACATTTTAATTATGAGACTCCACATTCAGTTTCACAAGCATATTTGTAAAGGTCAAATTCTGAGCACTTTACTTTTTGTATTCTAGGTGCAGTAGATACCTGTTTGAGTGTTACCATAATTCAATTCAGACAAATGTGGGGAGAAATTCTGATATTCATCATCAGAAGTATATTTAAAAAAATACTTATTCAAAGCTGAATACTTAAGAGGAAGGGCTGTTCTTTCCCCCTGCCCTCTGCAGCATGGCTGGGTCATTCACTTTATCTACTAGGGGTTGGAGCTGGAGGAATGTTTGTCCTGGGAAAGCACAGACAGTGCAGAATGGCTCTAAGGCATTGCACTGAGAGCCATTCTACATCACTGTTCATATGTAACAAACGGTGATAATAATACAGATATCCCAGTTGTCAGTGGAGATCAATCCTTGGACTTTCAGCACCATTTGAACTAAAGAAGTAACTCCAGTTTCTGTCAGAAAATAGCAGAATCATATCCTCACTGGAGCCAGCCATTAGAGAGAGAGAGAGAGAAATGATTACATGTGCCAAACCATTGTATTACTAATAGGGAGCCTGATTCTTATCTTACATCAGTTTCTCAACTGATTTAACACCAATTTGAGAGGAGAATCAGGCCCATAAATCATTTCTTTAAATATTTTTCATACGGTCTGATTACAAACTCTAGAATAAACGTCTTAGTTTACAAATACCCATGTTGCATGCTGGCTGGCTGATTAGATATAGATATATATATAAAATGAATTTATTGTTTGTCTTTCCATCATGAATTTCAGCTGCCAACGTCTTCTAAATAAGAGGGAAAACTTGCTGCTGTGATGCTATACATTAGCAATTAAATGGCATATTAAGCCTGCATTGCCCCCAAAAGAATGACTGAACTTTTTGGATACCTATGGGATGACAGCAGAGCCATTGCCTTGTATGGATTAGTGATCCTAAAAAATAGTGCTTCTGGGAAAGGAAGTACCAGAATCATTTCTTTAACTTTTGCTATACCTAGAGGTATGTACTGTTGAAGAAACACCTCCATGCATGGTGTTACAGTTTAGAGAAACAGAAGGAAGGTATTTGGGGGAGGAATAACTGGCAAACTCAGAATGAATCCCTATATTACCAGATAATGAAATGCTGTCGTACTTGGATTTTCTGCCATATTCCATATGACAAACTAAATACTAGTGCTTACATATGAGCCACTAGGAATGCATGGGGGATATCTTAAGACAGTGGTTCTCAATCTTTCCAGATTACTGTACCCCTTTCAAGATTTTGATTTGTCTTACGTACCCCCAAGTTTCATCTCACTTAATAACTACTTGCTTACAAAATCAGACATAAAAATAAACAAGTGTCACAGCCACACTATTACTGAAAAATTACTTACTTTCTGATTGTTTACCATATAATTATAAAATAAATCAATTGGAATATAAATATTGTACTTCCATTTAGAGCAGTATAAACAAGTCATTGTCTGTATGAAATTTTAATTTGTACGGACTTTGCTAGTGCTTTTTATGTAGCATGTTGTAAAACTAGGCAAATATCTATACGAGTTGATGTACCCCCTGGAAGACCTCTGAATACTCCCAGGAGTACATGTACCCATGGCTGAGAACCACTATCTAAAAACAGTCAAAAATGAAGTTTTAAAATTTCCATGGAATCAATTTTTTGTGTGTTTTTGAGTTTTAATGAAGTCCCTTTAGATGGAGGGATTGGAGACAGGCTTCACTCAATCCCATCTCCTTTCCATGCAGCTGCCAATCAGACTGAGCAAGATAGTGTTGCAGCAGAATATGAAAAAGTGAAGAGTAACATACAAAATTATGTTGAGCTGGCAGGAGCTGTGTAGACATCAGAGAAGCAGGAAGTAGCTACCAAGGGACATAAAGGAGTGAGAGGTCTGGAAAAAGAGAGAGGATCCAAAGCAGGAAGAAAATAAAAAGATCTGAGGGTCTGGAGAGGTGAGATACAGGGCCTGACCTCTAAGAAAGGGGTATATGTGAGAGACAGATACTAATAACAGGGAGGGAGACAACTTGAGAGAAGATATGCAGAAAAGAGAAGACTTTAATATGAGGGAGAGTGAAGTAATAGAAGAATAGAGGTCTGAAAGTGGAGAGACCCAGCCCTAGAAAGTTAACAGTGAGTCAGTGTTGCTAAAGAGATATAACTTTGAATGGCTTGTTTGGGCAGTGGGACAATGAGGTATGACAAGTTTGTCTTTTCCACTCCACAAATAAGATGTTATCAAATGAGCTAGAAAAGTATATTTTTTCACTACAAAAAAAGTTCCAGTTTAAAAAAAAAATCTGACAAATGCTGCAAGTTCAAAAACGTATCAGAACATATGTTATTGAGAATATTGTTTAGTACCCTAAAATTGATTGGGCTCTTCTTATTCTAGCTGGAGTTTCAAGTCCAAAAATCCAGTGGGGATCTTCTCTGACATTTCAACATTGTTCAGAGGGAGAAGTAGCAGGAACTTGGAAAACTCTTCACAACAGAAGGGATCCAGCTGGTAATTAACAGAACCAGATTCTCAGCCAAAACAAGAAGGGTGGTAAAAAGCCAATGTTTGGGAGAATGCATAGCACATTAGTAAGGTATGTGCTATGCATACATTGGCAGATATTTTTATTCTTAAAGTTCATATAATGTATTGGTTTTATCTATGTAAACAAAGATTACAACAAAAATATAATGTTGCAAAATACAATAACTAACCAGTCGCCTAGTGCTGAATTTGTGCAATGTTGTCATTTGTTCTCCATTTCTGAATACAAAAAGTTCAAAGCAAAAAGAAAAAACCACACACACATCTTGAGTGGGCAATTTACAATATTGCAACTACTTGACACTTTTACTGTCACCAAGATATGTTGCTGGAGCAAGAAGGACCCAGTCTTACACAAAATTTTCCATAGTTGGATGGCTGTATTTTTGGATGCCATGATATTAATTGGACTGGGCAATGTTATACATAAATTACAGATGAATAATGATGCAGATTAATTATGCTACAAAGGGGACAGATGACATTTTATGTTTTGTGTATTACCTTCAATATTGCTTTGAAATAAACTTTTTTCTTATTTCTCATACAAATATCCAATATGTTGTTTACAGACTAAACAAAACCTCATGTACTGTCTGGCAGTTTTGCCTGCCACAAATAAAAGCGTTCCATCTGTGCAAGAACTATAACAAAAAATATTTAGAAAGACAGCTGATAACACTTTATGGTTGATTCATTCACTATACTTTATATTTCTACTGGAGTTAATGTAAAGCTGAAAGTGAATTATTGAATTTTGAGTGCTTTATTAACATTCGAGTCCATGGCTAATACCAACTTCAATTTTCAGGGATTCTCTTTTGAAGAATACAAACTACTGACTGTATGACAATGATGTCATACCCAGATGTTGTTCCACCGGATACTTGTAATGATACTTCTGCAGTGGGCAGTGTGAGTATGCATGTGTATGTTTGCGGGGGGGGGGGGGGGGGGGGAGATATCAGAGAGAGTGCTCAGAACAGACTAGCCAAATAGACTACACAATTGATTTTGCAAGGCTTTTTATCACTTTTGGTTAATTTCTATGGCTATTTTGGAATCTTCTTTTTTAATACAATAAAAATTCACTTCACTAACATGATAGAAAGTCACAAATGCTACATGACTTTTATCATATTAGTACCTTTCTCGTGGTATTAGAAACTCAGCAGAGGACAGAAAAGTCACTGATCCTATAGCACAGTCACTAATAGAATGTAGCAGTTGCCAGTATGCGGTGAGATATCCATTCTATTGTAAGCCTTAAAGATTTTGCTTGTTACATATTGTACTCTTTGGGCAAGATCCTTAGCTGGTGCAAATAAATGTAGTTGAACTCTAGCTGAGGACTGACCCTTTGGGATTTTGCCGTCAAATTCTTTCAACAATTAAATGGGAAATGATCCCACAATTTATAAAATGATACTACATGTCTCCTTCATTCCATTTTGCAAAATTTATTTTAGAGAACAAGGGCCTGGTCTGAAGTCCATTGCAGTCAATGGAAAAACTTCAATGATTAAGGGCCTGATTCAAGGGCTTTGAATCAGGCCCTTAATCATCTGATAGCTCACCAATGTACTGATGTGCCTCTAGTCACAAAAGGGCAGACTCTCAGCTAGTGCAAATTTTCATATCCAAATTGACTTCAGTTGAGCTATGATAATTTATTCTAGACCCAAAGTGTTTTCAATATACTTTTCTAAGCCACTATTCTTGCAAATAAGGAAAAAAATATTGTACTTTATAATTATTTAAAATGTTGTTTTGTCAATCCTATAGCAAAATCACTAATACTTGGTCTTAACAATATCTTTTAGAAATCTAGGTGATATTCTTCCTTTGATTAGTCAATAATGTCACTTTATCTATGTTTAATCTACAAAATATGCAGAAAATATTCTAAAGCGTTCCTACCTTTGTGGGTATTTCACAGACATGAGTTGAATCAGTCTGGGAATGACTGGTTATTTCTGAAAGTGAACGAGCAATTCCTGGACAGTGTCGATGTGGAAACAGCTGAAGTAGCTGTCCCAGTACACAGGACTGCTGACACACCACTGGTGGAGGAGGAGATGGCTCAGGGTGGACACTGGCAGTGGTTACTTCTGGCAGCAGGCAGTACTCCACCCCTGCTCCAAACCCTCCCATCGTGGTAATAGGAAACCGTTATGTTCTTCTTGATACAGGAGAGAAGGAATCACCCCCTACAGCAGAGGAGGAGAAGCCTCATAGCCCTAAGGCTGGGAGGTCTGCTGCCACCACTGCAAATAGGAAACATAGGGTAGTGGTGGTCAGAAACTCTCTGCTGAGGGGAATGGAGGCGCCCATCTGTCGCCCTGACATTTCATCTCAGGAGGTATGCTGCCTGCCGGGGGCCCATATCCGAGACGTTACAGAGGCATTGTCGAGGATTACCCAGCCCTCTGACTACTACCCCATGGGCACAAATGATACTGCAAGGTGTGACACTGAGCGGATCAAGAGTGACTACAGGGCTCTGGGAGTACGGGTGAAGGAGTTTGGAGCACAGGTGGTATTCTCTTCAATCCTTCCTGTCAAAGGTAGGGGCCCAGGCAGAGACAGGTGCATCATGGAAGTGAATGCCTGGCTGCGAAGATGGTGTCGTCAGGAGGGCTTTGGCTTCCTCGACCACAGGATGCTATTTCAGGAAGGACTGCTAGGCAGAGATGGCATTCACCTTTCAAGGAGGGGAAAGACCCTATGTGGACACAGACTGGCTAACCTAGTGAGGAGGACTTTAAACTAGGTTCGCTGGGGACAGGTGAGCAAAGCCCACAGGTAAGTGGAGAACATGGAGAACAGGGAGATGGGTTGGAAATAGGAGGGAGCATAGGTTATAATGGCAGAGAGAAAGGAGGGTCAGGGCAAAACTGGGAGGCAAGATCAAATCAGTATCTTAGATGCCTATATACAAATGTGAGAAGTATGGGTAATAAGCAGGAAGAACTGGAAGTGCTAATAAATAAATACAACTATGATATTGTTGGCATCACCAAAACTTGGTGGGATAATACACATGGTTGGAATGTTGGTATGGATGGGTACAGCTTGCTCAGGAAGGATAGACAGGGGGGAAAGGGAGGAGGTGTTGCCTTATATATTAATAATGTACACACTTGGACTGAGGTGGAGATGGACATAGGAGACGGAAGTGTTGAGTCTCTCTGGGTTAGGCTAAAAGGGGTAAAAAACAAGGGTGATGTCATGCTAGGAGCCTACTACAGGCCACCTAACCAGGTGGAAGAGGTGGATGAGGCTTTTTTTAAACAACTAACAAAATCATCCAAAGCCCAAGATTTGGTGCTGATAGGGGACTTCAACTATCCAGATATATGTTGGGAAAATAACACAGCAGGGCACAGACTATCCGATACGTTCTTGGACTGCATTGCAGACAACTTTTTATTTCAGAAGGTTGAAAAAGCTACTGGGTGGAAGCTGTTCTAGATTTGATTTTAACAAATAGGGAGGAACTCGTTGAGAATTTGAAGTGGAAGGCAGCTTGGGTGAAAGTGAGTTCACAATTCTAAGGAAGGGTAGAAGGGAGTACAGCAAAATAGAGACAGTGGATTTCAGGCAGGCGGATTTTGGTAAGCTCAGAGAGCTGATAGGTAAGGTCCCATGGGAATCAAGACTGAGGGGAAAAACAACTGAGGAGAGTTGGCAGTATTTCAAAGGGACACTATTAAGGGCCCAAAAGCAAGCTATTCCGCTGGGTAGAAAAGATAGAAAATGTGGCAAAAGAGCAGCTTGGCTTAACCACGAGATCTTGCATGATCTAAAAAAATAAAAAGGAGTCATATATATAAAAAACGGAAACTAGGACAATTATAAAGGATGAATATAGGCAAACAACACAGGAATGCAGGGGCAAGATTAGAAAGGCAAAGGCACAAAATGAGCTCAAACTAGCTACAGGAATAAAGGGAAACAAGAAGACTTTTTATCAATACATTAGAAGCAAGAGGAAGACCAAGGACAGGGTAGGCCCACTGCTCAGTGAGGAGGGAGAAACGGTAACAGGAAACTTGGAAATGGCAGAGATGGTCAATGACTTCTTTGTTTCGGTCTTCACCGAGAAGTCTGAAGGAATGCCTAACATAGTGAATGCTAATGGGAAGGGGGGAGGTTTGGAAGATAAAATAAAAAAAGAACAAGTTAAAAACCACTTAGAAAAGTTAGATGCCTGCAAGTCATCAGGGCCTCATGAAATGCATCCTAGAATACTCAAGGAGCTAATAGAAGAGGTATCTGAGCCTCTAGCTATTATCTTTGGAAAATCATGGGAGATAGGATTGATTCCAAAAGAGTGGAAAAGGGCAAATATAGTGCCCATCTTTAAAAAGGGAAATAAAAACAACCCAGGAAACTACAGACCAGTTAGTTTAACTTCAGTGCCAGGGAAGATAATGGAGCAAGTAATTAAGGAAATCATCTGCAAACACTTGGAAAGTGGTAAGGTGATAGGGAATAGCCAGCATGGATTTGTAAAGAACAAATCATGTCAAATCAATCTGATAGCTTTCTTTGATAGGATAACGAGTCTTGTGGATAAGGGAGAAGCGGTGGATGTGGTATACCTAGACTTTAGTAAGGCATTTGATACGGTCTCGTATGATATTCTTATCAATAAACTAGGCCAATCCAACTTAGATGGGACTACTATAAGGTGGGTGCATAACTGGCTGGATAACCATACTCAGAGAGTAATTATTAATGGTTCCCAATCCTGCTGGAAAGGTATAACAAGTGGGGTTCTGCAGGGGTCTGTTTTGGGACTGGCTCTGTTCAATATCTTCATCAACAACTTAGATATTGGCATAGAAAGTTTGCTTATTAAGTTTGCAGATGATACCAAACTGGGAGGGATTGCAACTGCTTTGGAGGGTAGGGTCATAATTCAAAATGATCTGGACAAATTGGAGAAATGGTCTGAGGTAAACAGGATGAAGTTTAATAAAGACAAATGCAAAGTGCTCCACTTAGGAAGGAACAATCAGTTTCACACATACAGAATAGGAAGATACTGTCTAGGAAGGAGTACGGCAGAAAGGGATCTAGGGGTTATAAGGGACCACAAGCTAAATATGAGCCAACAGTGTGATACTGTTGCAAAAAAAGCAAACATGATTCCGGGGTGCATTAACAGGTGTGTGGTGAGCAAGACACGAGAAGTCATTCTTCCTCTCTACTCTTCGCTGGTTAGGCCTCAACTGGAGTATTGTGTCCAATTCTGGGCACCGTATTTCAAGAAAGATGTGGAGAAATTGGAGAGGGTACAGAGAAGAGCAACAAGAATGATTAAAGGTCTAGAGAACATGACCTATGAAGGAAGGCTGAAAGAATTGGGTTTGTTTAGTTTGGAAAAGAGAAGACTGAGAGGGGACATGATAGCAGTTTTCAGGTATCTAAAAGGGTGTCATAAGGAGGAGGGAGAAAACTTGTTCATCTTAGCCTCTAAGGATAGAACAATAAGCAATGGGCTTAAACTGCAGCAAGGGAGGTTTAGGTTGGACATTAGGAAAAAGTTCCTAACTGTCAGGGTGGTTAAACACTGGAATAAACTGCCTAGGGAGGTTGTGAAATCTCCATCTCTGGAGATATTTAAGAGTATGTTAGATGTCAATCAGGGATGGTCTAGACAGTATTTGGTCCTGCCATGAAGGCAGGGGACTGGACTCGATGACCTCTCGAGGTCCCTTCCATCCCTAGAATCTATGAATCTATGATATTTAGCAGTAGGTGTGCCATTGGTAGAATGTGGTATCTTACACCCTTTAGAACCACAGTTGTATCCAGAGTATCCAAGAATAAACCAGAGCTATGGAAGATGGGACATCAAGGAACAAAAGAAGAGCAACTTGTCCTACAAAAAAACAGAGTTGAGAGCCCCAGGAAGACAGAAGATGGCTAGTCAAAGATTGGAAGCGAGAACAGAAGACAAGAAGACTTGAAGCCAGAAGGAATAAAAATGGGGAAGGCTGGAGAATCTCACTAACACCAGGAAAAGGCTAGTCTATATGATTGGGGACTCCCTACTAAGAAGAACCAGAGCTGATCCAGAGAACAGCAGTATGTTCTGTCTGCTGGTAGCTAAGATACAAGATATGGATCTGAGGCTAAAGAGGAAGACTGAGGAAGATGCTTAAAGGAGTGAAGGTTCAGATAATCTTCAATGGGATTCTGCCTGTTGCTAGAGGAGGAGAGTGAAGGTAAAACAAGATTATGATGATCAACAGATTGCTCAGGCAGTGGTGCTATAAGGAAGGCTTTGGGATCTTTGACCACTTGAGCAGGGAGGGAAATAGGCTTCTGGGATGGAGGCTGACACAACTGATTAAAAAAGCATTAAAATAGGAATTTAGGGAAACAGTTGGGAGATGCTCCATATAATCTCCATGCCTGATTCTAACTGACTGGGAGGAAAATCAAGTAAAGGGGATACAGCAATGGGGAAAGGAACAGAAGGTAGGAGAATGAACAACAAGAGGAAAGATAGTGCCAATACCACTGATAGTGACAGTCAAGTAGGTGATATGGACAGTAAAATGACTGCATCTAATTTAGGGAAGAATTTGAGTAAAGCTAAGCAGAAACAACTAAGATGTCTGTTCACCAATGCAAGGAGTCTGGATAACAAAATGGAGGAACTAGAACTAATGGTGAAGGAAGTGATCCCAGATATTATAGGAATTTACAGAAACATGGTGGAATAGTAAACTTGACTGATTCTTTAGCCATATAAATAAAAAGAAAATAGGGAAAGAAAAAGTGGGATTAGGTGGAGGAAAGGGTGGAGATTAAAGATAATATAAGTATGGCTCAACATCTAAACAAATAATTTACCCTTATTAAAAACTGAGGCAGCAAGAAGCTTGGGGGCTGTGGCAGGGTGGCTAATTGGAATGAGGATATAGAAGTAGAAATTATCACATCTGAGGTGAAGTTAAAATCAAACAGATTAATGATACCAAATCAGGGGCCCAGGATAATCTCCATCCAAAAATATAAAAGGAAGGGGCACATGAAATTTCAAGCCTAAAAGCAAGGATTTTTAATGAATCTGTAAACTTGGAGGTCATATCCCATGACTGGGGAATTGCAAATATAGACCTATATTTAAGAAATGGGGAGGGGAGTCATATATATATAATCCAGGAAACTACAGGTCTGGTAGTTTGACTCAATTGTATGCAAGGTCTTAGAACAAATTTTGCAAGAGAGAGCAATTAAAGACATCAAGGTAAATAGTAATTGGGATAAAATACAACATGGTTTTACAAAAGCTAGACCATGCCAGACCAACCTGATCTATCTTTGAGAAGATAACTGATTTTATAGACAAAAGAAATACAAGAGATCTAATCTATGTAGATTTCAGTAAAGCGTTTGATACAGTTCCACGTGGGAAATTATTAGTTAAAATGGAGAAGATGGGAATTTATATGAAAATCAAAAGGTGGCTAAGAAGCTACTTAAAGGGGAGACTACAACAGGTGAACTGAAAGGTGAACTGTCAGGCTGGACAGATATTACCAGTGGAGTGCCTCAAGGATAAATCTTGGGACCAATCTTATTTAAAATTTCCATTAATGACCTTGGCACAAAAAGTGGGAGTGTGCTAATAAAATTTGTGTATGACACAAAAGTGGGAGGTATTGCCACTAGAGGAGAATTGGAATAGCAAATAAGAATACCTGGACGACCTTGAAAACTGGAGTAATAGAGATAGGATGGAATTTAATAGTTCAAAGGCAAGGTCATGCACTTAGAGACTAGCAACAAGAGTTTTTGCTATAAGCTGGGGATGTATTCATTGGAAGCAACTGAGGCAGAGAAAGACCTGGGTATATTGGTCAATCACTGGATGACTATGAGCCATCAATGTGTTGCAGCCATGAAAAAGGCTAATGCAATCCTAGAATGCATCAGGTGAAGTATTCCAGTAGAGGT
The DNA here is from genome assembly GCF_002925995.2 of Terrapene triunguis. NCBI lineage: Eukaryota > Metazoa > Chordata > Testudines > Emydidae > Terrapene > Terrapene triunguis. The sequence goes on from NW_020664420.1 coordinate 58,456,408, forward strand.
AGGGAAATGTTATTGCCAGTATACTAGTCATTGGTGAGACCTCTTTTGGAATACTGTGTGTAATTCTGGTCTCCCATGTTTAAGAAATATTAACTCAAACTGTAATAGATGCAGAGAAGGGCTACGAGGATGATCAGAGGCATGGAGAACCTACATTACAAGAGGATATTTAAGGAATTTGTCTTGTTTAGCCTAACAAAACAAAGGCTGGGGGGAGATATGATTTCTTTCTATAAATACATTAGAGGGATAAACGCTAGGGAGGAAGAGCAGTTATTTAAGCTAATGGCCAGTGTTGGCACAAGAACAAATGGATATAAACTGGCCATCAATAACTTTAGGCTTGAAATTAGACAAAGGTTTCTAACCATCAGAGGAGTGAATTTTTGGAACAGTCTTCCAAAGTGAGTAGTGGGTAGAGTCTTGTTTCAAGACTGAGTTTGAAAAGTTTATGGAGGGGCTGGTATGAAGAAGTTGCCTACAATGGCATATGGTCTGTCCACAACTGCAATTAGCAAATATCCCCAACGGCTGGAGATGGGACACTAGTTGGGGAGGCTCTGAGTGATTACAGAGAATTGTTTCCAAGGTGTCTTTTTTACCCATATGTTTTGGGTCTAAGCAATTGCCATATTTGGGGTCAGGAACAAATTTCCCCTAGGTAAGATTGGCAGAGACCCTCTGGGTTTTCACCTTCTTCTGTAGTGTGAGTCATGGGTCACTTGAACTAATGTTTGAACTAGAGTGAATAGTTAATTCTCTGTAACTTGAAGTCTTTAAATCAAGATTGGAGGACTTCAGTAACTCATCCAGAGGTTATGGACCTATTACAGGACTGGGTGGTGAGAATCTGTGTCCTGCAATGTGCAGGGCGTCAGACTAAATGATCATGATGGTCCCTCATGCCTTGAAGCCTAAGTCTATAAGATACCAAGACCCTCCAGCTTCAGGCATAACTCTGTTGGGTGAGAGGAAGAAATTTGCCCTATGGACAGGTTATTCCATAGCTACTTATTGCAGGATTTCTTCCTCTGAACCAGCTGTTGCTAGCCTATTACAGCCTATTTTCAGGAGTGGTCCTTTTCAAAGTTGTGCTTCTGGGAAGACTTTCATGTGCAATTCTGATGAGCTGGTAATATACTTTAGATCCACAAAGCACAGCCTTTTGGAGTGAAACAGTAATAATGACTTTACATACGAATGTGGGTATTTTGAAGTCAACCAATCCTCAAGCTTCAATGTAAGTCTTACATCCTGCACTAATTAACTGGAATGCTTACTTCTAAATCTGTATGACATCCAGTGGTCACTGGTCACTATGAAATTGTCAACATTTTTGTCTTGAATTTGTCATCTTAAATTGTATTGGAATGTTTCGTGCAATCCTATCAGGGACAGGAAGAGAGGGAGGCAGGGGAGAAAATTGACTCCCACCTAGCTACTAATATATTGATTGCCTTAAGTGACTTTAGAGATGTAGTCTCAATATTTGCTTCAATGGGAGTGATTTGACTCTTCCTGTTGCAGCCATTCAGCTGGAATATAAATATGCCAATTGACATTGAGACTAATAATGCCCTGTCTCTTTTGAGGCAGAGAGCTAAATAAGATTGATGCCTTCCCAAATCATTACATGATAAAGTTAATCAGAAATTGTTGCTTTATTCAATATCATTTAATCAACCTGATAATGATATTGATTTGATTTTATATTAATCAACTTTCTTTTAATTTATATATATATTATGCTTTTTACCAGTTATTTACTCTTTGCTAATTAATTGTATTAAATTGAAAACTTGTGCGGTTTGACAGTTTAGTAACCAAACACCAAGATTCCAGACATCAGGAGTCCCAAAATAGATGATGGAGTCAACTCTATGACCCACCTAGTGATGGTCCACAGAACTGCTCTATACTCCTCTCATAATTGATACCCAAACACAGACACTGTTAGCTTTTTGAAGGCAGGTTGACTTATATACTTTGATTTCTTTCAATACGCAGTGTTGGTTCTAGAATCTTTGAGGGCCTTGGGTGAATACTAACCAGTCATGCTGAGCAGTTCCCCCATAATGAGTCCATATTCCTCACAAATTCATGTAAGGTACATATTGATCACAAACACACAAGAATTTCTGTGATTTGTAGCTGAAATGTGTACAATGGCTAAACTAACTCAATTTCAGATTGGAGTAGTATATAAACAAAAGTCCATGAAGCAAATGATCAGACTGTATAATACAACAAGAGGTTACAGTGGACGAGAAGCTGGATATGAGTCAACAGTGTGCCCTTGTTGCCAAGAAGGCTAACGGCATTTGGGGCTGTATAAGTAGGGGCATTGCCAGCAGATCAAGGGAAGTGATTATTCCCCTTTATTCGGCACTGGTGAGGCCACATCTGGAGTATTGCATCCAGTTTTGGGCCCCCCACTACAGAAAGGATGTGGACAAATTGGAGAGAGTCCAGCGGAGAGCAACGAAAATGACTAGGGGGATGGGGCACATGACTTATAAGGAGAGGCTGAGGGAATTGGGCTTATTTAGTCTGCAGAATAGAAGAGTGAGGGGGGATTTGTTAGCTGCTTTCAACTACCTGAAAGGGGGTTCCAAAGAGGATGGATTTAGACTGTTCTCAGTGGTACCAGATGACAGAATGAGGAGTAATGGTCTCAAGTTGCAGTGGGGGAGGTTTAGGTTGGATATTAGGAAAAACTTTTTCATTAGGAGGGTGGTGAAGCACTGGAATGGGTTACCTAGGGAGGTGGTGGAATCTCCTTCCTTAGAGGTTTTTAAGGTCAGGCTTGACAAAACCCTTGCTGGGATGATTTAGTTGGGGATTGGTCCTGCTTTGAGCAGGGGATTGGACTAAATGACCTCCTGAGGTCCCTTCCACCCCTGATATGTAGGAATGCTAGCTCCCAAATTGTTAGCCATGGTTACGGCATACTGTTTCCATGGCTACAAGGCAGGAGTGGCCTTCAACCCAGCGTTTGTGATTAGGGAATTTATTTGGCTGACTTGTTTGTCTCCCTTGCAGCTAGCTTTCACGTGCACAAGATATGGGTTTGTTATATTATGTAACTGACTATTGCATGCCTTCTTCATGCGCAAGATTTGTACCAATGAGAAGTGTTGTAAACAAAGCAAGTAATATAATAAAAACCCCAGGAAAGGTTTTTTCCTGGGAGGCTTTTGGCTTGAGGCTTTAGCAGCTACGTACCACAGACCTGGCATTCTGTTTCCTTTCCTCCGTCGTCACCACACTGATATTCTATGATTCTATGAACAACAAAAGCAAAAACAGGAACCCTATCATCAAATGTGTCCCAGAACCTTGTTTCTCAGAACTGATTCTTTTTGGCATTAATCTACCTGTGACTTAGTTCGTTAAGCCAAACAAGTATGTGAAGAGTGCAGGATGGTGTTTAAAAGAATGCGCAGAAATTTTCCACTATAGATCACACACAATAAAACATATACATACACAAAGAATGGTAAATTGGAAAATGAGGCCACTCCCACACACCCATTTGCAGATTTTAAGTGTGTACAAAAATGCACAGATGAATACAACTGTTGTGTAATCAATACAAATATACAAAATACTTTTAACAAAGGCAATTCTGGCATGTTGACTAGTATTAGTACTAGGTAGACTTCTGTACTGTATGTCTTCCAGGCACCATTTCCCACATACTGAAGCTAGCCTCTTGGTCTTGCTCAAATGGAAACATTTTATGCAAAGTGACCCTCTCTTTCAGCAGCTATGGTTTTCCCCTCACTACGCTCCACCACAGCCTGTGCCATCTAACTCTTAGGTAACTTTAGCACTAGTAATAACAGGCCTCACTTGTTATGTAATTTGCCAACATTCCTGTCCAAATAAAACAAATATTAGTCCCCATCTCTTACAATATGAAACGGCTGCCATTCAGTTCCCTTTTTTGTTTATTTATAATAATGTTATTTGGAAAAGATCTCTTTATAGAAGTTGGATCAATACCATAAATCTGAAAGAATGATTAGTAATAAGAGTTCCTCTTGCCAACACTTGTTTTCAGAGCTCTATGATAATCAGTGGACAATAAATTGATCACAGTATTTTCAGAAGCAATGGAAATAGGATGCTATAGTTATCCTGATGATTCACATCCTGCCTACCCCACAAATGCAAACCAGTGAAAATTACAAAAGAATTTGTCAGAAATAGAATGTGGTTCCTAATTTTAGACTCATTTGGTGTGTATTGGCGTTGCTTATCTAGACCCTAAATCAGGGCCGGCTCCAGGCACCAGCTTAACAAGCAGGTGCTTGGGGCAGCCAAGGGAGAGGGGCGGCACCTGCAGCAATTCGGGGGCGGCAGGTCCCTCACTCCCTCTAGGAGCGAAGGACCTGCCGCTGAACTGCCGCTGCCGATCGCGGCTTTTTTTTTTTTTCAATTGCCGCCGCCGATCGCGATCGCGGCTTTTTTTTTATTATTTTTTTTTATTTTGCTTGGGGCGGCAGAAATGCTGGAGCCGGCCCTGACCCTAATAAATGCACTAATAGATTATAAGGAGAAAACAAAAGAAATTGTGGAAAAGCAGACCTTCTTTGACATTGCAACAACAACTGATAGTGAAAATGTGCAAACAATAGGACAACCATGATTGATTTCAAAACAAGAAGATGGCACCACAATGATGAAATCATCTGAAGTTATGGCTAAATCATTCATGATTTCTATTTATTCCGCAGCCTCACAGGAAGGAGAAACAAGAGCTAATAATAGCATCCCTTGGTAAAGATTAGATAGGAATACCGGAGTAGCAAAAGAAAGAAACAAACCACCCGGACATCTGAAGGATTGTGCAAATTACCAAACAGTCACACTCAATTCCCATACAAATTGAGTCACTCTTTTCACCAGTCTATAAGTAGTTCAGTCACATTCAGGCTTGAGGAATGCTCATGAAAATCAGTCACTGGAACGCCTAATGGTTATGGAAATAGGAGAAGAACAAAACCAGTGCTTGTGCTTAAACCTTGCACACCATAAAAAGTGTTCAGCATAGTTTGCCACTCAATTTCTAGATAAATCTGTAGTCAATTAGCATTTTTAAATGTGGTCATTTGCTGCCATCTCTTTAATGTCACCAGGAAGTAACAATTTACCACAACAAAAGGAACAACAGAGTGGTTTAACATCTGGAAAGAAGTTCAGCAAGGCAGCATTATGCCACTGCATCTGTTCGGGATTTATATTGAAATGGTAATGCATGTTGATCTTGATGGTTACAATGGTGGAATTTAAATTAGAGGAAGCAGGTGCCTGTAATCTCAGGTATGCTGATGATGTTATCCTTATCCCTGAGTCTGAGGAACCACTTCATGAGTCAGTAATGAGAGTGGCTGAAGCTAGTTTTGACTGAGACTACATGAGAATGTAAAAAAGACAAAGGAGCAATATATATGATCGGAAAGCAAAATATTCCAACAATAATACAAAATGGATACTAAGAAGTCAAACAAAATTCCTTAATTAGCTTCCTCATGTATGAATGAAACTTTCAGCTATATCCAAAAGACATTGGTATTTGGCTATGAAGTATATATATAAACAAAAAGAATTTGGAAGAAAACTGAATCTTTTTTTATATCCAATGATGTGTCTAGCCTGATAGTCATCTGTAATTCATGGAAAGATAGAAACTTAATTTTCACACTTATTTCATTCTCCAGGTTTACATTATTATAAATATACACAAGACAATTACAGCTTTGTCTCTTATACTGCTGTTATGCATAGTTTATTTTGTGTCACATATACGTATAGAGTATGAGCAGTGAAGATACTATACTTCATAGTATTTTCCAGATTGAGGGGGGGAAAAACCCATAGTGTGAGATTCCAAACATATTTGTATACTGTAAGAGCAATTATTTCATCTCTATATCAAAAGCAACCAGTCATGATACTAGCTGGCAACTTGAAAACATAACAAACTGCTACCTACTAATAAACACAGCTGGAGAATTTGCATTCCATCAGACTCCACTTACAAAATGCATAGCTTGTTACCAGGAAGCCTGAGAATAAACCTTCTATTTAAAAGAGTAAACGTATGGTCTAGTATTCTGACTAGACGAGAAGAAGGAAAAAAGGGTGGAGAGAGAGAAGTCTTGCATGAGTAATAAAGGGAGCGAAAAAGGAAAAAAATGTTGGATAATTGAGCAAAGAAAGTAGATTATGAAAAACATTAATTGTTGATGGATTAATTTTAAAATGCAGAGATTCAAATCTCGTCAGTTGTTGTAAATCAGAGTAGAGCCATTGACTTCAGTCAAACTACACCAGTTTACACCAGCTGAGTATCCAAAGTGGATTAAGCTAAATTGGAAAGAGTCACTCTCATTCTGGAGTAAGAGTGCCCCCACAGGAGATTATATTAAAATAACTATTCCAGAATAGTTATTTCAGTAAATTTCCAAGTGTAGAAAGGCTCTGAGTTATTTTATTCTGGGAGCAAAAGATAACCAGGAACAGAATTGTGACATTCTGAGTCCTAAATTCTTCCCATACCTCCTCCTGGGGGTTGCACAGCTACATCCTGCCATTTACTCAGGACATAGATTGTGCCCTCAGCAAGTTCGCAGATGACACTAAGCTGGGGGGAGAAGTAGATAGGCTGGAGGGTAGGAATAAACAGAAGTTCTGCAGAAAATGACTGGGGATTACAGCGGATGAGAAGCTGGATATGAGTCAACAGTGTGCCCTTCTTGCCAAGAAACCTAACGGCCAGGGCTGGCTCCAGGCACCAGGCACCCAAGCTGGTGCTTGGGGCGGCACCTGGAGGGGGGCGGCGGCGCAGCGCTCCGGCCCCCGGGGAGAGTGGGGCCACAGCAGGGCTCGCCGCCCTCCCCCCGGTGCTCTGGCCGCCCTCCCCCCGGCCGCCGCCCTGCGCTCTGGCCGCCGGGAGGGAAAGCCGAGCCCCAGCCGGGGCTCGCTGCTCTGCCCCCGGCGCTCTGGCCGTCAGAGGGGGAGAGCCGAGCCCGCGCCGGCGGGGGCCCGCCGCCCCCCCCCCAGGGCTCCGGCCACCCTCCCCCCCGGCGCCGCGGAGGCTTTTTCGCCTGGGGCGGCGAAAAAGCCAGAGCCGGCCCTGCTAACGGCATATTGGGCTGCATTAGTAAGAGCATTGCCAGCAGATCGAGGGAAATGATTATTCCCCTCTATTCCCCTCTATTTGACACTGGTGAGGCCACATCTGGAGTATTGTATCCAGTTTTGGGCCCCCCACTACAGAAAGGATGTGGACAAATTGGAGAGCCCAGCAGAGGGCAACAAAAATGGTCAGGGGCCTGGGGCACATGACTTACGAGGAGAGGCTGAGGGAACTGGGCTTGTTTAGTCTGCAGAAGAGAAGAGTGAGGGGGGATTTGATAGCAGTCTTCAACTACCTGAAGAGGGGTTCCAAAGAGGATGGAGCTAGGCTGTTCTCAGTGATGGCAGATGACAGAACAAGGAGCAATGGTCTCAAGTTGCAGGGGGAGAGGTCTAGGTTGGATATTAGGAAAAACTTTTTCACTAGGAAGATGGTAAATGGGTTACCTAGGGAGGTGGTGGAATCTCCATCCATAGAGGTTTTTAAGGCCCGGCTTGACAAAGCCCTGGCTGGGATGATTTAATTGGTGTTGGTCCTGCTTTGAGCAGGGGGTTGGACTAGATAACCTTCTGAGGTCTCTTCCAACCCTAATCTTCTGTGATTCTATGATATACTGCCCATACTCAGGGCAAAGAGTCTTTCTAGCCCCTGATTTTTTAAAAAATCAGATTGTTCACGAATTGAGGAACTAGACTGTAGAATCTATACATTCCTTTTGGCCATTTTGGACTATCTGAGTTTAAAAAAATAAATTTTATTTCCAGGTGCTATTCTTTGCTTCTGTGACTCATAAAACTATATTGTTAAAACCTAGATGTAAGAGGCTTTTTAATTGCTTTTCCAAACTTGAAAAGAAATATCTTAATGACCCAGAAATCAAATTTTAAATGTCATTCTGCTAATATTCAGCACATTACTCATTTTTAGTATTATCCAACATCATTAATGTTTGACACAATGACAATTAAATACATTGTACAATGTACTAAGTTCCAATAATAATATTTGATCATAATGTAAGGGTAATTTGAACAAATAGCATAATGACATGATGCAACATAATTACAAAATGGGAGAACTAGATGGCATAAAATAATAACTGACAGAACTTCATTCACCCCTCACATCAGACCCTTTCTATGAGTCTGGAAAAACTTATGTTCACCTTTCTTTAAAACATTGTGCACATCATTCTATCTGGGCCTGGTAGCTTGATCCAACCGGCATTGAAATCAGTGCAAAGGCTGCCATTGACTTCAATGGGCTTACCATTAAGCTCTGAAACAGGTAGTGCACAAATTGTTTTGTATGTATTATAGATCCATTTATGTACACACATGGGCATTTGCATGTGAAGCTGCAGTAATTGCATATGGAAATAGTTGTGTGAAAATTTAGAGACTAAAATATAGACCCTGATATTAAAAATATGTATGCACATGTGAATAATACTATTGTGTTCAACAGCACTACTCATGTGCATAAAGTTAAGCACATGCATACTTGCTTACATGATTAATGTCTTAGTTCATAACATTTTGTGATACATTTTCTTCTTTCTTATCACTTTTACATATATAAGTTTACAGGGTTAGACTTGAAAGACAAGAGCCCACATTTTGGTGACAAAACAATAGAGTTGTCAAAAAAAGAGGACATTTTGCAAAAATACTTTTTAAACTCCCTCCTTTTTTTTTCTAAAACTCAAATTGAAAATTTGAATTTCAGATCGTTTCTACTATAGAAATGGTAGAAATACTGGGGAGAGGGTAAAATGTATGAAAAAGTTGTCAATTTTCTTGAATTTTTTAAACTTTTAAATTAAAATGTAATCAATTATCAACCAGTTCTATTAAAAATGCCTAGTCGTGTAAGTCAAGTGAACCTTGTTAATATCATTGTACATGACTGGCCCAACTGGATAAGACCACTGGTCTTTGAAGAATAGTCTTTTGCCCAGGAAGGTGATCAATGAATTCAACAGTAGATGAAAATTCAGTTTTATCACCTTTTTTTTCCTTGGGCAATTTGTGGAAGTCTATTCCTTTAAAGCATATTTTATTTCTTTACAAATTACAAGTAAGTGACATCATATGAAGAGGTGTGAGTTAGAAATAGACTAACACCAAACCATCTTCGCAACTGGCAGATGAATCACTATGTGGTTTTGAAATTCGTAGCTTATACCTATCTCTGCTGCATGTCATTTAAGAATGTCACTTTTACAAACACGAGGCCTGATTCTCCTTCCAGACCAGAGTAAATCAGGAGTAGCTCCATGTAAATCATTTGAAGTTACAACAATGTAAAATCACAGTAAGGGACTGATCTAAAGCCCTGTGAAAGTAAATACAAATCTTTCCATAAATTTCAATGGGCTTTGGATCAGTTCTTAGGTGACTTGAGAAGAAGGCTCATTATCTTTTGGTTTGTGTTCTGATGTTTTCTTTCATTCGGGCTTACACAACCTGAAAAGATGCTGCAGCAGATCTACACTGCATCACTATCCTGGCCTCCCCACTCACACAGTCTTTTTATGCAGTGTCATGTTATTAGTATCAGTGGGTCCTGCTGCCACTGAAGTCAAGGGCAAAACTCCCATTCACTTTGACAGGGCAGGAAGAGGCTCACTGATCCAAGGCAGTCTGCTGCCTTTAAGTATGTTCATTATGATAAAATATATGCATTACATATCACAGCTGAGTAGTGACTGGGAATGTGGAATTGGACTGCTCCCTAGACAGAACTTAACATAAGCAAATAGGTTAAATATTCAACTGACCTGCAGTATTTTTAATTACCCTTCATATCATTTTACATGAATGGCAGAGCCCAATCAAACTATTATGTCACCAAACCTAACGTGAGAGGAACACCTAGGGCCATTTGTGTTTCATCTCTCCCCCACACTTGTGTTTCATCTCCTCCCACCTCCCGCTCAAATGCTCCAAGTAAAATGAAGTTTTTGATTTTTTTTTCTCCCTTCACTTAGCTTGAAATCCTTTATGTTGAATATGTCTCTAAAGGAACCACCAGTTTTTAATGCAAAGTTCTCCCCTCAAGGAAAAGACTCTAATTTTTCATTTTTCTGAGGATAAAAATATTACTCTCTAACATGAATGTTCCATCTCTTCTATTGCTGGGAGTGGCGGGGAGGGAGAGAAGTGGAACTTCTTTAATATAGCCCAATTCATCAAACTGATTTTTTCTTGCTCTAGGTTATTTCTCACTGATATTCCCTTTGGTTGCTATGAGTTTTTAAATTAGTGTTTCATACATGTATGTAGCACAAATTATTTAGCTAACTATTACCTTTCATTTGTATTCATTATGTGTTTGTATGACTTTATCATTGCTCAGCATTATTACACCCAGAAGGGAATGATTTATATTTCCATAGATACACAGATAAAAGTATTTCATTTTGAAATCAGCATCTTTTCATAATCAGATGAAGAAGTGAAGCATCAGTGTAAATAAATTGTTCTTATTTATCTCGGCGTCTGTTCTGTATATGCTGTTATTCTACTAAGGAACAAAGTCCAGTTTTTCCTTTTATTTTAACCCGCACAGTTCATCTAATACTAATGATCAACTACTGAAAGATCAGGAAAAAATATGGTTGAATAGTAGTTAGTACAGAAACTTTACATCTTGATTAAATTACAGAGCCCTCCAGACTAATTATTATGGACATTTTGTTTTTCGCTCTGGATTTTTTCTTCATTCTCAATTTTTGGAAATCATGAATCTTTCCTTTGCATCTCACCCTTTGAAAGCATAATCCCACTATTTTTATTATCATCTGCTCTGCAGATGTCACTGAAATGTTTTTTTGGGGGGGGGAGGTTCATAATGCAAATATTATGTTTAGTGAATATTAAGATTTTACTTTTCATTTTAGTATACTAACTGCAAGACAGTAAAAGTAAGCAATTTTCATATCATTGTACTAAGCAATTTTAAGAGCAGGAATTAACCTCCTAAAGGCCTAACTTTCTAAAAGCAGTCTCTGTAAGTGTGACTGCAATTTTGCATGTGCAAAGCCCAACCTTTCAACCTGCAAAATCCATTTGCAAGTGTGCCTGGAATCAGTATGCATGTGTATGTGCTGGTTTTAGCACAGTAGATTTTGCACATGCAAATCTGGGTGAAAAATTTAGAGGCTAGGTTAAAGGCCTATTTAAAATGTTTTTTTCTTCCTTTTCTGGGAGGGAGCATGTTCCAAAGGGCAAAGCATTGGAGTAGGAGTCAGGAGACCTGTGTTCTAGTCCAAACTCTATCACTGATATGCTGTGTGACTTTAGGCAAGTCATTACACATCTTTCTGCCTCAGTTCCCCATCTATAAAAAAGTGATAATGTTGTTTTGTAAAGAGTATTGAGGCATCTGCATGAAAAATATTCTGTAAAAGCTGAATGTTTTACATTATTTACAGTAACCATTGGATGTAGAACAGTAAAAACGTATTCATTTTCAAACAACGCACAATGAACCCGTGGAACTCCTTGCCAGAGGATGTTGTGATGGCCAAGACAAGGTTAAAAAAATGAACACTATAAGTTCATGGAGGATAGGTCCATCAATGGCTATTAACCAGGATGGGCTGGGATGGTATCCCTAGCCTCTGTTTGCCAGAAGCTGGGAATGGGCAACAAGGGATGTGTCACTTGATGGTTACCTGTTCAGTTCATTCTGTCTGGGACACCTGGCATTGGGCACTGTTAGAAGACAGGATACAGGCTAGATGGACCTTTGGTCTGACCCAGTATGGCCATTCTTATGTTCTTATACATAATATAACCAACATGAAAACATTGTTCAATAGTCTATTCCCAAATGCTTTTCTACCATCTCTACTTGAAACTCAGAGCTTGGATCCTTTTAAAGAATTATTGCATTCTCCAAACAGAACTAAAATAGCAAGGTGCTGAGAAAATGTGCAGCAATGCAGCAGAGATCAACTTTCCTCCAACAGACTGTGGCAAGGTATCTGGAAAAGGTTCTGAAGCCCTCTTTATATAGTGCATTGTGCAGAACAGGAATCAGCTTAATCATTATTTGGAACTTATGGGGATTGTGCTGCATGGGGAATCTCCCCTTGAACAAGAATGGAAGGCTGACTGGTTGGATGAATTATGGGTATTGGTATACACAGGCCTTTGGACTGGGTAGGGTCTCCTAACTCATGTGGGTTTCCCAACTAAGGTATCAGTGCTAATAAATGGGGTCTACACAAGGGGTTCTCAAACTGGAGGTCACAACCCTTCAGGAGGCCACAAGGTTATTATCTGGGGGTCGCAAGCTGTCAGCCCCATGCCTGGCAGAGTTTGGGCTGTCAGTCCCATGTCCACATTAAATTAAATTTAAAATCCCTGTTTTTAATTTGGGGGGCGGGGAGGTGTGTGTGTCACACTCTGAGGCTTGCTGTGTGGAAGTGGTCACCAATATAAAATGTTTGCGAACCACTTGTCTACACTGAGTATATGCAACCAAACACACAGAATATTTAACAGGTCACAGGACTCCCCACCCTAGGATTTAGTGTTCAGTAAATATGTGTAATATAGCTCAGTCAGCTACTTTAAATAAGAGATGAGTAATTGTCATTCAAGCATGTGCAATCCACAGTACTCTGGTGTCCTGCCCAAGATCCCCTTCTTCAGTTAAATAGGCTCTAATTTCAAGACCATATGTGAACTATTGTGCAGACAATGGTTGCTCCATTATCCCATGTAGCTCTGACCTACTAAAGTCTAATTCTTTACTTTGTTACTAAGAGATTGTGAGCAGGGACATGCACAAGGGGGGAGAGGGGGAGCACGGCCCAATCAGCAGGGGCATCAGCAGTGGTGGGAGAGCCAGTTCCTCCGGCCAGGAGAATGGGGGTGGGGGGCACAGAAAGTGCCCCTCCAAAAGCAGAAGCATATTTTTATTCCTGTGCACGCCGCTGATTGTGAGTATATAGGATTCATATAAAACCAAACTCTAGTTTGGATTTATGTGCAGTATATCTATTCAAATGTAAATTCCATGTGTGAAAATATCTGTATAATATATCTTGTTATACAAAGAGATACAAAAACTGTAGCTGTGCAAATTCCCCTTAAGACTAGTGAGAAAATTAAGTAATGGAAATTCAAATCCTAGCCAATAATGTTTCCTTATTTTAAGCTAACACTTTAGCTCATATCAGAAAAAGGAAAATGTTGAAACAAAGTAAATATGAAATTAAAAATGTATCTTCTCTTTTTATGTTGATTCTTTATGATTTTAGCATAACTAGAACCTGATACATCTCTGAAAAAGGCCAGAATTCTTTGTGCTTCTCTTCATTTGGTAGCATTTATTTAGTATCAAGAAATCTAGATTTTCAGTGCCAAGGAGTTAACATTGTGGAAAATTCAAAATGATTTTTTTTTCCTGAAATCATGCTGTTAATGTTGGAGGGAAATATGATGAATGTGCAGGAAGTCACAGTAATTTTGCTTAAAATGTGGCAGCACTTTTAAAATATTTGCTCCCTTCTGTGGTGCCATTTTGTGAGGCTTGTTTAAAACTGTATATTTGTAAGACTTTGTGCTAAATTCCTCATCCAAAAGCTATTATTGCACAAAAAGCAGCCACAGTGGAGTTGGCCCAATACAGTTTCCTCTCAACTCCTGCCATTCCATCCCCCATACTATTCAAAGTACATGGTTATTAAGGAATGCCCTCATTCCAGAGGTTGAAATCACAGATTCTTCCCACTGCATCTCCTGACTTGTCTGTATCTCCCCTGACTCACTGAAGAATTCCAAAGATGCTGTTTTAAGTGTGTCTCCTCAGCTGAGTGCTCAGTCCTGGAACTGTACCAACGAAATGAGAAATGCTTATTGAGGAGATTCACTGCTTTTTACCTCAAAACCAAATGGTGATCAGGAGAAAAGAGAGCCTGGCCAAAAGTGTAATTTGAAGCCTGCCCACACTTTCCACGGGCCTGGACCAAGAGTCCTTATTCTTTCCCAGTGAGACAGAGGTGCCCCTCTCCAGTGAAAGAATGATTATTTTAGCTGATCCAGAGGTTGTTCGGGGCCTTCCCTCTTTGCCATTCAGGACCCCAAAAAGAAGTCAAGCTCCCAGCACTGTAGCAACTCCAGGAACTTGTGTATCCTTGGGGTGGGAGAGGGATGAGGTGCTTGTTAGAACAAGCTAATAAATGAGAGTGTGACACCTTTTCTACCTGGTCCACAAAGCAGCAACCTAAATCCCCAGAAAGTAGGCTCATTTTACTTCTTGGCTGACCTTTATCGTGAACCGCTGCCAAGCTAACTTCTGTTACCTTCAAGGCCTTATCAGGACATCCACAGATACTTAGGTACATCAGCCTCTTAAAAGCAGTGGAAACCTTGTAAAACACTACAGCTGATACAAATAAATGTGTGGCAGTTCTTAGAAATGTATTTATGAAAAGAATTCAGTATAATTAATAGGCTTTGTGTGGCTATCTTTGAGACATAAATTCAATACTGAAAAGGTGTGTTTTGTTATGAAATACCTTACACAATAGCTGGCTTGCCTATTCTTAGCAATTTTTGTTCAGTAGCATTCATGAATGGCTTGTGGTATTGATAGGAATTTTTTTTTTATTCTTCTTTCAACTTGTCTGTGTGTCTTTATTGTTCAGAATGATTCTGTCTATCCCAATCTGTGTTATTCCATTTTGGCCACCTCTTTAAATGTTCTTTAGACTTTTGTATCTAATAACAAAAGATAAAGATTTTTTGGAAAAGACTACAGAGTTTTTCTTTTCTGACGTGTAAAAAGATAGAGGGGAAAATGCAAGCATAGGACGTATCGCTTCAGTTTTCTACTATTCCCCTTCCATTATTTGACATTTATTCTAGAAATGTTTCTAATTATGATCCAAGTCCTATTGTTTTAAGGGGAAAAACACTTATTTTTTTCATATTTTTAATCTAACTGCTCTCTACAGCGCCTTTCTTAGTTGGAATAGTTTCTCAAGGATGTTGACTTTGGCCTTTCTCACTAAGTTCAGCTATGTAAAAATAACATCAGCTCAGCTTTTCCCCTGTTTTATTTAGCGATTTACTCCCTCTTCCTCTCATTCCTCAGCGTGCTTACGATTTACATTCATTGTTTTTGTTGTTTGATGAGTCCTGTTAGTCTGTTGCTGTTATGCACTTAGGGCTTATTAACTGGGGTACTTTTAAGGGCTACTCTCTACTTCAGTAGATATTTTCCCCCAATGGATTTGAATAGCCATTTAAAAGATTCAGAATGTTTGAAGGAAGCACATCTCCATTAATTATGAAAAGAATCTGTCACCTCACTTTTAATTTTAGTCAGTTGTTTTAAGCCAAAAGATGATTCCAGACCATCACCTAGAAATCCTTCAGATTTTTCAAATATCCATGAACTTTTTAATGTATGTATATATGTATGTATGTATGTATTTGTATTGTGGTAGCTTCAGTCAGGTTCACGGCCTCATTGTGCCAGGTGTTGTGCCAACACAGGAAAATGTGGTCCTGGTCCCAGGGGATTTTTAATTTCAGATCCCAATCCTGCAAAAACGTCTGCATTTGCCAAAATCAGTGGGCCTATTCATGTGCTTATGTCCTTTGCAGGATCTGTGCCTAACTTGAAACATGGCACAAAAAGTGAGTTGTTAACAAAAACCAGGAGAAAAAGAGGTTAGAGAATAAAAATGGTAATAAGATCACATGGTTACCTGGGCTAAATATTTTACAACTTAATAGTTCCATTTCATTTGCAAGTATTTTTGTATACATAAATTTAAATCAGGTTTTCCTAACTGCCCCGTCTGACTAAGCCATCATTAGTTGGTACATTTCTTGTATGCCATCTAAATGTTTTGGCAATTTACAAGGTGTTACCTATTCATTTTTGAAGTACCTCTTCTGCAGAATTCTTTCATTGTTATTTCTACCAAGTAAGAAGATGCAAACAAAGTTATCTGCCAGTCTAACATCTTTTCTCTTAACATTCAGCTTGCAAGTCAGTCCCACTGCCATAAAAGTGTAACAGGGAATTGTATTACCTGGAAAGGCAGTTGCTTTGAAATTGTAATCGAGAATTAAAAAACATGCTGTTGCTTGAAACACGTTAATGTTGATTTACTTCTCAATAAATACAACAAGCTTCCACTGAGGCTTACAGGCCAATGGAGAGAAACAGCACAGATACCTGTGTGATTAGTTGCTTGCCTAATTACTAAATGTGGCTGATTAGAGATGTTCAGTGTGACTTTCATGAAGTAGTCTCATTCCCTTTATCTGAATCCCTGAGTCCAAAAAGCTTCAGATGAGGCAAACCAGGCTCCCTCCAGTATAACATCATAATAACTTTGCTTTTAAATCCTGTTCAATTATTATTTGCTAGCCTAAATCACCACATAATGACCAGCAACTTAGGAAATCACATTTAGTTTAGAATTCTGTTGCTGTACAAATACTGATTTGAAGGTTTGGTACCATATTGATGAAATACTGTATTGCATGATAGAGAGATCACAAAACAGCTACTGGATATCACATTAAACTAATATTTCCTATACTATTTGATTGTGGCTTCCTTGTAGCATCCACACGTACAGTTCAGACACAAACAGGCACACACAGAGAGAATGAGTGATACTAATCTTGTTTTCTTCACATGTCCAGATTAGACTCTCCTCACGAACATGTTTTGAGTGATAATTCAAATGGAAAGGCTAGTTATATTCTGATCATGACTAAAATAGGATAGCACAGGATTTCTTGAGGAAAAAGCTGGAGCAATCTAAAGTTGGATTAAGCTAACTGGTTTTGATGTCAATTAGAGGAAGAACTCTTATTTTGTGATTCAGGACTTGTGTGTACATGGACAAGGAGTTCATTTAGGCGAGAAATTGAAAATCCAGAAACAATGAGATTAAAGAGAGCAGCAAGGAAGAGAAAAAAATGAAGTAAAAAAACCCTGAGCCTATAAGTAGCAACATAGCCACTTATTTATTGCTTTTGAGTTCTAAGGAAATTAAAATGGTACTATGCTATAGTCAGTCACAACAACAAAAGTTTGTCTTTGCCCAGAATGTAGCTGAGAACCTGTTCATCTGATGCTGTTAACAGTTAAATTGCTCAGGAACTACCTACCTGAGAGACTGACTCTCTCACTCTGACATACGCCCAGCCGCATGGAAGTTCTCAACCTCTATAAACACAAAGGGGGCTGCTGTCAGGACTCCAGCTCTCTGGGACCACTTTGGTTTGGGAACTCACTTGTCAACATAGCTTGAATTGGATATCCTTGGAAACATACTGAAAAACTCATCTTTTCCCCACCCCAACCCCAAGCATTTGAAAAGTTGGAGGAGGATTATAAAGATGGTGAACTTTTTTGGGAGGGTTGTTCTGAACTTTTAATTTGTTTCATCTCCTGGCTGAGAGATACCTGGACTGGAACTGCTGCCATTCAATTATAACAAAGTTGTTAATATTCTACTGTTCTGTATCAATTTAAATGAATTAATTAATAATATGAAAAAGTAGCTCCTTTTTCATAAGCTTTCCATGGATATTACATTTGTGAATGCTTGTTCGTTTCAGAAGACAAATTGCAATTTTCCACATACATTGCGAAGTCTGCAAAACCTTACTCTTGTGGGTCCTCCCTGATCATTTCAATAAGGCTTGCAGGATAAGATGGTGATACTGTTCAGGTTAGAAAAGTGCAGGTATTTTGGCTGACACTCTGGGAAGTCTCTCACAACTGCTGCAGTGTCATCCTCCTCGCCATATTATTTTTTCCTGAAAATTATCCAGCTGATATTAGTAAGCCACATTTCTTTGCATTTATGAATTGTGGGAAGTAAAAATCCACTGCACTGGCTTGAGGAATGCAACTATAACCACATGATCTCCTACTTCACCCAAAATAGGACTGAGGCTTCCGATTGCTTGATTTTTTTTTTCAGCCAAAATTTATTGAAAAGTTATTATCCTTTTCACTGAAAGAGGCTAAAGAATTAAGTTTCTCTCCAGTGCCCGCTGAAGCCAATAGAAAGCCTCCCAATAATTTCCAGAGGGTTTGGATGTTACCCCAAAGGAAAGGAATTTAGGCCAGAATTTTATATTAAATAATAATTGTCCTGTTGCAAAACTGCTGGAGACTTAACAATGCTAATGGAATTAATATTAGTATACTAATGGAAAAAATAAACACAGAAAATATATAAATATTTAAAAAAGAAAATAAACTGTTCATTGAAGATTCCATCTGCCAATATTATATTAATAGTCATGGGGTGAACTCCTGGCTCCAGTGAAGACTATGGCAAAACTCCCATTGCCATCAATGGGTCATTATGTCGATTCAACAAGGTTGGTTCCCTATGAGAATCACACAGGGCACCAATTGCAGTTTAAAGCTTCATTGCCCTGGTCACAGACCTAAAAATAGCAGCAACGGACACTATTAAGTCATAAAACAAATACTTAAAATGTTATAGTTAGACTGTGAATGATTAGTCTTTATCCATAAATGTCATTTCATACACAAACCAGTGAAAAAAATATTTCCATGGATGATCATTGAAATGTACAGGTAGATAAAGTAAGATGCATCTGAAGAAGTGAGGTTCTTACCCACGAAAGCTTATGCTCCCAATACTTCTGTTAGTCTTAAAGGTGCCACAGGACCCTCTGTTACTTTTGTCATTAAATAATTGTCTGACCTCCCTCATAATTTTGCATAACTGTGAAAATTTAAATCAATAAAAATCCCTTAAAATCAACCTCATATTATCAATTAAAATTGTTTTTAAAAAATCTGCAAAGCCTAGTTATGGTATATTCAATAGTAAGAGGTCAGATCCTGCAAGTCCTCTGCAAAACTCCCATTGACTTCAATGGGAGCTCCACATGTGGCTGGAGCAAAAGACTTCCTGTGTTACCTTGGACAAGTAATGTAAGCTATCTGGACCTCAATTCCTCATTTGCAGACTCTTCCCTTACTGTCTGTCTTGTCTATTAAGCTCATAAACT
The DNA here is from genome assembly GCF_002925995.2 of Terrapene triunguis. Taxonomy (NCBI): domain Eukaryota; kingdom Metazoa; phylum Chordata; order Testudines; family Emydidae; genus Terrapene; species Terrapene triunguis. The sequence continues at coordinate 58,475,602 of NW_020664420.1, forward strand.
ATTCAGATCAGAAACTCTCTGACTAGGTGTTTGTGTAGTGGCAACTATCATAGTCAACACACCAGGGATTGAACCAGGGCTCTCCAAAGATACATGTGTGAATCTTTACAACCTGATCTAAAGAGCCAAAGTCTCATGCTGTGAGCTATAACGCTCATATCTTGTGTGGACTGGCCACAGAGGGGGACACAACACACTGACCAGTGGGTTACATTTGTACAGTGCTTAGTAATTATATTCCCTTCTTCTGAAATTAGTGTCCTGCTTCTGACATCCACAATCTCCCTTGCACACTAAGGAAAAGGACTTGTAAGGCTATATGTAAGAGCACCATTTGGTGACTCTTCCCATAACAGCAGAATCAGGTCTTCATCTTGGCTGGGTCCTCCAGTGGCTAAAATACAAATAATAAAATAACAATAATAAATAAATAAACATCAAGTAAAAGCCATCCAGGCAACACTTTAAAAAGTGACTCTTTTTGGTTAGACAAGAAATAAATACACCTTACAAAGGAATTTCATATACATATATTATGAAAATATTCTCTTGGAGAAGAATGTCTTTATTTCCTTTTCTTTTTTTACATTTTGCACACATACAAGCAACACACCAAAACATTTTTCTGCCAAGCTGAGACCTCTTATGCTGCTTTATCCTAAAGCAAATGCCTATTGCTGAGTTATGAAGCATTGAAAGTAGGGTTTATAATGAAAATGTCAGTGCCGCTATAATAGCTTCCAAATCATGTTTCTACAAAACATGCTGTAGTTCATGTTGCACATATTGCTGTTCTGTTCTGTTTCCTCTGCTCTTCAGGTTTTGTACTGCGTCCATCACCACAAATTATTTGAAAATTATTCTGGTGATTGGAACAAGGATTCAATGAATTTTTTTCTGCTCTCTTGTATTATATTGTGTCTGAGCTATTTAGTTTGTAAAGTCTAATGCAACACCATATATGTACTGAATGTAAATTCTTTCTTATATCTTCCTCATTGGGGCCCTATTTGATATGCCCAGTCAATCTGCTCAGGTTATAATATAATATGTAAGAAGGGAAAAATATTTGCTCCCCCCAACCCCATATTCCAATCATGTTCTGAAAATACCATGAACTATATTTGTGAAATCAGTATATATGTCAGATTTATATGCAGTCAATTTGTGTATCCATTAGTTCATGGATATTAGTTCACAATTTAACACACAGGCCACATCAACACCTGTAGCTAGGAGTGTGATTCTCAGTTCACAGACATACTCATTTTTAGCTCTTATGAAGCTAGCACGCTAAAATATTAATCTAGCAGCAATCAACAGCACAGGCTTGCTGCCCCAAGTACATATCCACAGTGCCCAGTCCAGGTGCACTTCTTAGCATTGCATATACATTAGTGGTGAAGTGGGACCCCCAACTGCAGTGACTGGTCAGTTTAAGGGCTTCTGTGTTGGATATATGTAGCTTGTGAGGCCTGAGAGCCCCATTTCAGCTCCCAGGGAAGAAATTATCTTCCAACTTTCTCAGCTATGGTTTGCTTACTACCTCTGATAGTGTTACTGCTAGGGGTATAATTTTAAGGTTTACTGCTGGGTTTCTTGATGTGCTAACTATGCACTGAGCTTGGAAATGGGTTTTCTCTTGCTGAAGATTGGTAAGGGAACTGGGGTTTTTCTCTTTCTTGGAAGTGTTTGGTGGGCTCAGTTATAAGTGGTAGTAAACTGTCAGTGCTTGGTTGAGGAGGTCTGTCAGGATAACTTTCATAAATGTCATTTATGTCACACTGTAGCGAGCAGGAGTCTAATGTGGCAACCGTGCATTAGTGGGTAACTTTAATTTATTCCAGTCCCGGGCACAGGGTTTAGTGAGTTAGGCTTGGGAAGGCAGCTTTAGCAATGAGCACAGATTGAGGTAACTTTCCTCAGTGTCCAAACTGCACACAAGAAAAGAATAGAATGGAGGATTCTGGTGGGATGCTTGGACGTGGGGGAGGGAAGCTACAGGTAACCCCGTGCCATGGACTGGGCTTTTATGATCAGCTGATAGAATGCCACATTGACTGATTATCTGCTACATAGTATCAAAGGGATTTTATGAGTTAATTCTTTCAATTAATACAGTTTGGTTAATTGCTTAGGCATTTCTTCAGAAAATAACCAGCTGCATGGCTTCTGATTTCTTCACCTGTGGCATCCACACCAATAACCATTTCTCAGGACCAGAAGAAATTACAGTGTTTTATTGAAAGTGATGTGTCTGGAGCTCCTGGGCCAAACTGTCAAATGCATTATGGCTGAACATGTGCAAAGTAGCTAGATTCTGGAACAAATTGGCCAGTGGAGAGTTTCTCTTGCATAGAGGAACTCTCCAATGGCATAAAGTTGGGGAAGCTGGCACGTGAGCAGTGGAAGAAGTCATACTTGGAGTGTTTTGAGAGCATGGAGGATAGGGCTACCATACGTCCGGATTTCCCCGGACATATCCGGCTTTTCGTTCTTTAAATAGCCGTCCGGGGGGGATTTCTAAAAATCTAAAAATGTCCGGGATTTCCCCCCGGTTGGCTATTTATAGACCGAAAAGCGGCAGCCAAGTGCCACTCGGCAGCCAAAGCCCTTTCTCGGCTCCCCCCATCCCCTGCAGCCTTAGCACACAACTGTCCACCCCTCCCCCAACTCACTTCCCCCTCCTCTCCTCCCCTGAACGCTCCGCCCCCCCTGCTCCTCCCCCTCCCCTGCTTTCCGCGAATCAGATGTTCACGGGAAGTCTGAAAACAAGCAGGGGCAGGCGGGCAGCAGCAGGTAAGCTGGGGCGGGGGGGGAACGTGAGGAGGAGGGCTCCCGGGAGGCGCGGCACGTCCCAGTCCGGCCCTGGCCGAGCGGCTCCCTCCGGCCCCGGCCAAGCGGCTCCGGCCCCAGATGGTCCCAGCGGCTCTGGCCCGGCTCGGGGCACGGGCCCCGGTTCCGGCCGAGCGCACTGGCTCGGCCCCGGCCGAGCGGCGCCAGCCGAGCACCCCTGGCCCCGGCCCCAGCGGCTCCGGCCCGGCTTGGCTCGGGCCCTGGGGCGCCGGCCCCGGTTCTGGCCGAGCGCCGGCCCGGCCCCGGCCAAGCGGCGCCGGCCGAGCATCC
>NW_020664420.1:58479127-58551627 GCF_002925995.2 Terrapene triunguis
GCCCCGGGGCGCCGGCCCCAGTTCCAGCCGAGGGCGCCGGCCCCGGCCCCGGCCCCAGCGGCTCCAGCCCGGCTCGGGCCCCAGGGCAGCGGCCCCGGTTCCAGCCGAGAGCGCCGGCCGGGCCCCGGCTGAGCACCTCCAGCCCGGCCCCAAGCCCCGCGACCCCGGCCGGAGCTCAGCCCAATTCCTGGGCTCTTGCTAAAACCGGCCCTGGTCAGGGGACAGGGAGGGGGGGTTGGATGGATCGGGAGTTCGGGGGGCTATCAGGGGGGCAGGGGTGTGGAGAGGGGTTGGGACAGTCAGGGACAGGGAGCAGGGGGCATTCGGGGGGGCTGTCAGGGGGGCAGGGGTGTGGAGAGGGGTCGAGGCAGGCAGGGAGCAGAGGGGGTTGGATGGGTCAGGTGTTCTGGGGGTCCTGTCAGGGGGCGGGGAGTGGTTGGATAGGGCATGGGAGTTCCAGGGGTCTGTCTGGGGGCGGGGGTGTGAATATGGGGTGGGGGTGTGGATAAGGGTCGGGGCAGTCAGGGGACAGGTAGGGTCCTAGGGGGGCAGTTAGGGTGGGGGGTTCTCAGGAGGGGGCAGTCAGGAAACAAGAAGCAGGAAGGCTTAGATAGGGGATGGGGTCCTAGGGGGCACTTAGTGGCAGGGGTCCCAGGAGGGGGCAGTCAGGGGACAAGGAGTGGGGGGGTTGGGGGTTCTGAGGGGGGCAGTCAGGGGGTGGGAAGTGGGAGGGAGTGGATGGGGGTAGGGCAGGGCAGGGGCAGGACTAGAGTGGGTCTCCTCCCCCCCCCCAGTGTCCTCTTTTTTGATTGTGGAAATATGGTAACCCTAATGGAGGGAGCATGGCAGTGCAGAGCTCCACTTTGCCTATTATCTGCAGGCATACGGTAGAACAGATCCCCAGCTGCTCCAGCTTTCATGGCTGACCATAACAAAGGAGGAAGCTGTAACTGGCTCTTTGATTCCTCATCTCATCCCTCTCCCCCCCGCCTGTCTCCCCCTCCTCCCCCCCCCACACACACTCTGTTTCCAAGCAGAGATTGAAGAGGTGAAGAATTGAGCTCTCTGACTCTAAACGGCAGTACCTTTTTAATCAAATATTACATCATAAAATTGTAATTCTAAGCACTAACAATAGTTAATGCACATTCTTTTCTTACCTATTAGCCAATTTAAATTCATTTGGCCAGTTACACAATGATTCTGTGATTCCACATTTTAATCATAAATCTTCCATATATATTTTTATTAAAAGAAACTAAAGATAAAAAAGAAAGGAAGTTATAAGCATATTTAATACAATGGATTTAATTCTTAACTATACAGTTATAACTACACAGAATTATAGCAAGTTAGCTAGGCACATACCTCCTTTTCTAACTATAATTAGTTTTAACTTTAAAACTCAAATTGGTTTCTAATGCCTCTTTCCTAAAAAATATGTCCCATATATGGGCAATTTTCCTACAAATTACACAAGGTTACTAGAACAAGGTTATTTTCCCATGCAATGTGCATGAGATGTCAGTTAATCAGCACAGATTACTCATTCTGCAACAAGACCATTCTTCCAACATTACCATTGTCTCAACTCAGTAAAGATCTTGCATTAACAGCTTGATGTTTTATGCTTATAGTAGTCACCACTCCTCTCTGCATTTAATGTGCTCTTCCACATAAGTCTAGAAAATTGAACCTCTGGCAAACAGCTAGCTGAAGTTATGTAGATACATAAAAAAACACTACAGTTCATTGGGAATGTAAAATAAGCTTAAAAGCTGTTGGCACTAATACATTTTATTCATAATTTTATCAGCAAATAAGAGCAGCAAGAGGGAGAGAGATTTTGAGAGATGAATATCATACTTTGATTTGGCTTAGATCTTTTGTTTTGAAATATTATCTCTACAAAGCTTTGCTACCCAGCTCAATTGGGACTATTTTTGCGCTATTATTCTGACTGGCTGATTGGATGAGACAAAATGTTACAAAACTAAATACTTTAGAAATGATGTTTTGGTGATTGGGGTACTTGACTATAAGGGCATTGCTCCATGCAAGACAATAGTAATTATATCTCTTTTCCTGAAGCCAATAGGAATTTGAGTGTAAAGCTTGGTCCATTTCTAGCCATTAACACATAACATCTGTGCTAGGAACAGCATTCTGTCACTTAAGAGGCATCTGCAGAGTTCAGCCTTTATTATCTTGGAATGATAATAATTTGGCAAATCGTGCTCTTGTCATTTATCTAAACTCTTGTAATACCCTGTGCTAGTGATGTGATAGCTCCTAAGGCTTGCACCACATGTGCCAAGAATATGAACCCTTTGCATGTTCTTTTACAATGAGAAAAACTCTCCTTTCTTTGCCTTTGCCACTTAGTGAACAGATATAGCTTTAAAGTAAAGGATGGAGAACAATTTTTGAACTTAGATGGCCATAAAATAGTATTGCTCCCACCAGGCTGGCATTTTCCATGGATTGTGATGGCAATATGGGTTCAAATTTTTCCTCTTTAAATTTTTATATGGTGAAAAATATTTGTTTACTTTTATTAAACAAGAGCATTAAAAAGGATTTTATCATATTTTAAGGCACAAAAAGTACAGTGCATACCACACTGTAACATGTACACTTGCATAGCCCTGCCCACACCAGGCGTGGGTTGGGGAGAAAAGCCAGGGGAGGCATTGTTCCAGGTTGGGGATTTAGGAGGAAATTTGTTTCCTTTCATTTCCTTCCACCTTAATCTTCTCTTTCTGTCCACTCCCCATGATTAGTTGCTGGGTGGTGAAGTCCTGTGTCTGGCACCAGGTCAGAAAGCAGATCATGGAGTGGTTTAAGATCCTTACTGGTGTAAGGCAAGATTGTGTACTATCCCCAGTTCTCTTTTGCATTGTCATAGACTTTGACGAGAAGAGCAACAGCGACTGCCAAGGACACTGGTATTGTTTTGGCATGAGATAAGCTGCAAGACTTCAATTTTGCAGATGATATAGTCATATTGAATACCAATTCGGATGGCAAGAAAAGTGTAAAAGCAGAAGCTGCTAAAGTGGGACTTTCTTTCAGTATATGGAAGACAAAGACTATAGAGATAGGCGAGAATACTGTCAACACTGAGTATGTGGTTGATGGAGAAGAGTACAAAAGAGTTAATGACTTTGTCTGTCTTGAAGTACAGTATCTGCTAATGGCCAACTCACTAAAAAAGTGAAGGCAAGAAGCACTAAAGCCAATGCATCATTTTTCCATCTCGAAAATTGTACAATGCTATAGTCCTTCCAACACTACTGCATGCCTCAGAAACATGGCAGATGGTGGAAATACATTACAGGAAGCTGAATGCATTCCATCAGCATTGTTTAAGAAGAATCTTGGAATTTACTGGAGAGACTGTGCAACCAGTGAGGAAGTGTTGTGCTGCATGTGTCAGCAGACTGCACAATTAGACAGAGATGGCTATGGTGGTTTGGCCAGCTTTTCAGGCTACCCCATGGCGGAATACAAGGTACATCTTAGATTGGATTCCATCTGGAGGGAAGAGAAGGTGTGGAGGACAAAGAATTACTTATTGGTAAGATGATAAAAAAGGATGCTGCTTTGAGGTAGACAATTTACAATGGAGGCAAACATCTTCCTCTGGATAGACAGCAGTGGAGAATATGGACTGCACCATGTGCCACTAGACACATGAGATTATAAGTAAGTAAAGTAAGAAGCTGTGTTTTCTCTGGCTTGAGAAATGGGAGTAAGTAGAGCACTCAGTTTCTATGCACTCAATAGAAGAGGTCCTCAGATGGTGTCAATCAGTGGAGCTTCACTGACTTCAGTGCAACTTTGCTCATCTACACCTTCTGAGGATCTGTCCCAATGAATCTGGACTACATCTTTAATATATTTTAGCCTCTGAATATGAAGACTGTAATTTATTAACAGAAGTGCTTATTACCATTTATTTTTAAAAAAATTAAATGTATTTTAAGACCAGAGGCACCTTTATGATTATTTTGTTGGACTTCCTTGCATAACACAAGCTGTAGATTTCACCCAGGGCACCTAGCCCAACAACTTCTAGTTGAACTAGAGCATATTGTTTAGGAAGACATCCAGTCTTGATTTAAAGACTTGGAGTGATGGAAAATATACCACATCCCTTGGATAACTGTTCCAGTGGTTTAATTACTATTTCCTTCTTAAAAGTTTGTTTCTTATTTCCCACTTTCAATTTTGCTGACTTAAATTTCCATTCACTGGAGCTTATTATGCCTATGTCTGCTGCATTAAAGAGACCTAAAGTATCGGATATCCTCTTCCCATGTAGGTAAGGGTATGACAAACAAGGAAATATTGAGTAGGAATAACTTTCTGTGAAGGTTATAAAATCTATCAAACTATTTTATCTCTTGAATATATTTAATGATGTGTCTTTAAAAACTCTCTGGATAAATAAAAGACTTCACACTTTTGGGTTGTCAGTTTGAACCTGGCATCTTTTATAAGCATCAATAAAGAAAAAAGTTGTCTTAAATGGTACACTTTAATGCATATTAGGTAATACATCAAATATTTTCTTCTGGCCTGTGTAATTCTAATTTTAGCTATTGCTTTTAAAATGTATATTAACATCCCATTTCCTTTTTTTTATTAGAATATTGTAGAAAGACATGAATTGTCCTTTCAAAATAGACCTAGGGTGGGATTTTCAAAAACATTCATTATTTTTTCCTATTAAACTCATATAACTAGTGTACACCTTTATAGCCTTTTTCCAGTCAATGGAGGGAATAATGTTGTTTAATATTTCTCACAGGGCTTAATTACGGCTACTTTTAATAACCAAATCAAAAACATTTTAAAGCGCTTCTTTACTTTATAGTGTATCAATCTTTATATAATCTGCTTTGCTCCAATAAGGAATTTATGGCCTAAAAAATTCTGTACCAATGATTGTCATAGCAAATTCTTTGGAGTATCAAATATTTGCAGTAACGTTAAAACACATGAATTCACATAAACTGAAAAGTATATGTAAAGTCTTAAAATAAAGAGCGCTAGGTATCCATTTCTAAACCCCCTCATTTTCTAGACATTCAGCTGCCTCCTTTTCTCAAAAGTACTATGTAGTTAATGAGATTAACATAACATGCCATCATTTATTTCAAGAGTGCCTGCCTTTTAAGCAATACTGACTAATTTCATCCTCTCTTCCTAAGTGAAGTGCAAATGCAATATGTCCTTACCCCAAAAAAGTCATTTTTCTTGATAAATGTTCTGGTGCTAATGCTATGCCCATGTGGTTTTAAATAGACCAATAGTAAGCCATGATTAATAGCAATAACTCTAGCAAACAATTCATCTAGATGACATCATCATACTAAGCCTTCAGCTTCTTGCATGGATTTAGAAGTGAAGCCTGGTTCACAGCAGATAGAAGAAACATATGGTGAATTTTATTAGTCTTCAGAGGCAACTTGAAAAACCCAGGGACTTTTCTGATTGCTTTCTTCCCTATTATATCCACAACATTATAGAAACCATGTCCAGTATAGCAGAGTGATGATGAAGATGTGGATTATCCTTGCATGCAGAAGGTATATTATGCAGTTAGACCTTGGTGCCACACTGAGAGGAAAACTCAGACAATAAATGCCACAAAGCATGTAAGCAGCAGGGGGGTATGAGTACAGTCCTGGTAAAGTGCTCCAAAGTGAAAATCAAAGTAAGTAGATAAAAGCAGACATTGGTCTGGGCTTTTTAATCAGGCGCCTGGAGCAAAGCTAAAGCAGGAATGATAAATCTGTGGCTATGTTATGGCACAGAGGGAGCACTGCAGTCGATCAGGTCAATGTTTATGTTAACTGTGGTGGAAATCATTGAACATTCACCTTTCACCCATGCAAATGAATCAGCAGGTTAGAAACTGTAGTGAATTGATGAAATAGCATGCCGTCTCACTAACAATGCAGATGGCAAGTGGAAAGCAGTCAATTTAAAACAATGAATATTTTAGTGTTAGCTCTGATATAATATAAACGTGAACTGGCATTTTAAAGCATAATTTAGCAACAAAATAGTAGGCAATTAGTGTAAATTTACAAAGTTGGGATAAAGTTAGATAAGCAGACTCCATACTTAGGCACTTGAATGAACAGGCAAATTTTCAGAGGTGGTGGGCACCTGCACCTTCTACTGCCTTACAAGTGCTAAAGTCTGAAGTGTTTGGCCTAAGTATAGATGCTCATAAGCACATGAAGTGAGCAAAGAGGAAACTTTTTTATTTATGTTTAAAATAACCCCAAGAGACTGATGTCAGCATTTTTCTAACACTTGCACAGGAGCAACTGGGCCTCCTGGATGAACAAAGAGGTGCTCAGTGCTCAACTATGAACTCAGGGGACATTGAAACCAGGAGTTTGCTAGTACCCAAGTTCTCCAAGTGGTCTGCAGGCTGAGCATTCTGTAAGGAAAGGGCCATTACATACTTCTGAGATGAACAGTAAGGGAACTGGAGAAAATGACCCTCAGGAGCCTAATGCCAGGCTCACCAGAACCCTGGGTCTGCTGGGTCCTTTTGAAGGATCCTTAGGGCATAACTGTACTGTCAGCTGCTTCAAGGACTCTCACTGCTACAATGCACACTAACTTCCCCAAGGACAGAAATAAGCAATTACAATTATGCTAGACATCTATGAGATAACCCACCGTAGTCTAGGCACATGGACAGCACACACTTATGCTCGAGTGCTCCCAAAGAGGGCAATGCTGACTTCAGACAAAAAGCACAAAGTGTAGATTGTGAGGGCTATGTGTATCACGAGGATGCTATTTATTATTGTTTTTACTGAGATTCCTTAACGTACATCACAAGTCCTTCATCCTCAGTAAGTCAGTCCTATCACTACTGTTCCAGAGCAGGGACACTGATTTTTAAAACTCCAGTGCTGCCTATTCTCAACTTTTAAGATTTCCATAATTCCCCAAAGAGAGCACTTAAATTCCCTGCTGCATACCCTTTTGAAGATCCACCTGTTCCCAACACAAAAACGATAGTGTATATCTAGCATGATCCAGTATCACGCCTGTGACTAATAGAAATGCCATTGATGCAAAGCAGGAAGCAAAGGATATGGATGGATTTATGTTTAAGCCTTAGAAACCTTCCAAGCTGGAAAGAGAAACCTGCAATGTTTCTTCCCATGGTATGTTAGCCAGTGTTATTAGCCCCTCTCATTCACAAGCATTGTATTCATCCACAAAATAAAATCCAACTGGGAAATATATGTCAACCAAAGTAGTGGAAGCATAGTTGGATTAGTGTGCTTCAGTTACTCATTTTAGTGTTAGATTCTTATTATTTGTATTGTGGTAGTACCTAGAGACTCTCAGGACCATTTTGATAGCCACTGTACAAGAAATAAACATATGTAAAGACACTTACATAATGTAAGAGGGAAGAAAACTTATCATTTCATACAATGGCCAAAAACTAACTCAAATGTAATCTGTGTGGTAGTAAGTAAGCCTCGTAAAGAGGATCTGTCAAATCCAGTGAGAAGATATACAGTATATGAAAGGGTCTGCACTCTGTGAAACTCAGGCATGCAGAAAAAATCAGAGAAGAAATCAGCCACATTTTCTTCAGGGACCAGTACAATGAAACCTATAATAAAGCGCTGAAGGCATCATGAGAGAATGTGCTGAATAGATGGAAATAGATTTTCACCCAGTGAACAGGTCATTGTGTACATTACAAATAGTGTGATCATGTCAGATATAACATAATGATTCTCAAGCTATTAAAGAAAAGAAATGCCATGTCCTAATTTTGCAGCAACATTTTGACACTTTGGAAAGATTTATACATCTTGAGGCCAAGAGTATGGTAACCTCAACAACCTCTGTATAAGGTTCATTCAACATGAGAGGATAAATACTGTAACACACTAAGGAGTTCAGTTCAGCTCTCTAGGTCCTGCATTTACAAAGGCTCCACTGATCTGGTGAGGGAGTTGTTATGTTCCTGTAAGCCCTGGCACCAATGATTTTCATTTCAATGTATAATTATGGGCTGTAATTTTAAAAACACTAAGATTTGATTATGCAAGTTCAGATTAGAGACATATGAACATATCTAGATATATCTAAGGCTGGAATTCTGCCATAAAACCAAAAGCAATGCTACTTCTGGAGTGAGATGTAAGTCAGAGGGCTATAAATCTTTGGCAAAGAGTAAATAACAGGTGGGGGAGGGAGTACAAAATTGAGGTAAATCTGGACCAGATGTGTGCTGGGCCAGTTCCCTGGTATATGTTAGAAAACCCTGCTGCTGTATATTTGTTGGCAGCCAACACCACCAAGGGATCAAGATGGCAGGTTAACCTCAGTGGTAAATAGGGGGAAGTCCTGGCCACAACTCTTCTGTGCTGATGACACTCCTACAATGGCATCAGGAAATGAGTGTGGCTCTGGAGTAGTGACACCACTAGAGGATTTCCCTACACTGAGGCGATCCTCCAATGCGGGTTATGCTATCTTTACCATCAGAATCTGCCAGAAATGTGAAATAAAGGGGGCACCTAAGGTCTGGCCCACAATGTACAAGGGTACATAGTACAATTCCCTTACATTACATAAGCAAAATTACAGCAGCAATTTACTATGCTGTTAATTAAATGAAGAAGACTAGCAATGATTAACACATAAGACTCACTATATAAGCATTTGATAGGTTAAACACAGACATGTCAAAAATATAAAGGTTCAAATCCAGCAATTTTGCACGGGGAAAATGGGAGCTCACTTCATTCACTGAGAGGTTTGCTTATGTAATGATAAGGTCAATAGACAAATACAATGAAAGGAAATATGATTTTTATTTCCTTTTTCATTTATTTTTTTCTTTTTTTCCCCTTGCCTTTTTTTCTCTGAAATTTATGCAAAATCTATGTTAATGCAGCATTGAAAGTTGAGAATTCAAAATCCCCAGAAGTCAGGAAATTAAAATATTAAGATTACCACAAAGGTATTAACTCTGATACAATAATACACTGTACAGTATATATTAAGGCATTTCACAATACATCCAGTAATCCAAAATACCACACGCTGTAGGTGCAATGTGACTGACTTAATGTTGCCATGGGGATGATAACATTTGAATTTCTTGACCTGTGGGCATTTGAATTCTCATTGTAAACACTGGGCTAATCACAGTAGGCCAGATTCTTAGCTAGTGTAAATTAATGTAGGTGCACTGAAGTCAAAGGAACTACATCAAATTTATATGAGCTGAGGATCTGGCCCCAATGTAATTTTTAACAGCGTAATCTCTTCTAATTCACCAAAGGAGCTTTGGAAGAAAGAGACCTCTCTTTCCACTTATGGGATCAACATATGAAGAAAACTCTTTAGTGTACGCCAGCCATAGTACTAGAGATATTAATGGATTTATGGAAAATGATGACCAACACAGAAAGTTCAACATTATTAGGCTTCACAATACAGAATGCCCCTTTCTCACTGTGGACATAAAATATAGGTGATGAACATTAAACTATGCTGAAGCAAATATTAGTCTTTGCAAGTAAACAGATTAAGATGCTTAGCATCCAAACAATTATATGCATGTCTATTCTCTGTGTTAGTACTGTGAAAAAAGAATGTCTCTGCAGGATATAAGGTGTGGAAATGAAATTTCTGTGGTGAGACAGTCTCTGGATAATATAGGATTTAGCTGGATTTGGAGATCTGAAATAATCCCCATTGAATTAGTAATTTAACCTCTGATTCTGCATATCCAAATATTCCAGATGAGATGGCTTGAACCTGAATGCTAGGTGGTCACAGAAATTTTCTCCAGGAAGATTTTCAAGGCCAAAATATTAGAGGAAGAATTCACATTAAATTCACAGTGGACGGGGACCTGTAAAAAAATTCTCATGAGGGACTAGCCTATTTGAGCCTTGCAGGATAGAGAGGGGTGTGAAGTAGCCAAAGGAAGCTTTATTCCAAATAATAATGGTTCACAAGGGACTGAATTGACAGCATGAAAGATTAAAGTCCTCTGTTGAGCCACAAAACACAGATGACAGCCTTAACATATCCAGGGATAGGAGGTGGTTCAGTGTCCTCTCGTTCCATCAGATTAAATCCTCAACCTCTCTGGTGAGCACACCATGAAGTGTATCAGTTAGTGCCTATTTGTAATGGTTTTGTGACAAGGATACCCATCCAGTGGGAATAGGGCAGAGCCCACTGATTCAATCCACATATAGCAGCCCACCGAGGGTGAAATTCATCCCTTTGCAGAGGGTCAGCACAAAAACTATATACTACTTAAATCCCATTTTACCCTTCTTTAAGGACTTAGGTTTGATTTAAGCAGTGCATAGGCCTTGTTTTGAGCCTTGAACGGGGGATTATTTCACCCTGAAAGAATAATTTTCATCTATAAATCACATTCAGTAGTTAATTATTTACAACCATTACTGAGCCAAATTTAAACCAACGACCAAGAGGTTAAAGATTCTGTATCTCACTACAAATACTGGCTAAGATCCTTAAGATGAGTCAATGCCATCAACCAGACCAGTGGCACCGCTTTGAGCACCCGCATGGCCCCACAATATGCCAACATTTTTATGGCTGACCTGGAACAATGCTTCCTCAGCTCTCGTCCACTCACGCCCCTTCTCTACCTACGCTACATTGATGACATCTTCATCATCTGGACCCATGGAAAGGAGACTCTGGAAGAATTCCACCACGATTTCAACAGCTTCCACCCCACCATCAACCTCAGCCTGGACCAATCTACACGGGAGGTCCACTTCCTAGACACCACAGTACAAATAAGTGATGGTCACGTTAACACCACCCTATACCGAAAACCCACCGACCGCTATGCCTACCTTCATCCCTCCAGCTTCCATCCCGGACACACCACATGATCCATTGTCTACACCCAAGCACTGAGGTACAACCGCATTTGCTCCAACCCCTCAGACAGAGACCAACACCTACAAGATCTTCACCAAGCATTCTCAAAATTAGCATACTCGCACAAGGAAATAAGGAAACAAATCAACAGAGCAAGACGTGTACCCAGAAGCCTCCTGCTGCAAGACAAGCCCAAGAAAGAAACCAACAGAACTCCACTGGCCATCACCTACAGTCCTCAGCTTAAACATCTCCAACACATCATCAGTAATCTACAACCCATCCTGAACAATGATCCCTCGCTTTCACAGACCTTGGGAGGCAGACCAGTCCTAGCCCACAGACAACCTGCCAACCTTAAGCATATTCTCACCAGCAACCACACACCGCACCATAGCAACACTAACTCAGGAACCAATCCATGCAACAAACCTCGATGCCAATTCTGCCCACATATCTACACTAGCGACACCATCACAGGACCTAACCAGATCAGCTACAACATCCACCAATGTTGTATACGCCATCATGTGCCAGCAATGCCCCTCTTCTATGTACATTGGCCAAACTGGACTGTCCCTACGTAAAAGGATAAATGGACACAAGTCAGATATTAGGAATGGCAATATACAAAAACCTGTAGGAGAACACTTCAATCTCCCTGGACACACAATAGCAGATTTAAAGGTAGCCATCCTGCAGCAAAAAAACTTCAGGACCAGACTTCAAAGAGAAACTGCTGAGCTTCAGTTCATCTGCAAATTTGACACCATTAGCTCAGGATTAAACAGAGACTGTGAATGGCTAGCCAACTACAAAAGCAGTTTCTCCTCACTTGGTGTTCACACCTCAACTGCTAGAAGAGGGCCTCATCCTCCCTGATTGAACTAACCTCGTTATCTCTAGCCTGACTCTTCCTTACATATTTATACCTGCCTCTGGCAATTTCCACTACTTCCGATGAAGTGGGTATTCACCCACGAAAGCTCATGCTCCAATACGTCTGTTAGTCTATAAGGTGCCACAGGACTCTTTGTTGCTATCAACATTATTGTATGTGTTACTAATACAATAAATTCAATAGAATTGAACTGTTGCGAAAGATGACTATATAAAAGTGATGAATTTTTAATCTGCACCCAAAAGGCTGATTTATAAAACACCTTAAGAAAGTGGGGGGAAAACAAAGAAATTTCACTGATTTCTTAGGTATAATAATGAACATAAGAGATTGTCCACTTGGAGATTGCTCAGCCAAACTGGTTCTTTAATTCTGAATCACAAACTCCATATATGTGCTGACAGAAATAGTAGAGCTCTGACATACCCATTTGCTATAATCAAACAAATTGTCAAGGTGCTCAGTCATCATAATCCAGTGATAACTGCAGTGAAGAAATGTATCTCACCTTGTTCAGAGGTCCTGGTTTTTAATTTAAAGGGTGTGCTATTTGGGCTTGATGTATCCAAACTGCAGAAAGAGGTGCAACAATTGAGCATGAAACCTTGGGTTAAAATATTTAGTGTTTATAGGTCAGCAGATGTGTTTATTACAATACCTAGCCCCATGAAGATTCCTTGAAATCATGGCGGTACTTATTAATGGGGACAAGCCTCAGTGTTTGGAACATATTAATGTACATCTGCATTCATACAGCTACAGATCACATTGTAAATTTTACAGTTGCTCTTTACCTTCTGGCAGCCAGGACTGGTATGAAAACATCTTGCTTGCATCTGCTAGAAAAGTTTTAACTCCAGCTATTAATTTTGATTTATTAGCCAGTGGAAAAATATACTCATTATATTTCTCTCCATATACTGGACTCTCAGTTTCCCTTTCCATCTGCACTTGACAAAAAAGACCTCTGTGAGGGGAGAAAAAGTGTAAAGAATTTTAAAGAATATTCTTATTATTCATTTCTGGTTTAGTTCTTAATATTAAAAAATATGGATTCATTCCTTAAAATCATCAGCAGGCAAAAAGATCTTCAAGTAGTCAAACAGGGTGACATTTTTAAGAATTATTGCTTCTTGATATTTAGACAGATAGGCAGGCAGATACACCTATATCTGGCTAACATAATAATAACAATTCGTAGCTCTTATATAGCTGTTCATTTATAGCTCTCCATGTGCATTTACAAAGGAGGTCAGTATCATTATTCCCATTTTACAGATGGAGAAACTGAGGCACAAAGAGGGAAAGTTATTTGCCCAAGGTCACCCAGCAGGCCAATAGCAGAGCCAGGAATAGAACCCAGTTTCCAGCCCTGTGTTCTATCCACTAGGAAACACTGTCTATCTATCTATACTGCACTCAAGTCTGGGGGACATGAGTACGGCTTCATTATGTTTTTAAGGCCTGCAGTTGCATTGCAGAGGTGCAGCGGGGCCATGCTTTAGTGGGAACCCAGGGAAGGATTCTGTCTCCTTGGGATTCTCAGGGATTGCACACTGCAGTGAGACATTGTCCACCCTTTAAATGGGTACAGCGTGGGCTCCTTGCTGTGCACCAGCCAGATCTCATATGACCCTGCCATTACATACCCCTCCATTTTGGGCAGACTGACAGTGCATCCTTTCAGTCACATTTATCTAATTAATTAACATTAATTAACTAATTAATTGTGATTTATAACAACACAGGTAAAGGTGCTTACCTGCTGCTCTGGGCATCTTTGACATTATTTAGTGGGTGGCCGCTGTGCAAGGTCTATGAGGAGGTTCCTTTCACCCTCCCTTCTTACTCTCCCTAACACTCCCTTCCCACGCCCCACCTGCATGCTCACACGGGCCAGACACAATCTTGCGCATAGTTACTGGTTTGAGAAATATGCCAAAAGCTGAAAGGGTTAATACCACAAAGTTATTTTGCTTGGTTTTCTATACCATTTTTAGAGCTGCTAGGACTTGGAACTGGAGAGATATATACTTAGTTGTGAGGTGAGATACAGGGGATGTACTACTGTACAGATTGCTTTATTACGGAAGCCAGTGGGGCTGTGCTCTTACCCTCTCAAAATTACTATCAACATATCTGCATTGTCATTATGTCCAAACAATTTTCCCAATGAAAAAGCAGGCAAATAATTCCATCTGAAAGATACACACACATTTTTTTCCGAGGGTGGATAAATGAAGTAACGTTTAAGTACAGCCCTAACTTCTTGTATTCATTAAAGATTCAGGACACTTGCACAAACAGGACTGTTATCCCTAATATTGTGGCCAAATTTCTAATATTCTTTGCTAAACTGAACGTTCAGCTATACCAGAATGGGGTATTTTTCCTCATTTCCTTCCCCATACTGTGGTGTAGTGTTAAATCTCTAATGCATCCTCCCCCTGCATTTCAAACTGTACTTTATTGGTGAAATACATATGAGATAATAGATTTCTCCTTACTTATACATAGATTCCAAGGCAGAAAGGACTATTATGTATATCTATTCTGACCGCCCGTAAAACACAGGCTAAAGAACCTCACCCAATAATCTCTGCATCAAGTCTGTAACTTCTGTTTGAGCTATAGCATGCCTTACAGAAAGATATTCAGATTTGTTCTGACGACTTCAAGAGATAGATAATCCTCCCCAGGCACCTAAATGACTTTAAGAATTTGGCTTTACAGCCCTGGGTAAGTTGTTCCAGTCAGGGCCGGCTCTGGCTTTTTTGCTGCCCTAGGCAAAAAAGCCACCGACCGCCCCCCCCCGCTCCCCCCCATTGAGGCAGGGGAGGGCACCGAGCCCGGCCGCTGGCCCGCAATCCCCGACCGGCCGGAGCGCCGGGGGAGGGCGGCGAGCCCGCCGCGGCTCCGCTCTCCCCGGCAGCCAGAGCGCTGGGAGGAGGGTGGCGAGCCCGCTGCGGCTCCGCTCTCCCCGGTGGCCAGAGCGCCGCAGGGAGGGCGGCGACCCCAGTTGCAGCCCCGCTCTTGGGCCGGAGCGCCCCGCCCCGCCGCCCCCCTCCAGGCGCCGCCCCAAGCACATGCTTGGTGGGCTGGTGCCTGGAGCCGGCCCTGGTCCCAGTGGTTAATTATCCTCACTGTTAAAATTTTGCACCATATTTCTAGTCTGAATCTATCTAGCTTCAGCTTCCACTTATGTGAATAGTGCCATTGGGCTCAGTGTGACTACTTGCATGAGTAAGATCTAAAGGTGTTGACCTACAATTAATAAAGTTTGAATAAACCATCAGGATTCTGTAAGATGAAAGATATTATATTATAGAGGCTCTGGTCATGACTGCATAGTTAAGGTTTGTGGAGTAATAGCTTTCATTGGACCAACTTCTGGTGGTGAAAGAGGCAAGCTTTCAAGCTACACAGAGCTCATCTTCAGGGCCCAAGAAGAGCTTGCCTCTTTCACCACCAGAAATTGATCCAATAAACGATATTACTCATCCACCTGGTTTCTCTAATATCCTGGGACCAACTTGGCTACAACAACACTGCAGTCACATAGTTAAGATTTGTTAGTTCTGTTTTGCACTTAAAGCAGGGATTCAACCTCTTTGTTGTGTATGGAAAGTGCAGGATATCGTCCCCTAACTCACAGCACTTATTCTTTGAATACAGAATGAATTTTCTGAGAATTTACAAATAAATCTGTTAATTAGTTTATGAGCTAAAATTAATTAAACTGGATCCTTTAAAAAATTAAGCATCTGTCAGTCATGTTTTTTTGTCCTGAAGGATTTTAACAATGGAATAATGGTGGCATTTAAAACTTTTAATGTAGTTAAAATTAATTAAAATCTTGCACATAGGATATATTTGAAGAAATTAATTTGTAATTGAGTTATTTTATTAACAATTGTATCTAATTAGTTCTGGTAACTTAAGTGGGGCAATTATGACATCAGAGATAATGTGCCTATCACCACCTTTCCTCTACTGCTAATTTGCATGCAGCAGTTCTCTTAGTTTTAATGATGTAGGGGCAAGAGCAAAACGGACATGTGTCAAGTGTTCTCATTGTTAAATTACTTGACCCAACTATCATTGCTCTTTAAAGATTCCATCTAGGGCTGCATATTAGCTTGGGTTTCAGTATCTGAAAGACTTTCCATACAAATGCTGCCTTGGCTCCACTGGGCTATGAGGCAGCCCTACCAGTGTATCAGAGACTCAGGGGGGGAGTTTTTAAAGTAAAGACATACACACACATCTTTTGCGTGGTGATGGTCTCATTAACACAGCCCTCTAAACCAATACACCAAAAAAACCATCTACGATGGAGATAAGGTGCTGAGAGTATGTATCAATAACTTAAAGGTAAAAAACATTACACCGTTGCTTATAATTATCCTAAAACCAGACAACCTTAACTCTTCCTTGGACTGATTCTATGCAATAATCATATCATTGTTATTATTAAGGTCATTTAGTGTTTCTGGTCCCAGATTAAATTTAAATGATTTTTAAAGACATATTAGATATTTCCCCTATTCTCCCCATTCAGGACATCACCCATGGCAGCACCCTGACAACCTTAACTCTGTCTTAAGGTGATAAAATATTTGTAGGAAAAATATGAAATCACAGGAAAAGTATGAAAAACAAACTTTAATTTGTCTTTACAAATAATTTGCATATAATCTAGGGCCACATACACTAAAACGTCTTAATCATAATTGTATAATTCTGGCCTGGCATCCCTACAGACCAGAGTTAAAGTAGACTACATACCTTAAATGTACATCCTTATGTCTGTATTTTCTGGGTTTTTAGTAATTACAACATATATAATATTTTTCTCTTAAATTACTGATGCGTACTCAGCCTTAACTCCATTCTAACATATTGTATGTGTATGAGGGAGAGACAGAGAGAGATAATATCATTATTTTATTAAAAATATTTAGGGGCATGTCAAATCACTCATGTCATATAATCCATACCCCCAAAACATGAATTTTCCTTGCTCTGATTGTTCAAATAAATGAACACTAAGCATATATTCATGTATTTTGTTCTAAAGGCTGGATATATCATCTACTTCTGGACAATGTATTGGTACCAGACAGAGTCTTGTTATGCATCCCCAGTTACAATTTGAGTTAACATTCAAGGCCCTCAGTTTCTAGGCTGCCAGAGGCTGAACTCATTGGTAAGATAAATTATACCGCCCCTAAGGGAAAGAAACAGGCCACTTGTCACTTGTCAAAGAATCAGCAGTAGTGCGATGGTACCTAATGTCCTTCCATCCAACCTGGAGGCACAGTGTTGTTATGAAAGTGCAGCCCTGGATAAAAGTGATGGGAAATAGGCAAGGATGTGAAGGATTTAGATAAATGAGATCAGGCACAATTAGTAGCAAATCATGCTAGCAGTGGAGTTTTAAAGAAGTTTTTAAAGGAAGAAAGGTTTTATATTCTACTCATTACATTCCAAAGCAAGCAACTCACATAAGCTTCATCATGTCCTCTCTCTATAAGATCTCTAACCTGACCTATTTCAAGCAGTGTAGCCAGGAAAATGAATAAGCACTCTATGGTTTATTCCACAGCTGATACTTCATTTGCATTGTTTTACTTGGGGAAGAAGGTTTCAAACAAAGGTAGGCAATGAGGCAAGGCCACTATCTGTCCTGCAAATAGAAATTTTTATCAGTCTTTGCAATAATCAGATCCAGAGGATTAGCAGTCACAAGAGTTACAAAGATTGCTCTATGCTCTATTGGCATTATGAGAAGAGAGTTTCAATGAGCGCCTCTTCAAATTCAGCTCCATTTGTGCTCCACATTCATAATGACTTCAATTGACTGAAACCAACAAAAAAATATCCAATTAAGTATCATTACATGAGTTCAGTCAAATGCCTGCTTTGAAAAGTCTCTTAGAAGATATTAAGTTTCAATGAGTTTACTGCAACATGTTGTGGCTGAATGTTTAATTCTTAAAAGTATGCTGTCACTTTAAACTGGCTTGAGTAGTTTGAAACTAATTACTGCATTTTGACTTTGTCGCTTTCTGTTTCCCAGCAAATGCAGAGAATTAGTGATGCGACAGAAACAGCTTCCAAACAGACAAACAAAAGATTAATTACAATCTGGTTTGGAGAAGTTTGTCAGTATCTGAGCCTCAGAGGATTTTACATGTGACCACAAGAATCAGTTGTATGTTGTAACTTATACAGGTCTCAGGTATTCACCTTCTATATTCAGACGGTACAAACACAAACTCTGACATAAAACAAGAAGATACAGTTCATGCCAATTTAACATATTTTAGCCTGAGTAATGGATAAAAGCACTAACTTGCTTGATCTTCTGCTGCACTCAAAAAGATACAGATTTGATTTCCCACAGACACTAATGGTTGGAAAATGAGATGCAATTACAGTCAAGGAAATAACACAATAAACAGGAGAAATTGTTAACTAAGTGGCATACATAACTGAGTGGCAATAACATTAAAGAGTAATGCAATGGCCAATAGCTTAAAATTAAAGAAGGGTAAATATAAGTTATATATTAAGGAGAAAAATATAATGGCCAGGTCAGTTTAGATATATGAATAACTTACCAAGGTTGGTAGCGACACTACCACTGACACTGGAAAATGTATAAAGTGATGTAGAGGACAATCCATGAACTGGCAGAGAAGGGATTAGGTGACCCTATCATTCCTATCATTTTATTGAACATTCTGGAGCTCAGACACAGTCATTTTTTATTATTTAAATGTTATTATATTATTTCATACAGCAGTTTGCAAAGGCCCCAATCAGAATCATTTTCCATTGTGGTAGTCACTGTACAAACACACACAAAGGTACATTCTTAGCTCTGAAGAGGTTAAATTCAAAGAATACAAGCTCCATATAAAGAATAGAAGGAAAGGAGTACTGAGCAATATACACGTATTTATGTATTATTACTTATTTACTTAACACAAGTGCCAGCTATCGTCATCTGCTCCTCAGCCTAGCCATTATTAATGAGCTGAATTCCTATAGTTGTCAAAACCAGAGCTGTGTCCTGAAGAAGGATGTTAAAGAGGGGAAGATAGCAGCCTTCCATGTCAGTTCAGGGTGGTTGTTGCATGCACAGGTGTGGACAGACACCAGAGACATTTGTGTGAGAAATGGTCAGAAGAGCCTGGTATCATTAGCGGAAGAGGCTGGGTACAACATAATAAGAGATGAGACTGAACAAATGGAGAAGGAAAGAGTTGAAAAGGGCCCTCAGGAGGACAAAAAGCTTGAAACTGAAGCAGTGAAATAACGGGAGACATTGGAGTGATATGAATATGGTAGTAATGTGATCAGAGTGACAGACAAGAAAGATAGCCTTAGTATCTGCATTTGCAAAGGCCTGCGTAACAGCATGTATGGATAGGAGGAGGTTACAGTAGATTGGAGAGGACAGGGGAAAAAAGGACAGAAATTAAAAATGTTATCAACAGGGCCGGCTCCAGCATTTCTGCCGCCCCAAGCAAAAAAAAAAAAAAGCCGCGATCGGCGGCGGCAGTTCAGCGGCAGGTCCTTCGCTTCTAGAGGGAGTGAGGGACCTGCCGCCCCCGAATTGCCGCAGGTGCTGCCCCTCTCCCTTGGCCGCCCCAAGCACCTGCTTGTTAAGCTGGTGCCTGGAGCCGGCCCTGTTTATCAAAGAAGAAGAGGCAGGATTTAAACACAGTCTGGATTTATGGAGCAGGAATCAGGGAAGGGTTGGCACCTTTTAAAATGAAATGTGCTTTATCACAGCTTGCCAAAAAATGGCAGGTTAAGTGAATGAGTGTAGGGAGCTCTTGTTCAGTACAGGGCAAAGATAGAGTGTGAATATGTGTGTTATTGGCTCACAGGGGAATTTCTCACATAGAGCAGAGTTTGGGTTGTGTGGGCATGGACTTAAACTCTGTATTTCCTGGTTTTCACAAATTTGAGGTTTGCTGCACTTGACATTCCGCAAGGGCACGAGCTATCGCCAGGCAGCCTTAACTCAGTGTTAACAGAGATTTTTGCCATTAAATTTCCTAGTTTTTAGAACAGAAAGATAATGATGTAGGCAGGAATCCATGGAGGTGTGCAGTTCAGACTCTCCTGAGATAAAAAAGTTTTGGTGTTATAGAAGAGTCTTAAAAATTACCTGGATAACCAAAACTACAAATGAAAAGGTGATGAAAAGGATGAATGTAAAAAGAGCACAACTAGGTAAAAGAATAACATTTCTCTGTGAGTTGCTTCCAGGACGTATACCAACAGGCAAGATCACAGGCAAACCAGGAAGAAGAAGAAAGAGAGCCAGTTACATCGGATATGTTGCTGGATGCAAAGGGAAAATAGAGATTGAGAAAGAAAGAAAGAAAGAAAGAAAGAAAGAAAGAAGGTTGTGCTCGACAACCTCCACATCAGAGATATCACTTGAAGAACAAGAACCGAACCCTGCAACACACTGAGATGGCAATTTCAAGGCAATCAGAGTAATTGTGTGGATTTTAGAGCACTTAACCCAAAGCATTCACTATAGACTCTTCTGTATGAACCTACGCAGTTGAAAACAACTGCCTATTTAGCCAGATCAGGAAGGAAGTGTGGATCATTGATGTCACCGCTAATTCTAGTTCTTGTCCACCAGCTCTAGCACCCGCAGAAATTGGCCCTGGCTTCTATCTGCCACTTTGGACATCACCAATGCCATCCCCTTGGTCACAAATAAAGTGCAAGGTCCTGAACTCTACCAGATTAAAGGGTCTCTTAGCCACTGCATTTCTTTGGGTTCACCTTCACAGGGGACTTCACATGGCGACAAAAGAGGTGGATGAGTTGCCCCACAAAGTACAAAGGTGTATACCTTTCTTAATTTCACCCGTTAGTCTGAGTTAATTTCAGCATGACAGCAAAATCTAATACTCTTCAAAATAGTTACTCAGAGAAAGTGTTAGAAAAGACATGTCTCTTGGAATACTATCAGCTAAACTGAACAATCTTGCTCTTGATGAGGGTTGGATTAAAAGACATAATTGGTCTTTTCCAGCTATTGAAGCAGGTCCAAGCTTTGAGTTTGTAATGAAATCTGAACCCAGGCACATGGTTTCAGGTGTTGATTGTGACATTCATTTACAGCTCTTTCCCCCTCCTAGTGATGGCAATAGTTTTCAGAAATACATGAAACTTAAATATAATGTAACCAAAGAGTTGGGACCCTCTTGCCCATACCCAACTATGTGATACGTAATAAATTAAAAATAGAACATGCTCTTTAGGTATCAGTTGACCTCTCACAAAGCAAAACTTGGAAAGGGAGAGGACTGTTATTATTGTTGTTAAATAATAAATGCAACTTTATTTTTATTATTATTGCATAATGCTATCATCAAATTGACTCAGACTCAAAAGTAATACTGAGTTTCTCTGGATTTTTCTGGTTGTTGCAGTAAGTGTGGTATTGAGAACTGAGCCTTTAAGTGGTTTAGCTTCCCAGACAGGAAGTCTGGAGAATGGGTGCTGCAGAAGCCAATGTTCTGTTATGCAGAAGCAGTTGGAACTTGACTCTGAATAAAGAGGGTCTCTGTCAAGCACCTTGGGCCTGAGTGATTACAAAACACCACAGGCATCTCGGATGGTTCAGGACCCAACCCTGCAGCTCTTACTCACGCAAAACTCCCATTCACGTCAACAGTAAGTTTGCCTGCATTAGGTCTGCGTGATCAGGCCCCATGTGCACAGTGATTAAAGCATCAATCAAGGAAAGCATCCATATTAAGGAAAGCACTTAAGGACATGCGTAATGTTAAGCATGTGAGTTGTCCCTTCAAAACCATCTGAACTACTCATGTACTTAATGATCTTGCTGAATTGAGGCCTCTGCCCACAAAAGGGTGCCACGTGAAGTGGTATTTATCCTGTGACCTTTCACTTTCACTCTTCTGTGAAACACAAATTTATTTTGCCAAAGGAAAATAAAACACTTATTCCAGTCCAAATAACTGTGTTTTACTTAGGACAAAAATCTGCAAAACAATACTATTGAAAAGCCCTTTTATTTTCTATCTTCTTGTGAAACTGGTGAAGACCAAAGTCCTCTGTTCAACTCTAATTTGTGAGTGTTATATTTTCCTGTCATTGTAGGTTGCTTTTCCTTGCAGTTGGTGGTTGTCTGTGTGTGCTTTGTTCTGCTTTTTTGTTTGCTGAGCTGACTTTTCTGCAGAAAATATTTACTTTAGCAAAGGTTATAATTACAAGCCATCACATTTATTTTGTTTCCCCCTGTAGCTGTTAACACAAAGTTTGATTTGTCTTCCAGGTCTATCAAAAAAAACAACCACCCCACTAAAGAATGTGTATGTTTGAAAATTCAAAAGGTCAGCTTGATTCTTCCAAGCAAGACTTATTGAATAATCCCCCTGAAGAACAAACCAAAGATAATATAAAATGACATTTTACACTGCACACCAACCAAATAAAGTACACAGGTGTAGGCAAGGCAAGCTCTAGCTAATAATAATGGAATACAGGAATTTGAAATAGGGCTCATATTTTCAAAGTAGGATAGTGCATGTTTTTCAAAGCCTTTCCTCTTTTCATGGCAATCATTTGGCCTCCAGCGATAATGCAAGCATTGGTGTCTTTGGAATGTTGACAACAGCATCACGGTTTAGGCCATTTCAATTTGCCAAAGGAAATAATAAGAGTGGCTTTCCAGCTGGGTGTGGCCCATTTTATTGGTGAAATTTGTAACCACAAAATTTGTACTGGCAAAATAAATTGCTAGTTGAAAATTTTAACTGTCCGATTTGTGACCGCAATCAAGTAGTGAAGGCCAACAATGTAACTGAGTTCAGAAAAGAATTAGATCAGTTCATGTGGGATTGGTATATCAGTGGCTACTAGCCAGGATGGTCAGGGACAAAACCTCATGCCTGGAGTGTCCTCTGACTGCCAGAAGTTGGGACCGGATGACAGCATATGGATCACTTGATAATTCCCCTGTTCTGTTCATACCCTCTGTAGCTCTGGTGCTGGCCACAGTTGGAAGACAGGGTTCTGGGCTGGATGGACCATTGATCTGACCCAGCATGGCTGTTCTTATGTTCTTAGTAAGAGATAGAGAACCCCAATCTAGCAAGACTCTTAAGCATGTGCAAAGCTTTAAGCTTGTGAGTAGTCCCATTGACTTAAATGGAACTACTCACAAACACTTAAATACTTTGCTGGATCAGGCCCCAGTGTTCACATTTTCACCCACAGTTCAAATCCATGTGCAGATATGGAGCAATTTTTGATGGCACATGTGGTACCTAATTTACGAAAAGCTGCCTTTTGGAAAATTTACTCCTAAGTGAACCCAAACAAGAAAGTGATTTACATTTTTCTGAAAAAGTGTTGGAATAACAAGGTTTGCAATAAATTCCCTACTTTGCATTAAGTGAATCTCTGAGGATAAAGTGAAAATCTACTTCCTTGGGATAGCAGACCTGCATCCAACACAGCTGGATAGCCAAGAGAGGGCTCTGCATGCACTGAACTCAACAGCATGTCTGTCCGCTTTCATAAAGGCAGCTCAGTCATAACAAATTATTGCTTAATCGTAACAGAACAAAACAGAACTTTTATTTCTACTCTCAAAATTGGCTAAAAAAAGAAGCAAGTGGGAAATGAAAAAGAAAAAGAACATTGAATGTATTAGAGGATCAGATAACATGGAATCAGAATTTGGAATCAAAATTCTCAAAAGCTGTGTTGACTTATGCATACACACAAAAGGAATATCAAAAATCTATGAGTTCTTTTCATAACAAAAATGTCTTTCTGGATGAATGATATGTTGTATAAATGGCCAGAGTACAGAGCATGCTTTTTCCCACGGAAAGTACTCCATTCTGTGATTTATTAGACCTTTTCCCCAAATGTAATTGGATACTTTTCCGTTAGGTGCACAAATCCAAAGAAAGATGGAGTCAACTGAGGGAAGGGGAGACTCTTAACTTCAACACACACAATATAACTATTTAGAAAAGAAAAATTCTCTAAAGTATAGCATGTAATTAATATATTGTATCCCTAGGGCAACAGACACAGAATGTATGTGCCAAAAAATAACTGGGGTTTTATGCACCTACTTATTTGACTATTCTATAAAATGTGCAAGCACTTTCCAGGACAGCCTTTTTGTTCTGTGTTTCATGTGCCAGGTCTAGGACACAGATGATCTTTTAAAAAAACTCACATTCTCACACCTGCATGGAAAACTGTTTGAACATTTTATAGTGTTTCAAGGGGAAAGTAGCAAATTGACATATTTTCTCCAGGTGTTCTTGAGCTTCTTATTTTAAGAGTATTTGTTTTTCTACTCAAAGTATTTTTTTTCTTTTTTTTGAATAATTAGGTTTTTATAAGGAAGGTTTCGATTGAACAGCCCTTTTTGTTGGCACTGTTTTACTGCCACACAAATTAGTCCACGGGTTCTTGTTTAATCAACATCACTGCTGTTTGTACAAGTAGAAAATTGATGTTTCTTCAATTTCTTTGTCTCACATTCCATATATAAGCCATATTGTTAAAAATGCATATGAAAAAGGTGGATCAGTGGGTAAGTTAATTCACCTCTAGCAATCTGATTTCAGTTACTGACTCAGGTCACTAATAATTGTAGCTTGATGATCTGAATTTTTACCCCATTCCTGATCCTATAATTAACTCCTCATGGGCAGATCCCGGCCCATACAGAGACCCACAGGGTGAAACCTTAGCCCTATTCAAGTCAATGGGAGTTCTGATTCCACTGACTCCAGGATTTCACCCACTGACTTCAGTGAGGGCTCTGCCTATACACAAGTTGCAATATTGTGATTGTACATTATAAACTCTTTCGGCAACAACCATATTGTTCTTTATCTTCTCTGAAGTCTCTAGTACACTTATGGGTAATATGAAATAACTGATAATGATAATGAATAATTTGCTCCTGTCACAAACTCACCACAAAGTTTTGTACTGTATGTAAGTGTTGTCTCATCAAAAAATCAGTTGGAGAGGCCGCATGACTGAGGAGCTTGCTAATGGCATATGAGGCTCTATTTCCTCTACATCACTGGTGGGGATGCAAGTCAGGAACATACTGAATATAACTGTGTGAAAGTTTAGTAATTCCTTGAGTTTCACCTAATTTTCAAACTTTCTGAATAATCTGGGCTGAGCTTTGGACTGGGCCCAAAACCTGCTGAGTATTTTTTGCTTTTAATTTGGCCCAAATTACAAATCCCCATTCCCTCTTGTACATAATCAGCCCCAGCTCCCCCACCTTAGCTGCTGCCATCTTCTGGGGCAAAGTATATGTTTTAAGGCATAGATGCCCCTGTACTGGCCCACTCCCTCCTTTTTTCATCTTTGAGAGCAGCTATCAAAGTAGAAATGCTCCCTATTCTCTCAAATATCCCTAGAAAATATCATCTTGGGGAGAAAATCCACTGAAATTAAGAAACTATAGAATAGTAAGAATAGTAGAAAATAAATACATGAAATCTAATACCGATGGAGAAAATTCTAAATAAAATCTAGTTTACTATAGTATATTCACTATAAACACTGTTGCCAGTCTCAATTTTATTTTGTTTTTTCTATCCCTAATGCACAGAAAATACTTTCCTTTAACTAGTAATGTTTGCTGACGGGTTTTTGTTTTTGTGTTGTTGGTTGTGGTTTTTCTTTGTGTTTGTTTGTTTGTTTTTTTGTGAATTTCTCTAGGGAAAAGCAATGGGACAGATTCAATGGTGGCATAAAGGGTTCTGCAAAAAAAAATGCTATGCATCAAGTCTATATTGGTCAGAAAAGAAATTTGAATCATAAAGTAGCACAAATAGTAGCACAGTGCAATTTGTTATGATTCCTACTGCTTGTCATGCAAAATATGTGAAACTTACATAATGAGGGTCAGACCCTGGCCTCTGGGAAATTGGTTGCATCACCTCAGTTCTCCATAAGAGAATTCCCAATGAGCATAGAGCCCGCTTAGCTGGCTCCTTCACGACAGCCACTGATCACCTTGGCATATGGAGTTTGTTGAGATAGTGAGGGGGTTGGGCTAGCTGTGCTCTGATTGTCCTCATCTGGTGCACAATTCACTGAAACTTTTTACTAGCTGCAGTCTGGGCTCCATATACCTGGGGGGGGGGAGGGAGGCAGCATTACAAGCTGGCACAAGATCGAGCAACCCTTAGGCTTCAACTTGCACTGGGAGCAGTGGCATTGGAATGATTTTTATAGTGGTGGTGCTGAAAGCCATTGAACAAAACTGTAAATCCTGTTGTATGATGGAAACCACTTCAAGCCAAGGTGCTGCCACACCCCCAGCACTCCTAGTTCCAGCACCAATGACTTGGGGGTGAAACCTGCCCCAGGATCAGTGGAGTGGAAAGATAACAGAAAGACACCTTTACTTTATTCTGTCTCCCCAACTCCTTTCCCCACTCTTTGGGTCCAGTACTCAGCATAGCTTGGCCCACCCAAACATGTGGCCCTGATCTTGAGCTGAACCAGCAATGCAGAGGTATATGACTCCCTATCCCATTACCAA
Source organism: Terrapene triunguis (assembly GCF_002925995.2). Classification (NCBI taxonomy): domain Eukaryota; kingdom Metazoa; phylum Chordata; order Testudines; family Emydidae; genus Terrapene; species Terrapene triunguis. The sequence continues at coordinate 58,505,587 of NW_020664420.1, forward strand.
TCCCCTCAGTCATCCAGCCCCTCAAAGTTTTTTTCAGAATGCAAGAGCCTTTTTTTCCTTTAAAATAAAAGATCAAGTTGTTCCTTATTGAGCACATACATTCCTTTGTTCTTTGCAACAGAAATTTCACAAGGGTTTTAAAGGTGCAGATTGAGTGAATATGCACTGAAGACAAATGGTCCTTGAATTTAAGAGTCTCCAATGCCTCATAGGCATGAATGGCTGAAACATCTCCAAAGAAATCATCATGAACTATCAGGTTACAAATCAGTGCATTAAAAATTCCCATTAATATGGATAAAAATGACAAATTATGACAGTGCTGAAAAAAGGAAATAATACTTGTTTTAAAATGTCCCTAAATGACAGATACACATGGACTGTTGTAAATAGTTACACATTTTCAAGCCAGTGGAATTTAAGTGTAGTCACAGGGTAAGTGAGACCCGAATTTGTCCTTCATGTTCTTTATGAGACAGTTTTTCTTTTCTAAACAGAAATCTTTTATTTTTTCAAGACAAGAATTTCCTTGCACCCAAACATTTTAAGAAATAGTAAATGCTTCTTATGGGGTTTTGTGTATGTTTCATACTTTTACTTCCATCTCTTTTTTGGAAGACCAGAAATATACTAAAACAAAACACTTTGTTTTTAAATATAAAAAGTTTATCAAAGTTTATTGACCCTGACAGAAAAATCAGTTGTTTAATTTTCAATTTGAGTTTGGGGAGAACTTTTGCTCCAGGTTTGACCATTTCCAGTCTGAAACTGAGAAATTCTGGAAATTCAGACTTAAGGAGGAAACTCCAAACTTATCTTACTTGATAAATCTGGTTTTTTATCACATGACCTGGGAAGTCTGGTGTCCATGATCTTCCAGATTGTATTATGCAATATGCAATACACACACAGTGGAGCAAGTTAAATATACAGTACTTTTTCAGTATTACCTTAGAATTACTTGGTTTTTCAGAGTTTAAGCCAGACTGTTACCACAGTTTTAACAGAGTTTTTATGTGTGAATAATCTACTCCACATGTTGGGTGTACAAATGTAGTGGAAAATATGTGACCTAGACATAGATGTATTATTTTATTGGTATATTTTATTAATAGAGGCTCAGAAGAAAATTCCATTCTTCATATAAAAAATGCTTTCATACAGAAACTAAAGATTTACAAACTTTGGTTGTTCTTTTTCATCTTAAACTGTAAAGTGACTGTATCTGAGGAAAAGCTTGTCAATTATATTCTTCGTATAGTGAAATTGCATGACAACAAACACCCTCACTGATGATTATTTTACATTATAGCTTTTAAAATGTGACATGCTAGAATCATCATGGTTTTACTATCAAAACTCCAGTGAGACTGCCCTGGTTTAATTTCTTGCAGCACTGGTCAGTGACTTTATTTTTCATTTTTTAACAGACTGGGCCAAATTCTTCTCCAGGTGTATGAGTGAGAACCCGTGGAGGGGCAGGAAACTCCATGAGTTTCTACTCTAAGAGCTTATTAAATTAATAGGTGTTCTGATAGTTTGCGGCTATCATGGCAGATAAGAAAATCAGGGCAATCCACATGGAGGCTTTGGGTTAAATCCTGGCCCCATGTAAGTCAATGGAAGTGTAGCCATTGATTTTAATGGGGTCAGGATTATTTCACTGTTGGTGTTTGAACATTGCTTCTTGAGGCCCGTGAGTCCCTCATCACCACAGACTCTGATAGCTGCTGCTCCCTAACTTTCTCTCCAAAGGTGGGGTTCGCTTAGAAGAGAGGAAAACACCATTAACTAATGAAAACAGAATTAGCGTTGTTTTACAAAAAGAAAGCATGTGGTGTTGAGACAGACATGATATCATGGACACAGCTATCTCCTGCTGTTACCCTACCCACTCCCATTCCACCACTTCCCAGACTATGAAGCCTCATCCTATCCCCCAAGGGTATCTCTGGGACTGGAGAGAAGTAGGGAATCATGCCACTGAGCAAGCTTTGGAACCAGGCATCCTTCCATGTCCCCTACCTCAGTCTGTCCAATATGAGTCCCCCCCTTCACTGAAAGGAACAATGAGTCCCTTCCTTCACTGAAAGCAACATCCAGTTGCAAAAGTAAAGCAAACCTCCCACTTGATGCGCACCCAAATGTTTTCCATGTGAAGTGCAACTGACGAGCTTTAACTGGAGTAGAGCTGCATTTGAGTAGTTCCATATGAACTACTCTTTGTTCTAAAGTACAGTTCTTAAAGACTTCATCCTTTTCATGATTGTTTTCCTTTTAATTTGTACCTTTTCTTGTTACCATTTCTACTTCTATAGAAAACTGTGCATACAATGTGTGAACTAAAAACTAAATAATAATGATAATAAAAAATTCAACTAAAACTGACTTATTTCAGCACTTTGCAACTCTGCAGGTTAACTCCCATCTGTCAGTAACCATATAAATAACTTTATTTGCAGTGAAAGATTTGCTGTCTAGCTGTGTTGCTCCTGTGTTATCCAGAGTATATTTGGTTTTATTACATTCAAAATAAAAGTGTGAAGATGTGAAGTCTTCATTCCTATTGTCAATTTGCCTGTAAAATCACCCCTTCAACCCACTCAGCGGTGAATGACCCCTGGCATTTTTGCAACTTCATTTCCCAGGCATTGGCCAAAGACCTCATCCTTCCAAACTGAACTATGAAAGTTGTTTGTAGGGAAAAGAGTAAAGGATCCATCCTCTTACATTAAAGCAAAGGGCTAATTATTAACAAAAGAAGTACACATTGAGTACACATTAAGTACACATTAAGCAAAAGCTTAAATAAAGCTAATAGAGGTAGATGATTATTAAGGTTATAGAGCTGGTAGAGGTAGATGAATTCTGCAAAATATTTTCACAAATATTCACTCACAGTTAAAATTAATTTGCTTCAGCCATGCTCACACCACATTTGTGGTCACTTGACATTTGAGTGATTGAATTTTACTTGCATTAAGGACACATGGAAAATGAAGTTGAAGCTCACACATAGATGTGTTCATTATAGAAGTGCTATATTTTAAATGAGATGGAATGCTGCTTGACTCAGGGGGTGAGATAGGATTTTCAAAAACTCTGTCAGTGCCCTAGCACAGATAAAATTAAATAGGCCAGAGAGGGATCTGACTACATCCTTTGCAGCTAAGACTGCATGCTAACTCACACAACTACAGAAACACACGTAATTACAGAGGAGTAGTGTAACTGATGTTGATGGCATAGCATGCTGTATTAACATAGCAGTAGGACAGTGTTCTCAAAACTCTTCACTACAGCCCTGGAAAAGAGGCAATGAAATTACCCAGACAAGGATCTGACTGCACCTTTTGCGATTATGACTTCACAAATCCCAGACAGGTATTTTGGATAAATGTGATGAGATAAAATGAAATGTAAACTCTTCATCCTACCAATAAATCCTATAGTAGTCTGGTTATCTAGTTATCTTATGCCTTTGGTTAGACCTTTGTGGTCTGGAAATATAAAGGTCTAGCATTTACTATCCTTCTATAATCCTGTTTATATGCTACCTCTGCCTACACTCCTACTGTTTTCTGAGAGATTCAACAATCTCCCTGGCTTCTTTAAGATAGCCTCCTTACGTTCATGCAGTCAGGAAAAGGAAACTATACTTATATGTACAATCACAACTAACCAATGCAGGTCAAATATCAAGTATCAAGTCATTGACTTTAATGAGACTTAAGCACATGTGTACATTTAAGTATGTGCTTAAAAGCTTCGCTGACTAGGTAAAGGACTTAAGCATATGCTTTGCTGAATTTGGGCCTGCATAAATTATTTGCTAAGAATTATTCACTAATGTCTAAAAGTAAATTCCTTTCTATAAGGACTTTCCATTTTATCTTTTTCCTTGACTGAGCAGCAAGTTAAATTGAGGGACAGTGGTGTCTAAATAATTGTGGAGCTTTCATGAATTGTTCATTGTTTTATTTTTGTTGTTTTTGCTTACCCACCTTACTTAAAATTTTGTTGAGTTTGGGGTATTCTTTTACTAATGAATTAAAAATTGTTTTTATGATGTTTTTGAGCACCCCAAATGCTTTTTCATGGGGTAGTGCCCATCAATTAGATTCTAGTGTTTCAAAAACATTTTGGCACTCTTCTGAAAATATTGAAATGTACAGTTTGGCCGAATATATTCTAAAGATTCATATTATTGAGCTCTATGTCCTTCTAACACACAAAATCTTGGGAACTAACTTCCAAGGGGCCTGATCCTGCCCAATAAAGTCAACAGGAGCAAGACTATAGTTTAGCTTAGTACAGTTAACCGAGGCAGTCAAAATCCATGCTTATAGGGAGGGCAGCCAGTGACCAGATAAATGGCCTGGTAAAGGACTTAAAAGGAGGTAATGGATAAAGGAACAGAATGGGGGAGGGGGTTCGGGGATTGGTACGGCAGGGAGCCAACCTCACCTCCCATTCTCATAGCCCTCCTTAACCCTCTTACGAGGCTGGTGGATGGTAAGGTCCAAACCATGGGTCGACTGGGGGACCTGGATGGAAACAAAGGGGGGCTGGTGGAAGCCCCGGAGAATTGATTTGAATAAGAATGGATTTGCCTGCACTGTACACTTTATCTGCCGAGTAGTCCCAGACATCTATATAATAAAGTTGCAGCCTGATTAAAACCCATAACAAGTCTCCTGTCCTTCCGGTATACCCAGACAATTAACTTGAGTGGCAAGTAGCTCAATCTATTTAGCTTAACAAAGAGAAGGTTAAAGGTGAATTGATTAGTCTAGAAATACCTGCATGGGGAACAAATATTTAATAGTAGGCTCTTCAATCTACCAGAGGAAGGAAGTTCTAGACAAATTCAGTTTAGAAATAAAGTGTACATTTTAATAGTGAGAATAATTAACCATTGGTCATCTTACCAAGGATTGTCCATCACTGACAATTTTTAAATCGAAATTGGATTTTTTTCCAAAAGATATGCTTTAGGAATTATTTTGGGAAAGTTCTATGGCTTGTGCTATACAGGAGGTCAGAATAGATGGTCACAATGGTCCCATCTGTACTGTTGTGGAAAGAATTCCAGTTGCAGTTAAGAAATGTCCTTATCCCAAAGCCCAGCATGTGCCATACACTCCATTTTAGAAACAACAGTGCTACAGGGATGTCTATACCTTAAGAGAAGAGTTGCATCAAGAATTATGCACAGTAATATTCTCATTAACACATGGGAAATAAAACTTTTCTAAAATAACTAAATAACTTTTTTTTTTTAAAGAAAAAGGAGTAAGTTAGAAGAAACCATGCAAAAGATCCCAAAGAATAGTTGACAAAACACAGAGCAATCCTAGGATCCAAAAAACAATAAATTATAAAGACGTAGGAGGAAGTTTAGTCCTCAACTCAGAAAATTTCCATACAAATATATGCTAAAAACAACATCGAGTGTGCAATGCAAATCTTCTAAACAATGCAATTTTTTTTTTTGGCCTTTTTTTATGAACAATGTGGTGAGTTTCTTATGGCTGAGCTGCAGACCTCAACAGGTAGAACCTACCTGAAAATGGGTACTGCTGCAGAAAAGTCTGTAATAAACTGGGCTGTTATTTTATAAAATAGGCCGTCACAAGTGATAATTCTGTGAAAGAATAGAGCTGAGAAAATGCAGGAAGACAGCCATTTCGACATGGTTCTCTACAGACAGGCTGATCTAAATGTGTTGGAGTCAAAAGAAACGAAAGTGCTTGGATGGACTCTTAATGAATTTTATCCATTCTAAATAGATCCCTAAAGACACTGTGATATCCAAGCTAGTTTTACCAGCATACATTTCTGGGCAAAGGGGAATTACTGATGGGACAATATTATTGATAAAATTGAAAAACAGCACTACCTTAGGAAGTGACCTTAAACTATTGTATTTGTGCAGGACTGAGCTCTCAATGAATACCTCCAGTGCAATTCTCTCCTATTTACTTTTGTATCACAAATACTTTACAAACCACAGCTTGCCAAATCGAACAAAAGAGACAATCTTATAGTCCTTCCTGCATTGGGGAACTTCTTTGGTACACAGAGAATGGGGTTCACATGACTCTGTAAGTATGTGATTTGTAAAGAATTCTTGATATCCATCTGCCAAACAAAGCCTTAATATGTTTATGGTAAGAATATAGTAAATCTAATTAGATCATTTATGGAGATCTCTGGAACTCCTATATCCCTGGCTAAAAATGTTTATGGCCATATTTGTGCTCTGTTTTTTAAATAATCACCATGCTTAAACGCAAAGATACCCTGAACTATGCATTGGGCATGCATACTGCAACCATGGCTGTTTGTAAGAGTTGTGTCCACTCCGAAACAAATACCAGATCCAGCATAGGCATATGTTTTAAATAATCTAGGGATAGTGTGCAGTCAGGAATAATTTATTATGTACATCTGTAACAGTGCTACATTTTAAAAGACACCGTTTTTATTATAGCTTAGTGTTATTTATTTTAAAAAATCCTGACAGTTTTAAAGACTCCGTTTGCTTCTTAAAAAAACCTCCTCGTACAATTCAGTCCAGATTTTACGTGATCATTTTTCCTCATTTTGTGACTTTTATACTTTGTAACAGGTTAAAACAGAGGATAACAGGAAACAGGTTTTGCCAGTGGAAGACAAAATCTTTGTTCTTAATTCATCGAAAGGTCCATATATTGCCCTTGATATAGATATCCATCTCCCACCAGTGTCAATGGGGAACTGCTCACATGGACTGAGAGATTGCCTACCTTCCCTCAGGGTTTTTCTGCCAGGAAGAAAATGCTGTAAGTTGTGGACAGGGTTATAGAGGACCCTCACTAGCTGAAGCTGCTCATGAGATGCACTGATTCGTTGGAACCCTTGCTGTAGTGGCAGTCCCCTACCAGTGCTGCTTAATTCTGGGGATGTGATGAACGCTGCAGGATCCTTCACAGAAGTTGCAACTGGCCGCATGCTACCACAGTAGATTTTCTGCTACTGTGTCTTCCATGGCTTGTTATAGCAGAAATTAGTGTATACTTCTTGGTGACACTGATCTATTATTTATTATAGTTGTTTGGTAAATTTAATGTCAGTATCATCTCACAGGTACAGCATGAGATTTGTGTCCTTGATTTTACCACTGCCAGATTCACTGGGTGACTTTCACCAAGTCATCTATGAGCAAATCATGCTGTATTACAAGGGAGGTTCCACTGGCAGCAGAACTGATGCCATTCTAGTGACCAAGATGGAGTTAGGATTCTATAGGGCCATGAAGGAAAGGTGAAGATACGAATATGGTAGAAGTAAAGGACCTCTCAAGGTCCCTTCCAGTCCTATGATTCTATGATTTTGGATCAAAAAAAGGCTGTACCAGGGGTATCATCAGTTAGGAAAAATGAGAAATATGTCCTAGATCTAGGACCATTATTTAGCACTAATAGGTTTGTCATACACAAGTGTAACATTCTACCACTGCTATCTATGGTACAGATAAGTACAGAAAAGGTGGATATCATGTCTTACAGAGAAACATCAATCCTCAAAAAACACTACACTATAGTACATGGAGAAAAAGGTGAGCAGAATCAGGGTGATGCTGGGGAGTGGGGGGTAGACAGTGTCATCTCAGATGCAGCAATCTCATGTGCTGCAGCAGGAGCACTGTGCATAGAGGCTAAAGAGGAGATCCATGTGGAAGAATGCAATGGTAGCATAGAAGGTGCTGCTCCATTATGCCAGGGAGCAGCTGAAGGCTGTGGCCTGCAGGAAGTAAGGGCTGGAAGAGAAAGCCATGGCTACACAGCAGAGAGGAAACTGGATATTTTCCACACGGAAATGTGATCATCTTGTTCCCTATGCTGCAACATTACCTCAGCTCAAATCCCTTACATTGATTCATTGAATTTACAACCCAATGCCCCAATCCTGCAAACATTTACTCATGTGAATAAAGTTATGCACAGGTTTAAGTGTTTGCAGGGTCAGGTTTTAAGAGCCGGATGCTGTATCACTGAGGTCAATGGGAGCAGGTTTCAGACCTACATTAAGATCTGACTTTAAGAGACCTTTGGTACGTCTACACTACTGAGACTACACTGGCATAGCTATATGTCCGTAGCCACACTGATATAACCCAGTAGAGAAGATGAAGTCTACACTGACAGAAGAGTTCTGTCAGTCTAAGAACTCCACCTCCCTAAATGATGGTAGCTACATCAACAGAAGCATTCTTCTGTCTACATAGCTGTGTCTACACTGGGGCTTAGCTCTGCATAGCTATGTCAGTTGTGGAGTGGATTTTTCACTCCCCGGACTACCTATGTCAACCTAACTTAAGTGTAGATCAAACTATAGTAATGAACACTATAGGGATAGGTGTGGAGTAGGATTATCTCAAGAAGATCATGTGGTTGATTTGGTTAGTAAAGGGTACATTTTGAGAGATTCGCCGTTTAGTGTCATTTATTTTGATACTGTAATAATTTGAAAAAATAAGTTTTATAGTCCTTATGAAATAAGTTTGCTTTTAGGAGAGACTTAGAGGAGGAGAGAATTAAAACCATGGCAGGTCAAGTTTAGAGCGGGACACCGGCCATAGAAGACCACACAGAAGAAAGCACAGGGATAAGAGTGGAAGAAAGAATTAAAGGGGCTAGTTAGTTATGGCTATGAAGAAAAGACATTATCTCCCCAAATATATTTAAACCTACAAGTGGTTGGTTAAATTTTTTGTTATCAATAATTTTTCATCAAATTTTGGCTCTTTCCTTTGGATAAATGATTTAAGGATAAATGTTTTCATTGTCTGATCAGCTCTGCTTAGGAGATGTTTCATGATAGTCATTGGTTTCTGAAAGTGAGAGGTAGCATGTTTTGTGGTGAAAAACACAATAATGGGAATGAAAGAAAATATTCATAGCCAAGGAGTTAATTCTATTGACAGTTCCAATAATATAGAAAACTACTGGTTCAGAATAACATATTTTGACTGTGGGCATAATGCTATTAGGAGGCAGATTAACTGCTATGAGAATTCTGCACTGATTCCCTGTCCAATGCAGTTATAAGCCATATGCAACACACATTAATCAGTTTCTGTACTGAAAACTGAAAGTCTCAGCAGCTAGATTTTAATCACATTAATTGTAGTTTCTATGCACAGGAAGTGAATACATAAATGACAATATACTCAGATTAACTTCATTTTGATAAGATAAACCATGAAGGTTAAAGACAGTCTAAACACCCAATCCTACAGTCCTCAAAAATATATAAGCCATTTGGATTTTGTGACATTGAAGGTAGCAGAATTGGGCCCAGAATGCAAGTTAAGCACAATTTCAATGTGATTAAAATAATAGCAAGCATTAATTACCAGCTCCATTTTCATCATATTAATCATAATTTAAATGTAATAATTCTACAGATCCAACTGAAGAGAACACCACATATATGGTTTACCTTCATTTTAACAGAAGTTTAATCAGACACATGCTGTAGTTATCAGAAAGGGGTACTGTTAATGCCACGTATTGGCATTTCTATTATTTGCGATGACATTGTGCTGCAATAAAGTGTACACTCAGTGAGACTTTGGCCTCTTTTAAGACTGCAGGATGGGCCCAGTACTATGTTGCAAAAGTCCATACATTACATAGTACGGCAAATTTATTCTGGTATTGTCCAGTCCATTTTTATATCATAATTTCTTTTTTCTATCAATCAATCATATCTATATGGTCCCTATCACCTCACAGTCTTTAATGTATTTATCCTCAGAATATCCCCATGAACTAGGGAAAAGTTAATACTCCCATTTAACAGATGGGGGACTGAGGCACGGTGATACTAACTAACTTACCCAAGATCTCACAGGCAGAGCAGGAAATTGAATCTAGGGCTTTGTCTACACTAGAGAGCTTACAGCAGCACAGCTGTACTGATGCAGCTGCACTGCTGTAACATCACTCATGTAGCTGCTCTATACTGACGGAAGAGCACTGTCCCATCAACATAATTAAACCACCTCCAACAAATGGTGGTAGCTATGTTGGCGGGAGAAGCTCTCCCACCAACATAGCGCTGTGCGGACGACCACTTATGCCGGCAAAACTTACGTCACTCAGGGGCGTGTGTTTTTCAGACCCCTGAGTGACATAAGTTTTGCTGATATAAATGGTAATGTAGATATGGCCTAGGTATCCCATGCTAGGGATCTAACCACTGGCTCATCTTTCCTTATTATCCTTCCCTATTGTTCATCATAGCACCTGCAATAGAAAACAAGGATCTAACCACTGGATCATCTTTTCTTATTATTCTTCCCTATTATTCATCATAGCACCTGCAATAGAAAACAAATGAACAATTTTAACTTTCAATAGGCACTGATACAAAGAAAATGAGGAAACAATACAAATTTAACAGAGCCATTTATATGAATACGTCTTAATTCTAACATCAGAAGAGAAAACAGTTGTCGCCCTTATGTCCTACCTTTCCCCTTCACCATCTTTTGTGAGTTTATTAAGCTCATGTCTGAACTTAGGCCTCAATCTCGCAAACCATGTGCATTTCCTTTGTCTAAAAAATCTGTTACCTTCTCAAAGAAGGAGATCAGGTTGGTTTGGCACGATCTACCTTTTGTAAAACCATGTTGTATTTTGTCCCAATTACCATTAACCTCAATGTCCTTAACTACTTTCTCCTTCAAAATTTTTTCCAAGACCTTGCATACTACAGATGTCAAACTAACAGGCCTATAGTTACTCAGATCATTTTTTTCCCCTTTCTTAAAAATAGGAACTATGTTAGCAATTCTCCAGTCGTACGGTACAACCCTGAGTTTACTGATTCATTAAAAATTCTTGGTAATGGGCTTGCAATTTCATGTGCCAGTTCCTTTAATATTCTTGGATGAAGATTATCTGGGCCCCCTGATTTAGTCCCATTAAGCTGTTCGAGTTTCGCTTCTACCTCGGATGTGGTAATATCTACCTCCATATCCTCATTTGTCATCCTACGATTATTCCTAAGCTCCTCATTAGCTTCATTAAAGACTGAGGCAAAGTATTTGTTTAGATATTGGGCCATGCCTAGATTATCCTTAACCTCCACTCCATCCTCAGTGTTTAGCGGTCCCACTTCGTCTTTCTTTGTTTTCTTCTTATTTATATGGCTATAGAACCTTTTACTATTGGTTTTAATTCCCTTTGCAAGGTCCAACTCTACATTGCTTTTGGCCTGTCTCTCTTTATCCCTACATGTTCTAACCTCAATAAGGTAGCTTTCCTTGCTAATCCCTCCCATCTTCCACTCCTTGTAGGCTTTCTGCTTTTTCTTAATCACCTCTCTGAGATGCTTGCTCATCCAGCTTGGTCTACAACTCCTGCCTATGAATTTTTTCCCCTCTCTTGGGATGCAGGCTTCTGATAGTTTCTGCAACTTTGACTTGAAGTAATTCCAGGCCTCCTCCGCCTTTAGATCCACAAGTTCTTCGTCCAATCCACTTCCCTAACTAATTTCCTTAATTCTTTAAAGTTAGCCCTTTTAAAATCAAAAACCCTAGTCCCAGATCTATTTTTGTTTATCCTTCCATCTAGTTTGAACTGAATTAGCTCAGGATCACTCGAACCAAGGTTGTCCCCTACAACCATTTCTTCTATGAGGTCCTCACTACTCACCAAAACCAAATCTAAAATGGCATCCCCTCTTGTTGGTTCTTCAACTGCTTGGTTAAGGAATCCATCAGCTATCGCATCCAGGAAAATCTGAGCCCTATTATTATTACTAGCACTTGTCGTCCACTCTATATCTGGGAAGTTAAAGTCTCCCATGATCACACAATTCCCATTAGTGTTTACTTCATTAAAAAGATTAAATCCATCCATATCCAAATCGGATCTCGGTGGTCTATAGCACACCCCAAGCAGTATCTCAGGGGAGGCTCTAGTAGCTTTCTTTCCCAATGTGATTTTTGCCCAGACAGACTCTGTCTTATCCATTTCATCATTTCTTTACAGTCTACCTCATCATTGATATACAATGCTACTCCACCACCTTTGTCTTTATTTCTGTCTTTCCTAAACAGCACATAGCCTTCAATCCTGTACTCCAGTCATGACTACTATTCCACCATGTTTCTGTTATCCCTATAATATCTGGTTTCACTTCCTGCACCAGTAGCTCTAGTTCCTCCATTTTGTTACCTAGGCTCCTCCCATTAGTGTACAAACATATTAATTTTTGCTGTTTGGCTTCACTGCCATTCTTTACCCAATTAGGCACAGACATTCTACCGCCAGTATCACCTATTAGACTGGTATCTACACAACCCTTCCTCCTTACGTTCATTCTCATATCCACAGCTGTATCCTTTCTTACTTTGTTTTCTTCCTTCTCAATGGTAAATTCCGGCATGGAGATTACCTGGACATCTCCCAACCATCTTCCCCAAATTCCTAGTTTAAAGCTCTCTTACTCAGTTGTGCCAGCCTCCATCCTAGAAGTCTATTTCCCTCCTTACTCAGGTGAAGTCCATCCCGAGAGAACAGTCCTCTGTCCATGAATGCTTCCCAGTGGCCATACATCCCAAAGCCTTCCTTATAGCACCACTGCCTGAGCCATCTGTTGATCGCCATAATCTTGTCACATCTTTGTTGGCCTTCTCTAGGAACAGGCAGAATCTCACTGAAGATCACCTGAGCCTCAATTTCCTTAAGTGTCTTCCCCAGCCTGGCATAGTCTCCCTTCATACGTTCCAGCGAGAATCTAGCCGTATCATTTGTTCCCACATGAAGAACAATCAGCAGATTCTTTCCCGCTCCCGTTAGGATCCTTTTCAGCCTCAGGTCCACATCCCGTATCTTAGCACCCGGCAGACGGCACACCCTTCTGTTCTCCGGATCAGCTCTAGTTACAGGCCTGTCTATTCTTCTCAGTAAGGAGTCCCCAAATCACATAGACCTGCCTTTTCCTGGTAACGGTGTGATTCTCCGGTCTATCCCCTGCTCCCTCTGGCTGCAAGTCCTCTCGATTTTTATTGTCCCTTGCAATCCTCCGCAACCGTATCCTCCTGGGGCTCATATTTGTTGTTGTTATCTCCATTGACTCATCCCCCTCTTCCTATAGGATTAGCTGCTCTTCTCTTCTTCCTTGCCCTCTCACCTTCAGCGACCACCTGCTGTGCCCCTTCTTCATTTTCCAACTCCGCAAACCTGTTCCTGAGCTCTATTTCTCCTTCACTAGCCCGTCTCTTCCTCTGCCTGGTTCTCTTAGTCACATGCTTCCACTGTCCACTTTCCTCACCCAGCAGATTCCCCTCAGAATTCTTTGGTCCTGTTTCCATCTGCAAGTCTGAGCTTTTTCCTTCAGCCTCCTCATGTCTTTGCTCCATCATCTGCTCGAACCCCCTTCTAAACTCAACCAGAGTTTCCACCTGCATCTCCAATCCTCGGATCTTTTCTTCCATCAGCTCTATCAGGTGGCACTTCATGCAGACGAAACTCTGTTCAGATACCCCCTCCAGGATCATGTACATACCACAGCTTCCACATCCACTCATCTTCAATGTGTCTTCCACTGCTGCCTCTTTATCGGTCATAGCCTTCCCACCTAAAACCTGTTAGTCCTGGAAACACAAACCAAACCACCACCACCCACAGGAAACAAACAAAAAAACACAACAGGCACCAAAACACTGGCACAATACCACTCCCTCCCTTCACTAGCCCATCTATTCCTCTGCCTGCCTCTCTTAGTCTCCCTCGCAAACTCCCACTGAAACTTCCCTGTTTACAGCTGGCTCCTGTGCCACTGCAGCTGTCTATGATATGATATTCCAGGCAGGACTGAATCTCCATGAGACGAAACTTAAAGAAGAGAATGACCTGGAGTCACTCCCATTCGGTGCTCTAAGAGGAGGATAGCCATGTCTGTCCAGGCACCCCTGATTGACCTCACCGAAGTCTGCCAGCTGAGCAGGACCCCAGCTGGCAGGAGTCGGCAGACGGAGCTCCAGACCGGCAGCAGGCTGAGCCGCTCACCCCGCTGCCGGTCTGGGGCTCCGTCTGCCAACCCGCTCAGCCCACTGCCTTCCTGGGGTTCCAATCATCCAGGCAGGCAGCGGGCTGAGCGGGTCCGGTGGACGGGACCCCGGAAAAAAGGCGCGAAACGATTGTCTGCCGTTGCATTCACGGGGTGGAGGGGGCTGATGACATGTACCCAGAACCACCCACAACAAAGCTTTTGCCCCATCAGGCATTGGGAGCTCAACCCAGAATTCCAATGGGCGGTGAAGACTGCGGGAACTGTGGAATAGCTACCCACAGGGCAACGCTCTGAAAGTCGACGCTAGCCTCGGTACTGTGGACGCACTCCGCCGAGTTAATGGTCTTAATGGTCTTAAGTGAGGACACACACAAACGACTGTATAAAATCGATTTCTAAAAAATCAACTTCTATAAATTTGACTTAATTTCATAGTGTAGACATACCCTTAGTGAGTGACAGGCTAGTGTGGACTGGATTTACTTATATCAGGGTAGCTGGGATAGTGCAGGTGGAGGCTTGGGCAAGTTGCCCTAAGTATGTATCTGCCCAGATCCCTAGCTATGTACTTATACTCAGGTGGCTACCAGAACCACCACCCATGCTACCCCAGCAGCACTGCTACTTTTAGTGATCTAACGCATGTATGTCTATTCAACCTGGGAATCACAACCCAAACTCCAAGTATAGACATTGTAAGGCTACTGTTGTGATTTCCCCCCAACCATGCTGTGACCACTCCAGGCAGTAATGTGCTACAGAGATTTCCCACGCACTGCCTCCTGCATACTAGACTTTAGCTGTGCATTTCAAAGAGATGTTTGTCTGCAAATTGTGCTCACCTTCTCCTGTACATTTTTGGATCCGTTTAGCAGTTCTTATGCTTTTTCTGTGTGGTAGGGGGCTGCCAGGCCCTTATTTAGGATTTATTCTACAGTATAAAGCTTTTGTAGATCGCCCCACCCCATACCCCACACTTTAGAAATTACAAAAACATTTCTGTAGAGCCCCCACCTGCATGTGAGTTACAGGTTTTCTTTGAAGTAATGTTATTTAAACCCAGTTCAAATGCTGCACATAAATATACAGGAGTGGTTTATCCTCAGTCACACTTCATTCATACACTTATCTTAAAGAACAGGTTTCCCCTCTCCCCCACCCTCTCTCACTCCTGCCCAACTTTCCCCTCTCCCCTTCACTCCAGCTTTCCTTTGGCTATTCAGGTGCACTTCATTTTGAAATATTTTTGCAGCCCTGTCATCCTACATAATTTAAACTTAAGTACCCCCAGCACATTTCTGCTATCACCTTTAACTGTAAGATAGAAAATCAGATCTGTTCAACCTTATGTTGGTCACCAGTAATTCTCTCTGTTTCTTTCATTCCTTAATTACTTTTGCCTTAAGCCTTTCACTTATCAGTCATAATATTAAGCAAAGTCTTTCCATCACTGTTAATAATAGATGTGACTGTGCATATTTATTCTATAAGTTTGTGGGTTTTACTTTACATTCACATTTCAGTTTTAGAAAGGATATATTTTCCTCAAAAAGTAAAGCTGAGAACATAACCCACAATAAACAATTTAGCTGATGAATGGCCTCTTTTTCTGATCATGGTCATATCCATGAGAAGGTCACTATTCCGTTTCTGTGATGTCAGAAGAATTACTCAGTGTGTACATCACTTTGACTGAGAGCAGAGTCAATACAAAATCTACAGAGAACAACTTCCAGTCCAGCATACCTAGAAAAGTTTCTAGTCACTCCGCAAGCAGAAGTCTCTGTTTTGGGTCACCATATATATCTGTAGAC
This sequence comes from Terrapene triunguis, assembly GCF_002925995.2. Taxonomy (NCBI): domain Eukaryota; kingdom Metazoa; phylum Chordata; order Testudines; family Emydidae; genus Terrapene; species Terrapene triunguis. The sequence goes on from NW_020664420.1 coordinate 58,521,477, forward strand.
AATTTGAATCTGGTTCTATTTTTGACTGGTGTAATGTGAAAAAACCCCACATATACATACATGCACACACAGAGCAAGTCCAGCCATTGAATGCGGGACTCTGCTATTTGGTAAAGTCTGCTCTAACATCTGGCTAACAGTTGGCAAGCACAATATCAGACAGGTGAAGTTCTACCTTATTGTGATCACAGAAAAAAATCATTAACAACTACATTTTATCCAGAACAGTCACAGCTAAACCACAAATTTAAACTTTTTCCCAGTTCTGAAGGGATTCTAGTTACTTTTTTGGTTTACAAATTGTATTTCTCCAATGAAAGATTAAAACATATATATAATTTAAACGAAGGGAATTAGGACTAAATAGATCCCCCATCCCTGCAACTCAGGAACCATTTGTACATACCCAAAGGTGTGCTTAAATGCTTCATAAAATAGATGGTTAGACAGGCCTCTTCCTCAAAAATCTAAAATGTGGACATGACTTAATGTGAGAGATTCAGTACAAAACAAAGAGGAAAAAGTTGTGAGGGGTCAGGATTCCATAAATAAGATCATTGTAGCAGTTGTGCTGCCCCTTGAAAGACAAGCCCTGGTTCAACTCAGACCTGTTTCAAATTCTGGCCTAGAATAGAAAGGGATTTGGGAAACTAAGCTAGTAGCAAAGCATGCTGGGAAGACTGGCAATATAAAGCTTGTTTACTTTTCTTAGCATAGAAAGAGACCTGAAGGAAATAGACCTGTTTGTGGGACCTCTCCAGTCAAAGGGTCTAGATGGGGCTTATCGAAAAGCCTGGGAAGAGGCATGATAGGAAGGGTAAGGAATCACAGAGAAGGGAAATATTTGACTATGGTACAGAAGCTGCAGGTGAACTCAGGTGCTGGTTACAGAGAGGGTTTTTTTCAAGTACCTTGAAAAGCAGCGCGTAGGAAGGGTGTGCTTGGGGAAAAGATGTGGAGCTTAGTTAGAGGTCAGACTAAATGACTGCTTCAGAGTCTATGATCCAGGAAGTGGAGCTCACAGGACAGTAAGGGAGATAAACTCCTATATATCCTAGGGAGCATGTTTGTTATACCGCAGAGCACAGTCAAGGCTAGATGATCCTGCAGCCAAAAGGAGAAAGTATGTGGGAAGAGGTTTATGGCCCGGGAAGACTAAAGACTCTTTTGTTTTGGGCTGTCTTGTTATCCTGGAAGGAGTGGACTTTTATGCTCATCTGGAGGGCTACACTGTACACAACTGGAAAAAATGGTGGGCAGAGAGCAAGGCAAACTGAGTCAGCAGCCTGACCTGATGCCAGAGAGATATTCCACACTGTGACAATCATGCAGTGACTCAATGGGTACATGTACACTTCTTGGTGATTGTAGGGGTTCTTGTTTTGTTTTTAAAGTTTTACTTCTAAAATATCCTTAGTTCGCTTTTTGTAGGGTTGGCTGCTGAAGTGAGTCTTTAGGAAGAAAAATGTCTTTGGAAGAGCATTACAAGCACACCAGATGGCATGGAATAAGAAATGGAGATGTTTGTATAGGAAAAAAAGAAGGGGGCTATTGGTAAAAGATGGTGTCACACTGTCTGGAGTAGTTCATGGTCATGACAGTTCAGATTGTCAAGAAGCAGGGCAAAAACCCCAAAGGGGTTATACGTTCTATAATTAAATTTCACCAACCCAGTAAGAAGCATGAACACCTGAAGCACTATAACAGTCTTACGATGGAGTCACAGACTGTACAGTGGGGCATCCCAGTCTATCTTGCCACCCAAGCAAGTGATAGATGATCACTTACACCAAAAGTCACAACAATATTCAGGTTACTCCCAGTCCCAAAGGACCAGTCACTTACCTCAGGTCAATTGTATTCAGATATCAAACCAAAGACAATGCTTGTTGTCAATCCTGTAACAAATTAAGGTTTATTAACTAGGAAAAAGAAATGAGAAGTATTTACAGGTTAAAGCTGGTAAACATACACACCCAAATGAGGTACAATCTTAAGTTCAAAAGGTAATAGAAACTTTTGTAATAAGCAAGCTTTTATGTCCTTTAGCGCTAACCCAAGCCAAGCAGCTTGGGGACCTCTTGCTTATGATTAGGAATCTTTGCCCCTCAGATTCCAGACAGCATAGAAATACCAGTTTCTCCTTAACAGGGATTTTTATTCCCTTCCCCCAGCATTCAAACTGTGATGGAATGCAGGCTTGTGCAAGTACCCTCTTCAGGGGAATGGGGATAGTAATCAACAAAGTCTTTTATCCACAGTGTTTTTTCTGATGGTTGTAGACCTTGTTTTGTTGGGGAGAAGATGACACCTCTTGTTGTAGACTAGCATTTCACATTTGGTAATGCTTCTCCTCTGGACTGGGGGGATTTATTGTCTTAGGCAAACATTTTTATAATTACAGAGCAAACATTTAAACATTACCTTATCACATGGGATACAGATATGATAAGTCGGATTAATACATGCAGCATCCTACAAACATTCTATAAAGTCTAAACACATTCTTATAACTCTATTATCTTTTTCAACAATACTAACATACAGGTGAACCAGACTGGTTTCCAGCTATACATTTGTTAGTATTCAGTAAGGCCCAGGGCCTTGGCATGAGCTGGCACCTGGGCTGCCCAGATTCACAGATGAGTTTACCATTCAAGATAAAATTACTAATATACTTTTATGACCTTCATCACTAGAGTATTTGATATATTTATCTTCACAACATCCCTGTGAGGCAAGGAATTACTATTATCATTATATTATTTTACACATGGAAACTGAAGCACAGAGAGACTAAGCAACTTGCCCCAGGATACACACAATGTCTGTGGCAGAGCTGGAAGTTATACCCAGGTTTGGAAACCCAGTCCACAGCCTTAAAACCACAAGGCCACCATCCTCCACAAGCCTCTAGCCAAAACTCAGATTGAACTGCACCAAAGCTTCCTAGAAAATGTTCAGATAACTAAGTTTTCCTGCCCAGTATTTTTCATTCTCAAGCACCTTAACTCTTTCTGGTTCCAGCTAGAATTGCAAGAAAGTAGCAAATTATCGGAAAAGTGGTTTGGAGGGGATTGGTTGTGTTTGTTTGTTTGTTTGTTTGTTTGTTTCCCATGTGGGTGGAAGTAGTCAATGGGAGTTGCAGATAAGCAGCATTTCTTTGGCTTAGGCGCTAAGCACCAGGACAACCTCTTGTCAAGAGATTTCCAGCACAATTTTGTAGAATGTTTTGACAAATATAAAAGCCTTTGGGACTATATCCAGCAAAAATAAACCTGTAAACCATTTGGGGTTCAGCTCTGGTATAACTGCAGTGACTTGAAAGGAGTTATGTTATAACTGAATTTGACCCATTAAATGCAATCACAAGTACTGAACAAAGCTGCTGCTGTTGTTCTTCTGCTGAGAACAAGCATTTCCAGTCAATTCTCTTTCAGATAGGCCTTTCTGAAGGGCAGTATTGACAACAAGACTGAAAATGGATAATGCAGGCTGGAAAGAAAATGAAGGGGCAGAACATGCTTATTGCCTCAGCTGAGCAGACACGAATGTGATTTGGGCTGTGCAGTTACCATAGAAGACCAATATCAGCTAAGCAGTTGCTGCTTGGGATCAGCACTCCATCCTCTTTATTGTGTGAAGAGACGCTTTAAAATTATTTAAGGCCCTAGCTGCAACTCCATTCCCGGAAGGTGAGAGTTCCAGGAATAATGTTAGTCCTGGAAGTGCTCAATCCAAATGCATTACTTCTGGTAAGGCTGTGACAGAATAGTGGATAGGTGTCTCAGGAGCTACATATATAAAAGGAGGTACCCATAAGTAGAGGGTATTTTTAAGAATACTTAACTACCAGGAAGCATGCTAGCTTTTGTTCCAAAGTCCTATGTGAACTGAATAATAGAGCTTTACAGGCACAAGCAAGGAATAAATATATGTGAAATGATTCCATAAATCTGTGTCATATTTTCTATATGACAAATAACCATTATCAATCTCATGCTAAGCGGGTGTTTAAAATCTCAGAAATCAAAACAACTGAAAAATAAAATCAATCATCATAGAAGGGTACAGTTCATCAGTCTTAAGGTGTCATAGAGCTCCACATTCCCATAACCCAATTCACTCTGAAATAATCAAAGACAGAAAAAATAAGTTCTAAAGCACATAAATGTCATATTCACCTCTCAAGTGCTTTTACACTTGGCAAAAATGCAGATTTACAGAGTCTGCTTTTACAGTCCATCTAACTAACTAGCCGTGCTGTCGTCTTACCAGCCAGACTGCAAATACAAAAACAAATCAGATTGTGTGGTCTACTTCACAGATCTATTTCACACACACACACACCAAAAAAAATCTATCCAATAACCATGTCATGCTCTTGCTTCTTGCTGAAAAATAAATACTCCTAGATTGAAAGTGATTCACAGCCTACATATCAATGGCCTTAGGTTTTTTTTTTAAGATTACATCTGTGAAAACAAATCTGTGAAATCATTTCAGCAAAACAGCAGTACCAAAAATCCCTTCCTGTCTGAGACTCCTTCTCTGTCAATTCTATGTTCTTCCATCAACCCACCAATTCATGAATGAACAACTTTCAAAAAAGTCAGATTCACCATTTAAAAATTACCCTCTCTGCAGTTTTTAAATTTATGGCACTGCCATCCATCCACCAGAGATAATCCATGCATACAATGATTTTGTCAGAAGCGTTGCTTGGTTGCATTGTTCTTTAGCAGTGTCTCCAATGTGCCAAGTGCAAAGGTTTTCTCATTGTACATTTTTCTTCAGTCTTCATTCTTTTGTGTAAAAATATAGCTATTGTAAAGTATGTAAGGAAAATTCTACTTGTGTTTGAGTTCCCCTTTCCCCCCTTTACAACAGACTCATGGACTGATGCAGTCCAAAATCTTGTTCCACTCTTCTCTTTAATTGCATCTCCCTGAAGATTTCAATACTGCAGAGTTTTTGCTATTTTACAGTGACCTTCTGCTCTGATGGGTTTATCTTTTTGGAATGAATGTAGAATATCTTCATTTTGGCACAAGAAGTGCTTCTTGTGACATTGCCCAACTGTGCACAGTGGCACCAATGGCAGAGGATGTGGAGGCAGGTGCTTTTCAGGCATCAGTGACAGCATCAGTAGTATCAGCTTAAGCAGACTGAGTTCTGCCAGGTTTTTTCCACAGTGTGCAGTGAAGCAAATTGTTTCTATTCCCAGGTCTAACACACTGGTGAAGGCTGCTTTATGTCAGAAATTCAAAATCCTCTGCCCGTGTTTGTAAAGTGCACTCAGGTACAAGGCTGGTCAAAGCCTCATAGATGCCAGTCAGCAGACAAGCTCTTTGTTGAATATCACATAGACAATATTCTACCTCTTCTATCACACAGAAAAGGAGAATATTCACATATAGGGTTTGGGTGTTGGTGGTATGATTCTGGCAGACCAGGTGCCAGCTCATGCCAAGGTTCCCCATGTCTCAGCCGAACACCAATAAATACATAGCTGGAATCAGTCTCATTTAACTGTGTGTATGTGTAGTTAAAATAGGTAGTAGAATTACACCTCTACCCCGATATAACGCCACCCAATATAACATGAATTCAGATATAACGCGGTAAAGCAGCGCTCCGGGGCGGGCGGGGCTGCGCGCTCTGGCGGATCAAAGCAAGTTCGATATAACGTGGTTTCACCTATAACGCGGTAAGATTTTTTGGCTCCCGAGGACAGCATTATATCGGGGTAGAGGTGTATAAGAATGTGTTTAGTCTTTATGGAATGCTTGTGAATTGCTGGATGCATTAATCTCACTTATAACATCTATATTACCTATTGTAAGGGTAAATCACGACATAAGTGAAAGATTTTAACCAGTATGAAGGGCTGATCTCCAACAGAAGGTGTTACATCTTGCCCAAAAAGGAAAGGTCCATTGATACCAAATGGATTATTGTGGGATCATAAAAAGGACAAAAGATGTTTGTTGGTTTGCCTTCCCCCTCGTGAATATGAGTCAAGCAATTGGATTCCTCCTATCAGCTGAGTTCAGCGCTCAGAGCACAAGGGAGGAGAGGAATGAAAACCCCTAACAAAAAGGAACTGGATCACTATGCTGCTTGGACTCAGGGGGGACAAGGTTTCCTAGGCATTAAAGCAAGAATTCCCCATTGTTTTGCCTGGATTAGCCCTAAAGGACATATATAACTTGCTTATTATAGAATCTTCTATTAATTTTTGAAACTTAAGGTTATAACTTATTTGTGCATATATGTTTACCTGTTTTAACCCTGAAATTAACTCTTATTTCCTTTTCCTACTTAATAAATCTCTATATAGTTTATTATAGGATTGGCTACAATGTTTGTCTTTGATGTGAGATGTAAGGTGCAATTAATCTGCAATAAGTAACTGGTTCTTCGGCACTTGGGAGTATCTGAGTACTGCTCTGATTCTTGGTGTAAGGAACCATCTATTACAAAGGGAGGCTCACTGGGTGGCAAGAGAGATTGGAGTACCCAAGGAGACTATTTGCGATTCCATGTTTAAGATGTTATACTTCCTAAGGAGTTTATGCTTGATAATTGGTTGGGGAACTCTATAGATAGAATTCACAACCAATTTGGGTTCTTAACAGTCTGCCCTGAGGTTAGTACTCACATTCACTGCAGGCAGCTCTACAGATGGACCAAACAGACATATTTGTGTTTTTCAAAAATATTTGTATGTCCTTATTATTAAAAATAAACACTTTCTGGGACTCTCAATACTTTTAATTTTACACAGACTGAATTCTGCCTGGCCTTGCAGGATGCACAAAGGAGAGAGAAGATGCAAGGAGCCCTCCCCTTAGGGATCAGGCAAAGATGACGGATCCAGTTCTAGTCAGGCACTCCGGTATTGCTCCCTGCTAGCACTCACAGCAGCTACACAGAAAGGGGCAGAGAGGAGAAGAGTGACGGTGTGACAGTGGTACTGTCCCCTCCTTTCTCAAACACCCACCCTGGCACAGAGGCAGTGAAGATAGCTGGGCATGGTGAGAATGCCCAGAGAAAGAGTATTGGAGCCACCACTGCTGGATGTGCTCCCAGATGGTACAAAGGCCCTCAGCCAGAATTCCTCCTAGGACTTTTGCTTCAGAATCGCTCCTCCATGCTCCATCCCACAGAGGCCAGCATTTAAAAGCTACAATGTGATCCCCAGAGAGTTGGGGTCAAAATGTTGAAATCAAGGTTCTTAGTTAGGTACCTACTGTCTGACTTTCCAATGTTCTGAGCACCTCCAACTCCCACTACTTTCAGGGGTAGCTGTGGGTGCTGAGCATCTCTGACTTGCTATTGATGGTTAAGTGCCTAAGTACCAGGATTGAAAACATGTTTTTATTCTTTAATTATTTATTAATTTATTATTTAATTCTATTTATTTATTTAATTAATTCTATTATATTATTAACACAACCTACCACCCCGCAGGAAATCTGCAACTTCTTCAGTCTCCTAGCTAAAATGCAACCTTTGCAAAAGGGGTCAGCTTTTGCCAACAGTAGAATCAAGGGAATATAAAGGTGCCTTAAAGCACCTTTCCTTCCCTCCCTCCCACCAAATTCTGCACTGAGACTCTGGTCACAGGTGTTTCTGAGGCTAAATGATTATTGGTTGAAAAAGTTCAAAATACTTGCTCAGCTTCAAAAATGGCAGCTATTTCACACATGGAAGTCCTTGTGTTTCTGCTATACTGTTTTGCACACTTCTGACAAAGATTTGGGTTGCCATAACTTCATATTCATCAGTGGATAAGGCTTACCTCAGCTCCTTCATTTGGGATTATTTTATGAAGATTATACCACAGTTGGGACTATGGGACAGTGTGGAGCTTGTTTGTTCCTCCACCTCTGATCATCTGAGAAAGGGCATCTCACTATCTAGACCTTGCTGTTCATTTTCCCTACTAATGTGAATAAGATGAATTGAGAGAAGAATGGTAAGTCACCATGGCATTGCTTTTGTGCACCTTATAAAGAGAAACCTAATTCTCATCTCACTAACATCTGTACAAATTAAAAGAGTCTTGATGTCACTGGAGATGCATCAGTATAAAAATGGTGTGAGGAGAATTAGGCCCATAATTTTGAACTGAAATTTTTAAAAAATATGAAAGTGAGCTCCAGAATCAAAAGCGTAAAGATAATTTCTGAAAAGATTCAAAGAATTGTGTGATGAGCCTATAACATAGAAGTTGTGCAAAATACTGAAGTAGTGTAATATATAAGCGGCTCTCTACATTTTACAAACTACTGGATTTTATTAATCTGAGAGTTTTTTCCCAAGTAACACTTTCCCTCTACCACTACACGCCCACACAGGCATAGAACTGCAGGCTCATAACTAGCACTTCTTGTCAGTGGCAATTCTACAGCTAAATTTATTTCCTGGAAAGTTACTTCCCGCATTCCCTTACAAGCCACAAATGATCTGCCACATTATCCTTGAAATAAGAGGAATTGATTGAACATAAAGGTGGTTCTGAAAAAAAATTACCTCCAACGGTGTTCATCTAGGTGATCCGATAAAAGAGCTGGTGTTTTTCTGTTCCTAAGGAAGAATTCATAAATGAGCTACATGAAAAAGTGAGTAATATTCTCAGGCTCGTTTGAGTCTTGTTAATTATCACTGCAAAACTGTGGACTAGACTCAAGTGCCCCAACACTTCAATAGAAAATGATTGGTGATTCATCCTAGTAAGGATGGAGGCAAAATTAGAATAGTGTAGGAACAATTATACAAAAGAATCACTATGTGGATTGTTCTTTCATGCACCAGTATCAAAATATGGTACTGCTGAAGCACATCACCTTGCCAATGCCATATATCATTCATTTAATTCTTAATAACCAACAGAATGTGTTATTTAGATCATAGCTGTAAAATAGTACTTGAGAATATCATCCTAAAAGTCTCTCTTCCTCCAGCAAACACTGAACCTGATTTCAGACAAATGTACAATTCAAGTACAGTAGATGTCAGATGCCTGTTTTCCAATCATTCTGCTCCTTTCCTCTGCTCACTGCTTATCCTACAATTGTTCTCCTGCCTTTAATGTTAGTGAGACTTATAGTTTTCTCTGTTAAATTCATAGTGAGATGTACAATGCATGTACTAAAGCAGCTTTTTTGCAGAAAGATTTATGTGGCTTGGCCTTACGCAAGATTGCTTGCTTGGTAGTTATCTGTATGAATTTATTTTGTTTTAATATTTTCTTGTATGTCTTCAGTCATCATTTGTATAAAAGCAGCCTGTCTTAGTCATAATTGTACTATTTTAATCCTGACATCTGAGCATCCTTTCTGGAAACTAGCCTTGCCCAGACTGACCAGTTTGGAAAACCTATTTGATTAGATCAGATGAATAAGGGATTCTAAATAAAACAGTGGTTGCAAGCATAGCTCCTTGTGGACAATTAGACATACCATAAAGCCACCACAACACAGTCTTTGTTTTCTAAGACGCCTTAAGGATGGAAATAAAAATAAAAATAAAAGTCCTATTGGCAATGGCAGTTTCTTAGGGTAATGACCAGTTAGAAGAAAAACCTACAGGCAATTGGAGTAAATCAATAACAGAGTATATAATATCTGCAGAAAACTGTGGGGTTTTATCAAATTTCTATGGAATCTTTACAAAGATGTTTCATTTTTCATATTCTGGTTCACTAAAAGTGAAAAGGAAGATCTTTTCAAAATATTAATTAACAACACTAAACTGAGCTTTGTAAATGTAACTAGTTTGGATAAAATGAGAGCCAACTGTATATAATCTTTGCACTAAAATCAAACTAGCTCCCATACTCTATATGAAAGTCAGAGAAATTGGCTTCATTCTTTATTTTCTGTCTTTTGAATCCACGTGCTTTTGTGGTTTGGGCCAGAACAGGTAGCAGAAATATCACAAAAAAACTTGTATGTTCAGCATTTTCAGAATGACCAATATCAGATCATACTGGAAATACTGCACAAAAATAAAGCATGATTTGAGGTTTGACCCTGTTGCCTTTACTATATTGGGAAGTGTGCAAGCTTCTTGCAAAATTTTCAGACCAAGACATTAAATAGGAGTGGAGAGTGCTCAACATCTAACAGAAGGCATTTGAAGGATCAGGTTTTAGGGTCTGAAAACAGTTCTGTACATAAGTCACTATACATTATCTTGGAGCCTGATTGGGCATTGCCAGAGTAAGAAATGATGGATGAACTTGAAAAAGAGGGCCACACAACTCTAACCCCTGAATTTCTTTACATGTTTCAATGACTAGGGCTATATAGATCTCTCTTTTACAGACTAGGAACCTCTTCCTTCATTCCTTCATTTCTTACTCTGAAGTAAGATTCTCCCACTGAAGACACTGGAAAATCAGGCCTTAAGTCAAAACAAGGCTTTCAAGTTAATATTTCATTCAGATAAATAGGAAAATTCACCCTCTTCTGGCATGATAACACATTGTTTCAGTCTCTGGCAAAGACAGCAATGTATTGATTTACAGTTTGAAGTCACATTCACAATCAAAAAGGCCAGAAACATTTTTAAAAGAAAGCTTAGTTTCTTCAGAACATACAGAAAAATATGAGGATTTTCCATATCAGTTGGTTGCAGTTGTCACTGGTTATAAGTGAGATAGATTTGTGAAACAATGGGAAGATTATGTCCATCTAAATTATTTCCTCCCTTTGAACAAACAGATGATTTGGCTTCTGCTGTTCTGCATCTTTCATAGCTCTAAAAATTACAATATAAAATTAGAAGTAAACAAAATTAGTTTATAAGTGAAGAGAACCCCTATCCAAGATGCAGTTGTTCATGATACTGATATGAAAGAAAGATATGAAGAACAATCAGGAGCTCTTTACTGAGCTGAAAATCAGAAAAGAATCCTACAAAGAGAGGAAACACGGACAAATTGCTATGGATGAGTACAAAAGAATAGCACAAGCATGAATAGCACAAGAATAGGAACAAAATCAGAAAGGCTGAGGCATAGAATGAGTTACACCCAGCAAGGGACATCAATGGAAATAAAAAGGGGTTTTATAAGTACATTAGGAGCAAGAGAAAGAAAAAGGAAAGTGTAGGTCCACTACACAGTGGGGAAGGAGAGCTAATATCTGATGACATCAAGAAGGTTAAGGTATTTAATATCTATTCTGTGTCAATTTTTACTAGAAAAGACCACACAATTAACATTAATAATAATGAGGAAGGTACAGAAACCAAAATAGAGAAAGAATAGTTAAAGACTATTTAGATAAGTTAGATGTTTTCAAGTTGGCAGGGCCTGACGTATCCTAGGGTATTTAAGGATCTTGCTAAAGCAATCTCTGCACCATTAGCGATTAGCTTCAAGAACTCATCAAGAACCGTTGGAGTCCAGGGGACTATCTTTAAAAAGGGGAACAAAGAGGATTTGGGGAATTATAGACCAGTCAGCCTAACTTCAAACCTTGGAAAGATACTGGAAAAACTTATTAAACAATTGATTTGTTTTGTCCAGGGAGATAGAAGTGTTCTCCTACAGACAACAGCACAATAGCAGATTTAAAGGTAGCCATCCTGCAGCAAAAAAACTTCAGCACCAAACTTCAAAGAGAAACTGCTGAGCTTCAGTTCATTTGCAAATTTGACACCATCAGCTCAGGATTAAACAAAGACTGTGAATGGCTAGCCAACTACAAAAGCAGTTTCTCCTCCCTTGGTGTTCACACCTCAACTGCTAGAAGAGGGTCTCATCCTCCCTGATTGAACTAACCTCATTATCTCTAGACTATTCTTGCCTACATATTTATACCTGCCTCGGGAAATGTCCACTACATGCATCTGACGAAGTGGATATTCACCCACGAAAGCTTATGCTTTCTGTAGTCTGTTAGTCTACAAGGTGCCACAGGACTCTTTGTCACTTTTTACAGATCCAGACTAACACGGCTACCCCTCTGATACTTGAGGGTTATAAGAATCAGCCAACATTGATTTGTCAAGAACAAATCATGCCAACCTAACTTAATTTTCTTCTTTGACAATGTTACTGCCTTAGTGGATGGAGGAGACGCTGCAGACAATATATATATCTTGATTTTAGTAAGGCTTTTGTCACAGTCCCATGTGACATTCTTATGAGAAAACTATGGAAATGTAGTCTAGAAATTACTATGTGTGCATAACTGGTTGAAAAACCTTATTCAAAGATAAGTTATCAATGGTTCACTGTCAAACTAGGAAGGCATATCTAGTGGGATCCAGAGGGGTACTGTTCAATAGTTTCATTAATGTCTTGGATAATAGAATAGAGAGAGCAGTTATAAAATTTGCAGATGAAACTGATCTGGGAGGGGTTGCTAGCATTTTGGAGACAGGATTAAAATTCAAAACTACCTTGAGAAACTGGAGAATTGGTCTGAAATCAACAAGATGAAATTCAATAAAAACAAGTGCAAAGTGCTACTCTTAGAAAGGAAAAAGCAAATGCACAAATACAAAGTGGTGAGTAACCGTCTATGGTGTAGTACTGCTGAAAAGGGTTATAGTAGATCACAAACTGAATATGAGTCAACAACGTGATGCAGCTGCAAAAAAAGGCTAATACCATTCTGGGGTGTGTTAATGGGGAGTGTCATATGTAAGACGTGGGAGTAATTGTCCTCCTCTATCTCGCACTGGTGAGGCTTCAGCTAGGGTATTGTATCCACATTTTAAGAAAGATGTAGACAAATTGGAGAGAGTCCAAAGAAAAGTTATAAAAATGATTAAAAGTTTAGAAAACGTAACCTATGAGGAAAGGTTAAAAAACTGGGTATGTTTAGTCTTGAGAAAAAAAGCCAGAGGAGGCCCTGATAACAGTTTTCAAATATGTTAAGGCTGTTATAAGAAAATGGTGATCAACTGTTCTCCATGTATACTGAAAGGTGGAACAAGTGGTAATGGGCTTAATCTGCAGCAAGGGGTATTTAGGTTAGATATTAGGAAAAACTTTCTAACTATAAGGATAGTTAAGCACTGCACAGGCTTCCAAGGGAGCTTGTGGAATCTGCACCATTGGAGGCTTTTAAGAACTCAGAGACAAACATTTGTCATGAATAACCTAGGTATTCTTGGTCCTGCGTCAGTGTAGGAGGCTGAATTAGATGACCTTCCAAGGTCCTGTCCACCGCTACATTTCTATGATACTCAGTCTTAGTGCTCGCAGAAAATGTGTTTTCATTCCTATTCAGAACTAAAATATGACATTTTAAAATTATCCAGAGAATGAAAATTCTGAAATATAATGATAAAGTAAAAACACTTCGTTTTGATTTAATGGTTTAAATGTATTTAGTTAGATTTTTATGTATTAGCTTACATGTAACAATATTTTTGATAGTATTTTATTGTAAGTCTAACCAAAACAAATCTAAATAATAAAGTAAAAATAAAACATTTCTACATTATTTAAGTGAGAAAGTTGAAATGATTTATTTTGGCTTTTTCCTGTAGAAAATTTAATCGAAATCAAAACGTTCCTGCAAAATGTTCATATTTTGACAAAACTGCATTTTCTGACAGAAAACAGTTCTGTCAAAAAAAAAAAAAAAAATGTGACCAGCTCTGTTCACAAGCTCTGTGAATGATTCTTTCTTGCACATTTAATTATAGCAAAGTAATTTTTCTACTAAGTCTTCAAAAAAGCATTTGAAATTTTCATGTGTCAATGTGCTGGATCTTTAGAAGCGTTACCCTCAGGATGTCCCACCATACAGATGCCATGATGTATATCGTCTACTGAAATCAGAATGGAGTTTAGAGAATACACCCCATTCCCCAATGGCATGACAGAATCTGTCAAGTAATAAAAGGAAAACCTCTGTCTCCGTGTAATAATTTATTTTACAAATTTGAGCTAGACCTGGTAATCAGAACTATTGAGATGAACTCAAGCAAAGAGAAAGTTTGCCTAATAAAACATTTTATAATTGAAATAAAACTAAAGAAACAAACTTATGTAGACAAACCTTTTGGCTAAATGCCTTCTTCGGTGGTTAGTCAGGCATTGAGTCAAATAATTTTTCTGCAGAATTTCATGTCTCCAGTTATTCAGATTTACAACTGAGAATTTTCAAGTGATGGACATTTTAACATTGTTTGAAAGGGAAGCAGAAGCAGGTCATCATGTCTACTTAAAACTCATTGGAGCCTTCAATCCTGGAACGTTTAGACATTTGATAGGTCTGTGTTTTTAACAGCAAGATACTTAGTGAGAAGAGCATACTAGGAAAAACTTTGACTAATGTTGGGGAAAGGAGGATGTGAACAGAGAAAGGAGGATTGGCCAGTGAAGCAAACCAAGGGCCCAATACACTGCACAGCTCCTGAGAGGGGCCTTTGGATTCTGTTGACTTCAATAGGAGTTGAGAATATTCAGCATTTCACAGGATGTGCTCAGCCTCTCAGACGATCAGACTCCAAAACTGGAGATGGCAAAGAGAATTGAAAGTAATTTATTCTGTCCATCATAGAAATATATATCTTTACTTTATTTCATTGTATGAAACCTTGAAGTGATGCCTTAGATAGTGTGCTTTACATTGTGTTGGGTTTTTAAGACATGTTTGCTGGATAAATAAATTCTGGCTCAGTATAGTGACTCCTATTTTTTCCTAGGGCAATTCATTTTGTTCAAACCCTCTTCACTTTGTAACAATGAAAATGAAGAAAACATCACAGGTCATAAGAAATGCAAACTCTGTGGGACTACAAGTTTCTGGATGAAATTATATCACACCCTAGAAATAAGACATTTTGATAAAATTGCCACCAGTCCAACCTCTATTATATATTCTCTTAATGGAATGAAGGCAATATATATAAGCATAGCTTGGTGATTCAGTGCCACTGGTCTACCGAGCAAAACGTTAGAAATCAAATGTGTAAATGAGGAGGAAAGGGTATAAATTCATATTTTTTTATTGAACACCTTTTTTTAAATTCCGAGGGTCCTTTCTGATGCAACTTACTCTGTGTTTGGTTTTTACAAAAGACATACATAAGAAAGAAGCAAAGAAATATAATTATAATCTTTTTGTAAGTTTTCAGTATTGGAGCATTGCTGGGTCACCTCACAGAAGAGACAGTACTGTTCAGAGAAGATAAATTGCAGGAAAATTGATACGATTTTGTTCTCCATCCCTATTGTAACTCTTGCTCTATACTTATTATAGTGAATTAGAATTTTTGAGTGAAATCCAACCAGTATAGAAGGCTTTCAAACAGCATTCAGGCTTTTAATGAACTGATCAGAATGAGTTTAACAAATCCTTCATGTGCATAGAGCCCCTGATTACAATGAAACCATTCCAGCACATCCCTGGGGTATGGCAGAGTCTTTGAGCAACAAAAATTAAACTGCTTGAATACACTGCAACTACAATGAGCTGCCTGAGCCACAACTACAGTCAGGCAGATTCTTGGAGTCAGACGGATTAAGTAGCTGATGTTTATCTAAAATGATTGAATTTACCAATTCTACATTTCAAATTGACATCAAACATATCAGGAGCTGCTCTGAGTTATTGCATACCTTGATGCTGCTTACTTCAAATTGAACATGCTACAACACCCCAAATAAATTAACATAATAAGCATGTCTGGATTGTGCAAAGAAGGGTTGCAGTTGATACATCTTGCTGAAGCAGAATGCATCTGCAAAGGAAACCTGGTCCCATGCACAGAGAACAAAAACCAAGAAGTGGCAATTCTCATTCATTCTGTAATAACTTGATGTTTAAAAAATATTTTATTCCATTATGTATGTCTGTTTGCACATCAAAAGAGCATTTAATACTTGCATTTCATGAATAAGAAAATGAGGCACATGAAGTAAAAAAAAAATTCTAGTGTGATTACAAGAAGTTATAAGAGATTAATTTTATACCAAAGTGAGGCCAACATCTACATGTACACACAGAAGCTGTAATCACATGCTGAAGAGGTTGTGGCCCTCTCTTTCAGATGAAGGGCTCACCCTATTTTTTGTCACCTCCATAGTAGAATCCCCTATTTATTTAGTGGTATTACCTGGCCAGAGTACATTAAATCTGCATACCGGGGTCTACACTGCCTTCCAATTTGTTTCTCGGGGAAATCCAAGTTGTGTTTTTAATTTAGAAAGATATAAAAGATTTGAGACTGACTATCTTAGAGAGTGTCTCTCTTCTGTTCTATCCCAGTAGTGGAAATCAGTGCAGACCTTGAGATGACAGTTCATAGATTTAAGCATCAGAAGACTGATGGCACAGTGTTATAGGGTGTTTGCAGATAAGTACAAAGAGGAGAGAGGAAATGATCCCAAGAACATATCTGAGCAGGAGCAATATAATTTTTCGCCGAGTAAACCAGAAATGTCCTCTGTATATGTTTGAGACTAAAAGCCTAGTATGAAGGCAGATTTTCAGGATGCTCCCAAAAGAAACTTGGCAATGTTTATAAATGCTGTACCTGCAGTTTTCTAAATGTAGTTATTGTCTAATCTCTTTTCCCCCCAAGAATATAGACTTTAATGCGTAATGAGAAAACCTCAATTTTTTCAGAAATGTGGTTCAGATCAGTATCAAGAAAGTTAGATGCTTATCCAACAGCTGAACTGCCTGAATCTGTAAAACTAGGTTGGAAATGCCACCAGGCCAACCTTCCTTGAAGAATTTCAACACTTTGGCTTCTGGTCAATTAATTAGGAGATGGCTTACACTGTGGCTGCAAACTACTGAGAAAGACAAAAGGCAATCTCTTGATGCTGACTGAGCTCCATTAATAAGACAGTCTTGTAGGGTGTTTTTTTTAATAAGTAAGTGAGAGTTCAAAACCAAATCTCTCTGTAACAGTTATGCCAAACATGTCTGAAAAGGTTCCCCTATGCCTCCAATTGAATAGTATACATTCCTAGTACTAAGCCAGTGTTACATTCCCCTTTTTCTGATTCATTTTAAGAGCCTGATAACATCTTGGTTAAGTCTAATTTGCCTACAGTTTGTTGTACAGTGAATAAAATGGAAGATGGAATTATGGTTAAGACTTTAAAAGATGTGGATCCAATTTAATTATAATGACTTATTCTATTATAAAAATATAATGTTATATATGTGCTTACTATAATATAATCAATATGGGAAATCAGGTTAACTTTCAGTGCTTGTGCATGTGTTCCTCTTGTTCATAGCTGAAAGTGAGAAGTGATGAGACACTTCAGATTCAAGGTTGGTTAATTTTTCCACACTTCATACAGTATTTGGAATCTTATTGTTCTATGTTATTTTCCATTAATAATATCAAATCATCACAATTTCTGACATGGCACTCTGAAAACATGACAAGAGGATGTAATAGAATGGTGAAATATTAAAGAGGAGTCTGTTTGTTTTGGCAATGTACATCCACTTTGAATTTAGCATCCAATCAGGACTCAACAACCACATGAAATGGAAAATGAAGCACTTCTCTACCCCCTATATTCTCTTTTGAAACAATTCAGAAATATGTTAATATGTGATCAATGTGGATTGCCGCCACATTGTATTGTTGACATTTCTTTGTCCTCCACCTAGAATCTTGGCATGCTGTCAGAAGTCATGATAGACAAGTTGAGTGTCCATTATGTTCTGCAATGTTTACATAATCCCATTATGCAATCGATACATAACTGTACATGGATAGCAGAGTAGTCAAACACAATTAAATGAGGCAAACATTTTTCCATGTTCAAAAACTTCTGGCAAGAGCAATTCAATTTATTTCAAACAGAACAGAATACTGGAGATTTCTTCAAATTAGGAACTGCATACTTGTGCACTGTGAAAGATGAAAATAAAAGCAACGATACACAGATTAATTTATTTTAAAACACTCAACTTTTAGGTAGTCTCTCAAAATTAAAATTGGCCTGAGAAAAAGATATATTTTGATTGGCATAACATTTTACTCTTTTAGAATAATGCTGCCAGGTGGTGTAAAACTTGGATCCCAATCCTGCTTCCACTGATATCAATGGGATCATTACTTTTATTTCCGTAAAGACAGGAGTAGGCCCCCAATTTTGTAAATTTAAAAATCTTTGATAGACTATGATGAATATCACATATTTAATAATGCCAGTGCCTGATATATTTAAGGTTGCATAATGATTTTCTTTCTAAACCCTTGTTTAAGTCATTCAGAACATTTCACTTTTCACACTGAAATTTTCCAGATTTAGGACTTGATTCAAAGTCCAAAGACTCCATTGACTTACTGAGCTTTGGATCATTTTCATCTCACTGACAACAGTTTTATTTCAATAGAGTTACTCCTTATTTACACCAGAGTACCTAGGAATAGAATCAGCCCTTTACTTTCTGGTTTATGCTGGTTTTATTTTTTTAGTCCACAGAACATTTATAAGTATATAGCATTCTTTACTATTCATCTCTTATTATAATTCTTGTTACTACTGCAAGGCCCATACAGATATGGAGAAGTGATCTGGGTTCTTTTCCGTCTTGTGCATAACAATAAAATTTTGTCAGCACATTTATGAAACAGTCTTTATTCCTAGTGATAAGCAGCACATATGAGCAAAAAAGAACCAGATTGATATTTATAATAAATAATTCTCTCTGCGTTCAGAAAGAAGCAAGATGATGTATCTTACAATGATATGGAATAGAAAGTATTTCCTTCAGTAGCTCGGGAGGATGTTAAACATTTTCAAACCTACAGGACTGGATAACTTGCACCTAAGAGTATTAAGAGAGTTGGCTGAGGTAGTCTCTGAACCATTAATGTTGATTTTAAACAAATTTTAAATCACTAGGGAGGTTCCAAAGGACTGAGGGGGGAAATATCTAATGTGGTACCAATATTTAAAAAGGTAAACATGTATGACCCACATAATTATAGGGCTGCTAGCCTGACATCAGCCCTGGGCAAGATTATGGAAATATTGATAAGGGATGCCATCAGTAAAGAATTAAAATATGATAGCATAATTAAAGCAATCAACATGGTTTTCTGGAAAATAAATCTTGCCAAACAAATTTAATATCATGTATTGATGAAATTATGAGTTTGGTTGATAAAGCATTTGACTTAGTCTCATGTGATAGTCTAGTAAAAATCAATAAAGCCCATATTAAAGGGAATAAAAACTGGTTGACTCATAGATTGCAAAAAGTAATTGTAGATAGGGAATGGTCATCTCAGGGTGTGTCTCCAGTGTAGTCCCAGAAGGACCTGGTCTCAGCACAATGTTATTCAATATCTTTATCAATGATCTGCAAGAAAATATAAAATCATTGCTGGTAAAATCTGCAGGTGACAGACAAAATAAAGTTGTAAATAATGATCCATACAGGTCAGTTATATAGCCCCAATCAACATCACTTGGTAAGGTGGGATCACTTAAATGTGTTTTAATACAACCAAATGCAAGGTCATGCATCTAGGAACAAAGAATGTAGGTCAAACGTACATGATGGGAGACAGTATCCTGGAAAACAGTGACTCTGAAAAGGATTTAGGGGTCATGATAGATAATTAACTGAACATGTGCTCCTAGTGCAATGCTGTAGCTAAGGTCCAATACTTGGATGTATAAGCAAAGGAATTTCAAGTAGGAGTAGGGAGGTAGTATTACCTCTGCATATGGCTTTAGTAAGACCATTACTGGAATACTCTATCTAGTCCTGCTATCAACTCTTCAAAAAATACATTAAAAAATTGGAAAGGCGGTCAGAAAAGAGTTACAATGAGAGACTAAAGCATCTCAATCTGTTTGGTTCTTCAGAGAAAAGGTTAAGAGAAGACTTGATCACAGTTTATATACACTTACATAGGAAAGAGATTTATGATAGTAGATGGCTTATTAATCTAATAGAAAAAGACATAAGATCCAATGCTTGGAAGCTGAAGTTAGACAAACTCAACTAGAAATAAGGGACAACATTTTAATAGTGAGGGTATTAATCATTGGAACAATTTACCTAGGCATAGTGGACTCTCAGTCTTTTTCAGTCTTTAAGTCAAGTCTGGGTGTCTTTCTACAAAAAACATGATATAGCTCAAATAAAAGTTAAGGGTTTGATGCAGAAATTATTGGGTGAGGTTCTTTTCCCTGTATATGCAGAAGGGCTGACTAGATGATCATAATGGTCCCTTCTGGTCTTAAAAGTATTCACACATCAGGATGAGTCTGCTGGTAGCAAGAAAAATCATCTAAGGATCATATAATGATTTGTAAACTGACCAAATCCGACAGAGAAGTTGAGAGAGTGAATGAAGATCCCTCAAATGTTGGGGTTTTTTAAATTACTTTTTGGAAAATATAACCGCTACTCACCTCCATACAACCTGTCAGATTAAAAAGGTACTAGAATAAAACATCCATTATAAACACAGATGAATTAGTGTCCCTATTCATTTCAGCTTTTCAAAGTTCTAAACATGGTCTGACAGCTGAAATACCAGCAATATTATTGCCGGGGATGAAGGAGTGTTTGCTAATCACATTACTGAAATAGCACAGTGCCTGCGGATAGGGCACTAAGCCTTTTACACATGCTGTTGCATGAAAAGAAAAGTTAGCTTCACCTATTATTTGTCTTATAAAGCTTTGAATTTAGTAGATGTGAACATTTCAAGATAAAGTATCACATTCATCTTGAGCTCTAATTTGAAGAAAACTAAGCTTCATGTATTAATAATCTTTTTAAGCAACTAATATTTCTTGCCCTTAATCAAGCTGTTAATGTTATTTTCTGGTCAGCTTCTTGACAAGTGTATTCATTTTTTAAAAATGATTTCAAAATAAAATATATAAAGAATCTTTGTTGATCCCTACACAACTTTGCCAATGTGTGTAGAAAGATCGGCACCGCTTTCTCCCTGTCCTGAAATAAATTATTTCCTAGAGGGCATAAACATATGGTGATTCATCCCACATATTTCCATATCCCCAAATCTCCATATATATATTTTTTTCAATATGCTTTATTTCTCCTGCCTGAAACTACTCCAGTCACTAAAATATTATGGTAATGGAGGCCATATGAGAACCTAGAGAGAACATGCCATAAGCAGTGCCTGTGGATTACATACTTTTACACTATTTCTGGGTTCTGTACAAAAATACCAGTCTTTCTCAACGTGGTACTGATCTGATCATCACACTTAGATGTAATATTAGAAAATGTCTAATGTCTACTGTTTTGCTTAGGAGTGCCTGGAAGACTCATACACAAGCAAGAGCAATGGGGAAGTCTTGTGCCTTAAACAGGCTTGATAATTAAGAAGCTTCCAGGTATGCAAGAGCTGCATATGTAACCCAGTGGTGAGTGTGTTTGACAAGATTCACACAGAATTCAAATCTATTACAGCCCCAGTGAAAAAGCCTTGGCTCTTTAGCTCAAGCTGTAGCAGTTCATATGATTAGCTCTCAAGGTCCCCAATTAAATCCTTGATGTGTTGTCCCCAATGTGTTGATCGGCAAGTTACATGTGCTCGCAGCTACATGCTTTGAGGAGATGTAATGCAAAGGGAAAAGGCATGGCCCTGCCTCCCCCTCACCCCATTTTGAGGGTTTCCCATGAATCACTAGGAGGAAGCAGTCCTTGTGCTGAGGAGATTGCAGGGACTGTGATCATATTCAGCCCTAGCAAGGAGATGGAGGAAGGTTTCACATGCTATTCCCCTCCCATTCAACTCATGCAAAGATCAGCCACTGTGCAGTCCTAATGTTGTCAATTAACAATGGCAACAGTCTACTCTGAGGTTGGCAGTCTCCAACTTTATATTATTTTATTTTTAAAAAATAGTTACAGGCTGATTCCCCATGATTTCCACTGCTCAAAACAGCTGGAGTATAATTTCTCTCTGACATGAGAATTCTTGCTAATGTACATTGTAATTGAGTTTTTTACTGGTTTAAGCTAGGAGAGATGACTCTAGATCAAAAGCAGAACATGCATAGGAAGCTGGAGGATCTGATTTCACTACCGACTTTTCTCCATAAATGAATGTGTTAATTGCTTTTATTGAATATACTGCATCTCTCTATTTTCAGGGTGTGATAGTGGCCTCAAGCAAAAGCTTACTGTAAAATCAAACTGAGTGTAGTCTGTATTGAGCTACATATTCTGTTTCAAACAAATGGAATTAATCAGTACTGCAATGCTTGTTCTATGATGCAGTATGTAATGTGCAGTGTGTATATTGAATGGTCATGTAACAATTATTAATAGGAAGCAGCAATCCTGTTCATGTTTCCTACCAGCAAATTCAAACTAAGCAAAAATATGATAAATCTTTTTTGATCTCAACAATCCTACAGCGTACAAATCATAAAACCAGAATTTTGTGATCTTATGAAAAAACAGACATAAAATTATTTTATCTAATTAGAAAATGGCTTCATTTGGAAATTTTGGGTGAAATTTTCGGTGGGACTTTAAATGGAATTTGTGCACCTAAAATCACTTGGACACTTTAAATTTGTGACTTAAAACACCAGAGGAAACACAAATATTTAATATTGTTTCATTGATCTTACGATCATTTCATAGTGGAAGTCTGTTTGTTAGCATGTATTCTTCTCAGTAGCACTGCCCTACACTTCCAATAATATATTTCTGTTAGGCTAAGATTTAGCCACATACACCTCTACCTCAATATAACGCTGTCCTCAGGAGCCAAAAAATCTTACCATGTTATAGGTGAAACCGCGTTATATGGAACTTGCTTTGATCCGACGGAGTGCGCAGCCCTGCCGCCCGGAGCGCTGCTTTACCGTGTTATATCAGAATTCGTGTTATATCGGGGTAGAGGTGTATAATCAAACAAAAAGAGAGAAAAAAACACAGCAAGGTGATACAGATGTGCTGCCAAGGGCTAGGAACATCTATTAATTCCAGGTCACACAAAGCCAGATCCATAGAGGTATTTAGGCACCTAACTGCTTCTTTAGGCAACTAAATCCACCATTTAGTCCACCATTCTCAAAACCACTACTCAACTGCTGCCTAATCCTGTAAAGGCATAAATCCCCTAGATGCCTACATTTCCTTCAGTAGATAGGAAGCACAGTAGGCACAAAGCCACTTGAGCCACTCCATAGTTAACAAGCTGCTTGCAACTCCCACTCAAGCTCTGGCAACCCTGAAGCAGAATCCTCAAGCTCCCCTGTTCTCCGCCTACCTCATCAACTGGGTCCGATCTTGTAGGCATTTTCAGAATATGTTTAAGACCTGAACCTGTCATAAAAGACAGTATGGAACAAGCAGGTCAGGAATTTTGTGGGGGAGTTTAGGGCAATTACCTGGGATGTGTGCCTGAGTTGCAGCAGGAACTTGAACCTGGCTATACTGAGGTGGGTGTCTCTCTGTTTTCTGCAAACAAGGTCTGGGTTTTGGCTGATAGAGCATGGGCTACCTGAGCAGCTGACCTGGCCTCACTGCCTAACTATCAGAGAAGGTTCCTGGCTGACAAACTCAAGCAGAGGAAGCATCTGTTAGGTGCCTAGATACCTTTGAAGATCTGGGCCTAAACCTTTCCCTTAAGGTAACTCCCTTCTCTTCATGTGTCAGTATATAATGCCTGCAGCTGTAATTTTCACTCCATGCATCTGAAGAAGTGCGTTTTTTTTTTACCCACGAAAGCTTATGCCCAAATAAATCTGTTAGTCTTTAAGGTGCCACCGGACTCCTCATCGTTTGTTTGTTTGTTAATTCTATGACTGATTCTCTCAGTTGTGTGTTTGCACATCATCTAGAACAATGGGGTCTTGATCTAAAAGTACAGCTGCTTGATGCTATGGTAGTACAGATCATAAATAGTAACACGGTGTGCAGTACAAATATGCAGCTGATTTACAACCATAGTACGTGTGTTACACATAGACATAAAGGGCCAGATTTTCAGAAGTGCTCAATACTCATTGTTCTCAATGGGAGTTGTTGGGAGCTGAGCACTTTTGAAAATCATACCCGAGCTGTTGGACTGCTGAGCACACGGGAAAATCTGTCTCTAATCTTCTGAATCCCTGAAATACAACCAAAAATAAACATGATAGCATAAATCCCACTGGCCCCTGGTGAAAGCAGTATGCTGCAAATTTGCAAGGATGCCACCTTGCACTACAATTGTTCTTTTTTGCTCATTGAACATGTATCCGTTTTTAAATCACCTGCAAAATATTGAATATTTCTTTTAAATCACTTTAACTAAATTGACCAATTAGAGATTGTCTGCACGATAAGTGGAAACACATTTCTGAAATGGCCAGGAAAATCTTAGAGAGTTAAAGTAAGCTATTATTTGCCTTGAGGCTCTGCCAACATAAATATCTTAAATGTTTTAACCAGTTACCTTAAGTTAAAGGCACATTCAACATTTGCAAGTGATTCACTTATCTCTTTATTAATTATTATTATTACTGAATCACAGACAATTTAAATTAAGGTGGACACCTAAATTTGCCATTTTTTTCCATAAAAGGAAACCAATAAAGAGGAACCCACTATTGTCATTCATTCCATAGAGACATTTCCATTCATGTTTAAGGATGAACTATGCTATTTCAGTCTCCTACTGAATTATGGGAACATTCTATGATTCTAAAGTGTCCTAATCATTGAGCCTCAAGAATTCAAATATACTAGGAATTATCACATTTGAATGTGACTCCAGTTAAGGGAATAATATCTGAAAAGCATCTGTTGTTTACAATGTTAAAGGAAACACTAATGTTGTGTTTACTCACACATGGATTGAAAATTGTTTCCTATTGCAGCTGTTACCACCTTTCAGCAGCGAAATATTTAATTTTCAGGGCAAGATTGAACCTTAGGGCACATCTTCACTACCCGCCGGATCGGCAGGTAGCAATCGATCTATTGGGGATCGACTTATCGCGTCTAGTGAAGACGCGATAAAATCGATCCCCAATGGCTCTGCCATCGACTCCGGAACTCCACCGCGGCAAGAGGCGGAAGCGGAGTTGACGGCGGCATGGCAGCGGTCAACTCACCGCCGTCCTCACAGCCAGGTAAGTCGACCTAAAATATGCAACTTCAGCTACGCTATTCACGTAGCTGAAGTTGCGTATCTTAGGTCGACCCCTCCCCCCCCATAGTGTAGACCTAGCCTTACTCTATGAGCCTGAGCAGGGAAGAAAAGGGGGTAGAAGGCACCCCCTTTACATCCTTCCATGAGCTACACGTGCAGTAGGACTCAACACAGAAGGGGAGGTTGAGAGTAGTCAGTGTATGGAGGTGCTATTCCCCCTTTCATGGAGGTGAGCATGCAGGGGTGGGACTGGATGTAGACATGCAGAATTTCATAAAAATTTGATTTAATTATGGTTTTGCTTCTTTTAAATCGAAGTTAAACAGAGAAAGGATTTATTTACATTGTAATCTATATATTTCTCTGTAAGAGGATGTGACGAAGTGGGACTGGTCTTAATGTTGAGATGTGACTAAGTGGGACTGAGCTTAATGTTTTCTCTGAATACTGTGTGGGTGCCTCAGTTTCCCCTATGCAGTTCTTAAGTGACTAGGTAGTGGAAGAAGGGAGTGTGATTGTTGCAGAGCCCGAGAGGGCAGATGTGATGCTGTCTGGACAGAAAATGGCCGACACTCTGTCTTCTGGCAACTAATGACCTGGGCCCCTCCTCTACAAAGGTGCCAGTTGAAGGTGTTGGAGAACAAAGGGATCAGGTGACCTCCTGGCCCGGGAAAGAGACAAAGGGAGAGGAAGGGCTGGAGAGTTTCAGTTTGGAGCTGGCTGGGAAAATGAAGGGGAGCCCAGATGGGGCTCTGGCCTCCCTGGGGCCCCCCAAGATGGACCTAACTGAGGGGATTCTGTTGTCTGTACCTGCAAGACCTGTCTTGGATTGTGTTCCTGTCATCTAAATAAACCTGTTTTACTGGTTGGCTGAGAGTCATGGTGAATCACAGGAAGCCGGGGGTGCAGGGCCTTGTCTCCCCCAAACTCCATGACAAAGGAACACCTTGAAAAATGTATTTGAACTAGATTGTAAGGGCTCAATGACTGGAATAGGAGTTGATGGCACTCAGCACCTTGTAGGATCTGCATGATGGGGCCCTTCATGATCAACTTTGCATGCGGAAGCTAGGATAGATTTAAGTAATTGGTATTGCTGGTGTAATATCCCATATTCCCCATCACACTGGTACTGGTATTGTTCTATGTAAGCTTGAGTTACTGACCCAATCTTCAGGCCTGTC
This sequence comes from Terrapene triunguis, assembly GCF_002925995.2. Lineage (NCBI taxonomy): Eukaryota > Metazoa > Chordata > Testudines > Emydidae > Terrapene > Terrapene triunguis. The sequence continues at coordinate 58,547,771 of NW_020664420.1, forward strand.
CAAGCTGTTTCCAGCACAGGGAGAGAGTGGGGGAGAAAATGTTTTTCTGTCATCTGTGAGCTCCCTAGATCAACAGGGCTACAGGTGACTGGTTCAGCCTGAAGCACCTGTCAGAGCTGCTTTTATGCCAGCCAGGAATTCATCTATGCCTAAGGACTTCCTTAGCTGCCCCCAAAGGTGTCACAATGTACTGAAAACCTGGGCCATGGACTTAACATAATATTGCCACTTAAAATATTATACAATTAATCATTAAATCTTTGGCTTCCTAGACAGAATCAGTATGTTGTGAGTAACTGGAATAATTTGAGCATTTACATCTAAGACACTCCAGGTGTTGTAAAAATTAATATGATGTAACTGACACGTAGCATATTGCTTATTGTCCCCTAGGACCTGCACGAACAAAACATGTTGTATCTCCTGAGGCCAGTAAGATGAGGAAAGCATTTTAATGAAGAAACAAAGCAGTTTAAAATAACATTTTGACACTAATATGAACCATATTTCCTAGACTTATGAACAAAGGCATTAACTTAGAGTGAAAACAAAAAATATAATTAGGATATTTGGACTATGAGGCTTTTAGCAGGAAACACAATGTAAAGTAGAAAGATAAGGACCACAAATGAAAGGGAAGTAGATGGGCAGAAGATAGAAATGGCCAGTGGAGTGTTGTGGTGAGTCTGGCTGCAACAAAACCAGTCTGCAATTCCAGCATACAGCTCCAGTTTAGTACCAGGGAGGGCAGGGAAGGCTGGGGTAAGAGTGAGACTATATGGAACCACTAACTCTTTCTCCCCTGCAAAATGGATATACAGCAGCTGGGGGAATTATTGCACCCCTGAAGCAGTTGTAATGCAGTGCAGCTCTGTCAACACCTCATCACCTAGGAGATTAGGACTTCTTTTTCCAATCCCTCCTGACCTACCAGTGCAAGCACTAATATTCAACCTATGCTATGGGAATAGGGTTTTTACCCTAAGGTGGCACTGTGGAGAAATATAAGCAGAAATACAGGACTTTTCATTCAGGAGATAAGAGAAAGAAAGATGACCTTGGGAGACATTTTTTAATCCCACTCTGACAAACTTGGGGGAGTTGCTTAACCACACTGTGCAATAATGCTACTGTACTTAACAACTTCATTGGAGCATTTAAAGTCTTCATCATTAATGTTAATCAACAAGGGGTTTGAGATCTGCAAGAAGATACTTTATAAATGTAAGCAATTATTTTAAAGCCTTGAGTAGACCCCCAAATCCAACTTCCCAAGAAACCCATAATGACATCACTAAAGATCAATAGTTAATCCTCTCTGACAAATGTGTTTGGGTACCCCTGCACATGTGCACACTTTATAAGAGAAGAAACAGGTTTTCTGCTGCCATATTTAAAGTCCAGAGAAAGAGAAAGAGGAATGTTGAGGAGCAATGTGCTTGTCTGAAGTATCTGTGTCCCTGCACCTGTGCAGAGAGCAGAGCTGGGAGCTCACAGTGGGTTGTATACTTTCTCTGGATAGAGTAAGCACATCCTAAATGTCAGAGGCACTTTGAATCCCAGACAAACTTCCACTCACATGATGACCACCCGCTTGGCCAATACCAGGGACAAAATCAGGACCTCCAGAGCAAAAAGCATGCTTCCCCTCTCTAACCACCACCCATTCCTATCAGTCATTGTCTCACCATTAGGAGCTGGCCACTGTAAGCATCTGGGTGTGTGTTGGTAAGATGATTCTTTGGGATCCAGATTTCACTATCTCATTTTACATAAAAAGCAGATACATGGGGGTATCTTTTGTCTCTTCTCTCCGGCTCCTGTGCTGCAGTATTGGAACAGAAGGCAGAGGGGTGGGTAGGTAGGCTAAAAACCCAACCACTTTCATATGATTTGGAATCATTAAGCTGTGCTCAGAGATAGTACATGCAACTGCATGATCTTATTACCATTGTCTTTGTCATCCCTCCCCACTTCCATTCTATTTTTTGTTATGCTTGACTGTCATTTCTCGTTTCTAATTGGACTCTAAGCTGCTTGGGGCAGGAGTCATTTCTTTATGTGTGTTTGTACAGTGCAATGGGGCCATGATCCTGATTGGGGCCTTTGGGTGCTATTATATTACAAACAAATAAGAAGGGCTGATTGTTCTTTTCCTAGAGATCGGGTTACATTTTCAAACCTTCTTTCCAGAAAAGTACTCCTTTTAAAATGGAAGCTGAGCATCTCCTTTATATTTTTAGCTCCCACTGGCAATGGAGAGGAGATTTATGATCAGAGTTTTGTGGCCCTCAAGCCTGACAATGGTGAGAAACAGCAGGTTGTGTTAAAAGTAGTAACTTTTTTCTATTCACCACTTTCACCTACTCCATTATGCTCTAAGTGATTTCCAAATGTTTCTCAAGTACAATTCTATTCCTTTATAAAAAGCTTCTTTCCATCTGTCTACACACTTAGACTCTTTTTAAAGTATTTTTCTGACTGGCAATGAGAGCTTCTTTAGGAGCAAAGCGGCATGACTTTATTTTCATTATGCCAGCAAGATAACTGTCTTGTTCTATTTGAAACACACAATCTCCATTTTATTGGTATCATGTAATTATATATTTCTAATGGAGCAAAAAAGCATTATGATATAAATGTATAAATTGTTCTACAGTCAAGACATTACCATGAACCTCATTGGGGACTCATTCTGTTCATAGTTCTTCATGTTTAATGTAGACTGATTTGCCAGTTTTTTATATTAACATTTGGTGCTCATCCAAATGTAATCTATGCATTTTCTGAAATTTGCCATCTTATAATGTGGTGATCATTTTTAATTGAAAATTCATGCAAAAATGTCTGCCATTGTAGCCTAATTGTTTGAGAACAGTACTCAAGTAAAAGAGAGAAACTGATCAAATTCTCATCTATTGCCAAACTCAGACCCCTATCCTGTAAACACTTATACAGCTCTTAATAATTTTACCATGAATAGCCCCATTGAATGGGGCAAATCATAGCAGTAAAGTAAAGCAGTCACATAAGTGTTTGCAGGATCAGGGAGTCAACTTGTGCAGCAGGATAAATGCAGTATACTCTGGCTTCTGCAGTACTAACTCTCCCTACTTCCTGTCCAATTTCTTTCCCCAGTGCTGACCCCATATAATGGTCTGATAAATCAGCAAAATCCCTCAACAGTAAATACCATATTTTTTAGAAAAACAGGCATTGGTTAGGAGATGAGAAAGTATATGCACAATTGCACAAATGTAAATGTATACATCTAGGACCAAATAAAGTACTTACATGATGGGGAACTCTATCATGGGAAGCAGTGACTTTGAAAAGATTTGCAGGTAGTAGCAGATTATCAATTGAACAGGAGTTTGCAATGCAATGCAATGCTGTGGCCAAAAGGACTAATGCAGTCCTTGGGTGCATAAGCAGGGGAATTTTGAAGAGGAACAGAGATGTTATTTTATCTCTGTATTTGGCATTAGTACAATCACTGCTGGAATAGTTTGTCCATTTCTGGTGCCCACAATTCAAGAAAGATGTTGATAAATTGGAGAGGGTTCAGAGAAGAACCATGAGAATGATTAAAGGATTAGAAAACATGTCTTATAGTAATAGATAAGTTATTTTAACAAAAAGATTAACAGGTGACTTGATTCCAGTCTATAAGTACCTACAGGGGAGCAAACATTTAATAATTTTAATCTAGCTTTAATAACTTTAGTCTAGCAGAGAAACCAGAGAAATATAATCCAATGGCTGGAAGTTTATGCTAGACAAATTCAGACTGGAAATAAGGTGTAACTTTTTAACCACTGGAACAACTTACCAAGGATTGTGGTGGATTCTCCATC
>NW_020664420.1:58553163-58559370 GCF_002925995.2 Terrapene triunguis
GTTCTTTTTACAGACCTAAATAAGAATGTCATGGGTCCGGTCCCCCTAGCAAATTTCTGGCTATGGCCTCTAGCTAATAATGCTTCTTTTGGAAAAATGCCTTTTTCTTTTGCGAATATGAAACCATCTCTATAATTTAGTCTATTGGCCCTTTTTATTTTTAAAGGGATGACTCTGATCCAGGTACAGAACAGAGGAGTATGTTAATCTTTTGTCAGGAGACTGGTTTTCCCCTTTTAACAACATGACAATAGGATAAATGTTTAGAATCTCCACTATTGAAAGAAAGAAGGAATCAGTTATAAGCTGTACAGATACTATGGTGAAGAGTGCTATAGAAAAACCTGGAATAAACAGATAGATACATGTTTGTATTGAACATAAGCTTGGCAAATGCAGTCCTCTACAAACAGACTCAGCTTCTGATATCATTCTTTCACAATAAGGTGATCTTCACTATGATGAAATACCCACATAAAGCTGCAATGAAATTTTCACTGACCTCCAGATAAGGGGAAGACAAGCCTATTTTTTACAAGATTTTCACGTATGTGACTGATTTGTCAGAAAACACTGCCTTTACACTGAAGCAGAGTGAATTTGAAAAGGGACACATTTTCAGTGTTGTTAATTTCAACTCGTATATCTTCACACATCTCTAGCCTTCCATATTTTCAACCAAAAGACAAAATTCTAATAGAGGCATTTCAGTGTTTCTGACATTCCTCACAGTTAATACTGTATAAATCTCACTTGAAACATTCTTCAGTGACAATACTAATTATGAAATAGAAGCCATATGGAATGATTTCATAGTACAACAAATGCACATTGCCTACATTTATCATTACTGTGTGACAGCAACAACAGAAAAATGAGTATAATAATAATAATTAATATAAAGTTCAACCTGGAAAAATTGTTGTAAAGATTCAAAAACATTTTGTACCATATAGCTGCTATGTACAATTGTGAATATTTTATGATTCGAGGAGCAACAGAACACAACTTGATGAAAGTATGAAATTTACTACACTCAAACAATAAACAATTCTCCCTTCTTTGGCAAAATCATTGCTAAAAATTTCTACTCTGAGCGTCATGGCTATGTATGTAGGAGGAGTTTTTCCTGTGTATTCTATAACCTATCTGTGCAGAAGCAGCAGAAAAGCTGCCATGCTTCCTGTGATTAGAGGCTCGGAGGAACATGGTTAGTTATGCCAAAGATTTTTCATGTGAGTTTGGGTATGTTATTTAGACCCAACTCAACAAGGAACTTAAAGCACACACCTAACTTTAAGCATGTGATAAAATGGAATATCTTTCCAGAGAGCAGCATCCAGCCTGTAGAATGAATGAGGCGAGAGTCTCATGGAAAAAATAATATGTGAGCAAGACTGTACCACACTGCATGAGCTCGGTGGATGAATTAAAGTTCCACAGGCAACTTAGTTCTGGCATTTCCTAACATTTGAGGGCCTGACTTTGCAACTTAAACATTATTTTAATGTAGCTTTTTAAATGTCACTTCCTCAGTAAAAAAAAAAAAACAGTCGCCCCAGAAATTCCATCATGTGGAACCATGTTCACCTCACAGGGGTCATCACCAGGGAGGACCCTTTAGATCAACTTTACAGACCTCTCTCACTTGACCTAATGGCACAACTAATAGCAGTGGTAGGTTGTCTTCCTCTATGTGGATCAGCCACTAGACAGAGATGAGACACACATTTTGCCAGTGTGTTTCACAGTTATCTGTTGACAGCAGAGGAAAGTTGAGAGTCAGAAATCCTGGGTTCTATTCCAGGTTCTGGATGGGAGTGTGCTTTAGTAGTTACAGACCCATCCACCCATGTCACCTTCAAGCCTTCCCCTTTCTATCTCAGTGCCCTCTAGCCTCTATTTGTTCCAGTCTTCCCTCTCCACCTCTACCCTACCTTTTTCCCAACCCCTTCTCCCCACTCTGACTCCTGTCCCATTCCTCACCCCTCCAGCTCCTGTCCCAGTCTGCCCTCCTACCCACCAACCACACAGCTTCTGTCTCAGTCTCTCCCCTCCCACCAAACTTTTCACTCCTCAGCATTCCAGTCAGCCATGGTCCTCCTTCTCCTTCACAGTGCCTGGGCACTAGCAACAGAAGCATTGAAGAGATAGAGAGACTCTGTGGCTCAGTTCCATTGACCTGCACTACAGCAGCCCCTGGCCACCAGGAGGAGCAAAGGCAGAGAAAGTCCTACTCAGCCCTTGCAGCCCCAGTTGTTCCGTGAGGATGGTGCATGTGTAACCCACTAAACTTTGATTACATAAGTACCCACTGTAATTCCATTTTACTGCAGAAATAGTGAGTGGGTTCAGTCTGTCTTGACAGTGGAACTTCCACCTATGGATAATAACACATAAGATAAATATGCAAATTTGGACAATCATGGATGCCCATTTCCTGAGTTTCTCCAGTTTGGAATAAAGACACAAAAATGTAATAAAGCTGCTCAGATTAAAAAAAATCATTAAGTTTATAAAAGGACTACTTGAGGGTTAACTAAGACTTCTCGTAAATCTAAATGTAATCTTATCATTACATCAATACTGCGAATACTATGCAAACAAAAAAAAATAGTATCAAACTTACAGATTTCTTCAGTACCAAAAGGTACACAGGCCACAAATCCTATGCATTTAAAATACGGACTGCTGATTTGACATTAATGTTATCACACCGTCTTGTGCTGATCAAGCAGCAAGTGCCCAGTTCTTTGAATTGACTGGTATTCTTCTTTTTGCGGTTCTCTTCTTCCTGCAATTTGTAAAAGCAGACCTGTGATCATCACCCCTCAGGGCAGAGATCTTCACCTTCCCTCAAGTATGGCTGTCTCCCGCTGAGTATGGATGAACTCAAGAGTTTTGAGCAGTAGACTCCCCCACCCCCATAAAATATACATCACAAACACACATACTACAATATTCTTGACCATCTCATAACAATTCCTAACAGGGAAACCCTAACTAAGTTTGGCTCCAACATATATCTGCAATTAGTAAAACCGGGCCTGTGAGCATCAGTCCTCAGGGCAGAGATCTTTACCGGAATTCTGGTATGGCTGAAATAACTCAAGACTTTGATGCTTTTTTTTTCTTTATATTTGGGAGTGGAATTGCCCCCCTCCCACCACCACCACCAGCAGAGATGCCCTATGGAGCATGGTCCAAGAGTTGTAAATTTTGTTCCTTTGTTTACCTGCTAGTCCCAGACTAGCTGGAGTCAGTGGACAGCTGCTCCACTCTTCTGGCAATTCCCCCCCACACACCCCCCAAAAACCTGACTACTATTAGGAAAAACTTTTTCACTAGGAGGGTGGTGAAGCACTGGAATGGGTTATCTAGGGAGGTGGTAGAATCTCCTTTCTTAGAGGTTTTTAAGGTCAGGCTTGACAAAGCCTGGCTGGGATGATTTAGTTGAGGATTGGTCCTGCTTTGAGCAGTGGGTTGGACTAGATGACCTCCTGAGGTCCCTTCCAACCCTGATATTCTATGATTCTACTACTGTTTAAAAGGAACAGCAACAGAAGCATGGGTTACAGGTGCACAGTCCAATCAACACATACAAACTGTGTAGAAATGAAGCATGCTCAGAACAAAAGAATTTGTAGAATTTAGCTGCCAGCCTCTAATAAACATCTGTGTGCATGTGTGACCTGCAATTTTTGAGGCTTAATACTTGTCCAGAGTGGGTGGATTTTCACAAAAATAGTAAAATGTGCATCCCCAACATTAGGGTGCCCCTCTGGCAAATTTCAAGTCCCTACTCCATATGATAGCTTCTCAATGGAGCTGCTGTAAGAATTTTTGAACAGCAGCAAAACAACATATTTTTTTCCTAATTTTATTCCAGGAACTGGCTGAATAGTTTTTCTTTAAAAAAAATAAATCAATCTAAGGCAAACACCTGTCATGAACATTTTGAGCAAGACTGGTTAACGTTTGGCAAAATTGATCTTATAATACAACTGTGGTCTTATAATGAAAATTATAAGACAAACTTAACTATAAGCATCACTACCAATGCCGCCTGTAATATAAAGCAGTCTCAAAAGGACGTAGTTCCTGCAGTGCTTAGGAGAGTACAAGATAAAAATAGGTGGTGTATGGAAATTGTTCATCTATATACTACATCCATTTCAGGGACTGAATTATAAAATAAGCTCTTTGTCTGCTATGCAGTCCCCTTAACATTTCAATAATATTCTCCTCTAATTGAGAAGAAACTAAGGAAGATAGGAGTTTCAGGTTTTGTGACCCCTGCAGCTCAATTCCATTTGGATACACAGATTTTACATATCCACTCTAAACTGAGTAACATATAGTGTCAATTTAGTCCTGTGTTACACTGAGCTTTAAATGATCCAAATGGGCCTAACTTGCTTAGCCATGGCTCTTTGTGTCACTTCAAAAGCTATCAAAAATAAGTTCAGGAACTCCCAACAAAAGTAACTTGGAAGGTGGGGAGAAAACAAGTTTGATTTATTTATTCATTTTTTAGCAACTTTATAATGCACTTGTCATCCCAAAGTATTCTTACTGCCATTAGCAACAACTAGAGATATACAACATATCTGAAATGAAAGCCACTTGAAAAAAAATGACATTATGGCAAGAAGGGATGGTAAACAGTTTAACTGCCTAGTACAGTTAAGAACTATTATAAATGAGAAGTATAGCCCCATTTCTAGGCCTTTCACAGAAAATCTAAATTACCCCATGGAGCACAGACAGTTAATAACTTAAGAGAAATAAATAGCCCAATGGCTTCTACCTGACATCCTTATTAACCGTGTGAGTCTAATCAAATACAGAAGATCCTTGTAAATGAACCAGCACAAACTAACCTGGGGTCTTGTTTTAATATTATGAACATAATGATTAGCAGCTGCCTGGAGCCTCTAGAAAGAAAATTGCAAGAAACTTAAACCTTTCTTTAATTCTGCATTTGTGTTGGGAAAATTATGGTAATGTGCTTTTATCTTTCTGTTCCTAATCAAATACAGGCATACAGAAGGCAACAGGGGGAAAAATGAAAGCAAGAGTGATGCTGTAGTTACAGCATTTATTGGGGATGTAAGTCAGTTTCATAAAACAACAGACTTTCATAAACTGCCTCATTGTCAAATTAAAATATATTAAGATATTATATTGTTCCCTATTGTTTTCTAAAACATTCCCAAAATACAACGATCTAGCAAATGTCATATGTGAGTAGTAAGGTTTTATTAATAAAACAGTGTGAGCCACTCTGGAGTAATTTCTGATTGAACTGTACTATACATATATGGCCCTTTACATTTTAAAAGTATGAGATCTAACATTCTACTTACTTCTGCGAATATTCAAATCCTCTATTTAATCAAAACCAAAAATGTTTAAATGTACTTGATAAAAAATGCAGATTTTTCTGACATACCACATGATGTACAAAAACTCTGGTTCAAATTTTCCATGGTTATTGTTGTAGGCATCCTGAAAAAAAAAATAGAGGGAAAATTTGCCCCTTGTTCAATATACATCAGACAGTTTATCAATGGGCTTTATGTCCTAGATGGTGATAGATAGTATATTCTTGCAAACAGAAGACTAGATTATTGGTTAAATTTTCAAAAGCGGATAAGCACCCATTTTCAAAAGTGATTTAGGCATTTAGTAGCCAAAAGTCACTAATAAAAAGGGAGTTAGGCTCCTAAGTTCCTTAGGCATTTTTGAACATTTTACCTTAAATCTTTAAACAAGCAGAACTAAAGACTATTTCTTCCCCCTTATAACTAATGGCTAGAGTAACCCTGGAGTCCAAAGGCATTGAGTGCTAACTGCCGATGGACCAAATCCAGCCATGACAAAATGGCTGTACAGGTAACATGTCGAATATAAGCATTTAGAAAATGGTGCAAGTGATAAGTATAATATGTACAGACATGGTATTCTGAGTGACTGCATCACAACTTAAGCTGGGGGACCATTTTCTGGCTTGCTGGGGGAAGGTGTATATTACTTTAAGGGGAGGAGGGCATGGACGCTGTGGCAGAAGCACAGCGGGTCACTGTGGCAATGCCGACTCATTCCCCAGGCACCAGAAGGGCAGGGAATTGATAAAGGGCAAGCCTGGGGGGAGAAGCCTGGACCAGGCTTTCCCTGGCTTTCCCTGGACCAGGCTTTCCCTGG
>NW_020664420.1:58559380-58608350 GCF_002925995.2 Terrapene triunguis
CCTGGACCAGGCTTTCCCTGGCTTTCCCTGGACCAGGCTTTCCCTGGACCAGGCGGAGCAACACCCCCTCCAACCCAGGTTTGGCCAGGACCCACTGTGGGCATTGCTTTAGCTACTCCCTTTTTGGTGGCTGGGAAGGAATTTTTCTCTCACCACCAGATTGACCAAGGGATGTGTGTGTGTGTGTGTGTGTCTGTCTGTCTGTCCCCCTAGTGCAGCTACTCCATAGAAAGAGGAAACAATGATCAGATAAATGGCCTGGCAAAGGATTTAGAGGAGGTTTTTGTTAAAGGAGCGGAACAGGGAGGGCTTGGGGCACATATGACTGGCATGCCAGGGAGCCAACTCCCTCTCCTTTATAGCCCACCTTACCCATCATTCGAGGAGGCAGGATGAAAAGGTCCCAGCATCAGGTTGGCTGGGGACCAGGATGGAAAGGGGAGAGGCTGACAGAAGCCCCCATGTAGATATTCAAATGATCATGGAATTACCTGCACTGTACGCTTTTATCTGCTGGGTTCTCCCAGACATCAAATAATACAGTTATGGCCTAATTAAACTATATCCAGTGTCTCCTGTCCTTCATCCAGTATAGCTGGACAATGTGTGTGTTTGTGTAAATATGTGTAATTTGCATGATCATGAGACTGAAGGGAAGTGCAGTAGGAAAAGCAACAAAACAGGAGCAAGATAAAGTAGTGGAGTAAGGATAATATGCATACTGAAGGGGGTTCTGTGATTTTACCTGCAGTAGTGTAAGTTTTCTTCTGACACATGATGGACACTGTTCTCCTTCTCTGGAACAGTGGTACTTATTCCTTCTAAGCAGGAAAATCCAGATAAGTAGATTTCAATATCAATTAAAACATTAGAAGCACTAGAACTGGTTCTGAAGAGTGCAAGTCAAATTCAAAGCTGTTTTAAGTGGGTGCACTCCCATTTATTTTAGTGAAGTTGTGTGCCCACTTACATTAGGTTTGAATTTGGCCCTTTCCCCCCATCATTACGGCGATTACCAAGTGTGACCTAAAATGAAAAGTGTTCATCTTCTAAGTCGAGCCAGTGAAGAACTGAGTGTTACTGATCATCATGTGGATGTTAAGATTCTGAAATCAAGTGATACAGCATGTTCCATGTGACCTTTGAATTTTAGCTTTCTAAACTCCACTGGGATCCACAATTTTTCATTTAGCTAAGTGAAAAGTTTGTTTTATTTTTGTAAACTTTTCCCCCCACCATAAAAAAAAAACTTTTGAAAAGGAAATGTATGCCAGTGCATATTGCTGAGAGTGAAATTATCTTGGACAAACACGCCTAAGATACTGTAAGTCATATATGTAAAAGAGAGAGAGGAGAAGCTGTGGTTAAAGGGAAATTGTAAGGTATTAAAGATGCAAAATTTAGGTATTGTATAACAAAATGAGCTCTGGGAGAAAGGTTTACAAAGCTAATAGAAACAGAAATTTTCTCATGACATTTTTAAAATTATCAGTGATGCAGTGGTTTGTTTGGGTTTAAATGTTTGCATCCCAAAGACTGACGTGTTAACCAGAAAGTTAAACTGACTGGAACCAAAAATAAAACTCCCTAATTTGTTTTTAATGTCTAAACAATGTAGGGTGACCAGATGAGAGGAAGAAAATTTTGGGACACATGGGGGGGGGGGGGGGCCCAAAGGGGGGAAAAAAAAAAAAAGGAAAGAGCCGCCGGGGGAAAAAAAAAAAAAAAGAAAAAAAAACGGAGTGCCGCGAAATATCGGGACAAATTGCGTCCTGACCAAACATCGGTTGGGATGTGGGACAAACGCAGGACAGTTCCGATTTTATCGGGACGTCTGGTCACCCTAAAACAATCTCTTAAATACAAAATGTTAACAAACCTCAGAAATGAGGAATGTTATTTTTTTTTAAATTATTTCAGTATTTTAGCACCTGAGATATTATAAGAAAGAGATGATGATTTTTAACCTGGCTCTGCCCCTTTAATGTCCAACACACACGTTTATATAGAAATAAAACACTGCAGAGACCATACAGGATTTGATCCTTTGTTAATTGAAGTTAAAGGCAGATTTCTCACTGAATTTTAATAGTGTAAAATCAGGGTCACTATGAGCTGGGCATGCAAGGGATTTGTACAGATGGTGCCATGCTAAGCAAATTTAATAGATTTAAGTAGATTTGAATACCATATGGTAGAGTAAGTGTCCATTGCTTAGATTGCACCTCACCTTTATACACCTGACTTTTCAGAAGTTCTTCTACCTTTTTGCATTCATAGCTATTTTTATAGTCACTGCCCATTTTAGCTGACACAACTACCCACTGACTGCATAATCAATTAGGCACACTGTATACCTAAATGGCATTAAGTAAAACATATGTCGGTTCAGCTAGATCATTTTTAAGTGGTGTTAGTATTTTATAGTTTTAAGTCCCAGTTATGTTATAATTAGATTGCTTTTATTTATGGTGTTATTTATAGCCTTACAAGCCTTTACACAAGGTATTAAAACAGTAAAAGGAAACACTGACTGGGAAATCAAGTATTGTTAGGCAATGGGGGAAAATGCAGTGGAAAACAGAGCTTTCAAATATATATTTAATGACTGAGAAGGAAAATTATACATTGTGGCATTTTTGTTAGTTTCTGCTTTTAAAATATATAATGATTTAAAATAACTGGCCTGTATGTTTGGCTCACTGTATATATTGTATTGGCAAAAGAAAATTAGTTCAGTGCAATTTTATATAATCATAAGACAGGAACGGACCTCAAGAGGTCATCTAGTCCAGTCCCCTGCACTCATGGCAGGACTAAGTATTATCTAGACCATTCCTGACAGGTGTGCGTCTAACCTGTTCTTAAAAATTTCCAATAATGGAGATTCCACAACCTCCCTAGGCAATTTATTCCAGTGCTTAGCCACCCTGACTGTTAGGAAGTTTTTCCTAATGTCCAATGTAAACCTCCCTTGCTGCAATTTAAGCCCATTGCTTCTTGTTCTATCCTCAGAGGTTAAGAAGAACAATTTTTCTGTCTCCTCCTTGTAACAACCTTTTACATACTTGAAAACAGTTATGTCCCCTCTCAGTCTTCTCTTTTCCAGACTAAACAAACCCAATTTTTTCAATCTTCCCTCATAGGTCATGTTTTCTAGACCTTTAATCATTTTTGTTGCTCTTCTCTGGACTTTCTCCAATTTCTCCACATCTTTCCTGAAATGTGGGGCCCAAAACTGGACACAATACTGCAGCTGAGGCCATATCAGCGCAGAATAGAGTGGAAGAATTACTTCTCGTGTCTTACTTAAAACAGTCTTGCTAATACATCCCAGAATGATGTTCACTTTTTTTTGCAACAGTGTTACACTGTTGACTCCTGGTCCACTATGACCCCCAGATCCCTTTCCGCAGTACTCCTTCCTAGTCAGTCATTTCCCATTTTGTCTGTGTGCAATTGATTGTTTCTTCCTAAATGGAGTACTTTGCATTTATCCTTATTCAATTTCATCCCATTTACTTCAGACCATTTCTCCAGTTTGTCCAGATTTGTACAACTCTTTTTTGTTTAAGATTTTCCTGACTGTGCAATACAGATGAATTATCTTAACAAATTTGCACTCTGAGTTTGACTACAATTTCCACTTTGTCCTTTGTCTTCAAGTTGTTTTCACATACTAATTGTAATGTATAGCAAAGTGAAAGTATCATGGACTTGTGCTGATTCAGGTGTATAATAGTAAGGCCAGAACAAAAGAAATTAGAAGAGTTGAGAGATTTATTAGTCTTCTCTATCCTTTAAACAATGGGTTTAAGGAAGTAATTTAGATATGTGTGCTTTTCAGTCAAAACAAACTTTCAACATCTTTACTGAAATAAATCCACATTTTATGAGATTTCTTGGTCAAGAACTGGCTCAACCTAAAGGAATTTCAGTTACTCTTTATTCAATGCACATCTTGAAAATCTGTGTCTAACACATCCAATATGGAATTTTCTGTTGGCCAAAAGATCTGACATGATTGAGTGAACTTTCACATATAGCATGAGAATCAAGGACTTGGAACAAATCTGTTTGAGTATTTTGTTAATAATTAATTCTTGCTTACATGCCAGAAACCGGTAATCATTCTCTTGTATCAAGATGTTGGTTTTCTCCAGCTACTGGATATAAATAGCTCCTATATACTCAGTTATGATAAAGCTTGTTTGATCAACTAAAAAAACCTCATGAACCTGTAAAAACATGTCTTGCCTTGGGCTAGTGGCTTATAATGAGGGGGACAAAGGGTAGAAAATAATTCCTATCGTTCTTTGGAGACATACTGTTAGGACCCAATCTGAAGGAGCTGCACTGAGGAATTTTGCAGGAAGTCCTAATTAGCCAGATGGAGGGTTGCTGAAGTATAATTTTTGAATGAAATGGTGAGGAATCAGCACAGAACCTTGAAAGAAAAATGGAGAATGTTTTTGATCAGAATAGACACCAGAGTGATGTTTGTTAGCACTCACAGGCTAATACAACAGGCTTAATTAGCTAATACAAATTCAGTCTGTGTTTAAGTTTGGTTCAGCCTGGGAGTTTTCCAGAAGATGGCATCCATTTTTGTGTTTATAAATTATAGGTGAAATGTAAGGCACTTGGACATCTATGGACAATTGCACCCACAAATCAGATATTTATACATCTAAATGACATAAAGTGCAGACTAGAGCTCTGCAAGAACCCTCTTGGGGGAGTTTGCAATGTTAAAATGTCTTATGTTCCAGAAAGCAAACAAACATTCAAAATTTCACATGAATCTAAATGCTGAAAAAAAAATCATTTGTGGTGATCAAAATGTTTCATTTTGGGGGGAAAAATATTTTTCCATCTGATTTTGACTTTTATTTCATATTATAGTTTACAATGTAGAACTAAAAGGTTGAAAAGTAAAGTAATTTTAAAATAGAAAATGAAAATCTTTGTTGTTGAAATGCTTTTTTTCAATTTCTCTTTCTAAATAAATTGTTGTTGACTGTCACATATGTCTACAAAATGTTTCTTTTTCCACAAATCAGAATTTTCTGATGGAAAGAAAATTCATTGGAAAATTCCCAATTAGCCACATATCAACACAAGTGCACCTGCAATAATCTGAGTCTGCAATTTTTAGGTGCAAAATATTGGAGGCCCAATTAAGGCTGAAAATTTAGCCATTTCTGTGTTTATCAATTTTTAATAGACATCAGCCAATGATTCAGGTTTGAGGTCATGGCAGGTCTAGGACTTGTGTTTGAACTCAACAAGCCAAAATCTCAGTTGTTTTTGTGAAATATCACCCCAAGTGGTGGCAATCTCATGAGATCAACTTTCCCATAAAGTTTCTGTTATCTTTGATCAAACTCTAGCAAGAAAACCACTTCTATAAGATCTGACCAACATCCAAACCAGACCCAGAAAATATAGATCCCACCTAAAGAGTAGAGTCAGATCCTGGAATCAAATTGATCTGTCTACTCCTAAGATTGTTTTAGGGCCCAAATTTCCATAACAATGGTGATAGAACTTCTTTATTTTGATTTTAAAACTGATAACCTCTGTCCAAAGGGTAAATGCACTTACCTGCTAATCTTGACAAAGCTATTTCAGCTCACATTTTAAAATCTTTGTTTAATTATAAAGGTGTCAAATTGGCATGTCAATCTTAACTTGGAACTTCTTTGCTTCTTTGGTTTTCAACCTCAGTATTAACATTATTTGAATGCAGAATTTTGCATTTCATTTTCTTTTAAAAAGAAAGTTAGTATCTTAACACAAAAACAATTCTGCATGATAAGGTGACTAATTAGGTTGACTATTACTTCATAAGTTTACATGCCATTTTTAATGGCCTATTCTTTACTGCATTGACATGGTTAATATATTTTGAAGGACTAAACCATTAAGTATGTCTCCTTATAACCTTACCCCTTATGCCAGTTCAGCTTTATTGCAAGAGATTTTTACATCTGACTGAGTAGTCTGAATTTCAGAATATTCCTTAGGAGACAACACTGATTTAAAGCAAATAATTCCATGCCCATAGCATCATATTTATTTCATTACTTCTGAATAGCAACATTATCTCTGCATTTTTCCCTGACTATAAATGAGCTACATTTGAACCCTGGCTACATAACATCTACTGTAGGAAAGTTAAAGGTGATATAAAGGATTCAGGAATGGCATGATTCCAGATGCCTGTGGGAACAGCTCCTGTGCTTCTGAAACCAAGAAAAGAGGCCCAAGTAAAAAGAACAAGATGTATGTTACACCAGGGCTTAATACTATCTTTGTGCAAGAAGAAAAGGTCAAATAACAGCCTTTAAATTTACTATGGCATCTTTTCTTTCCACCATCCTTCTGGCCATTACAAACAAATAGTTTAATATGTGTTTTTTAAACAGATCCTTGCAGGCTTTGAGATCAAAGAAAATAATAGAGTAGATTGGATTAATTGACAGCTCAATGCTAGACAACATTATATCATCTCTCAACTTATCAAGACTATTAGAGAGTTTTGACACAGACATACAATGAATATGTGGTACAGGGCAGCATTTGGCTTTGTGAATCATTATTCACTCTTTGTGGACTGACTGGTCTTCCTAAGAAATTGTGATGTTTGTTCAAATTTCAGTACAACAAAAATGAGTACAGGCGAGTCTCATCTTACGTGGGGGTTCTGTTCCACGGTTAGCGCATAAAGCGAAAACTGCGTATAGTCAAAATTACATTGAGTTGAATGGCAGGCGAAATCCCCCGCACTATAGGTACAGTATTAAAATTGTTATTTTTCTCTTTTTTTTTTCTTTTTGCCGACCGCGTAAAGCTGAAATCGGGCATGTTAAATGCGCGTAAGATGCGACAGACCTGTACCCATATCTGTAAGTACAAAAAGGACTAATTGGTTTTAAATACATTTGAATGTAGGAGGCCAAGACTGAATGGTCATTGGTTACATTCCAATTCCTTCATTGCAGAATCTTATACTAAGGTGGAGACATGTAATAGATTCCTAGCTACTGAGATAGTGTGCTCCAGTAGTGACAAGGAAATTTCCTTAGTGACTGCAATAACACAGCTACAGGTAGGTTAACTTAACTCCTGTCACTTGCTTACTGTGTTACAGAGCTACTTATTATTATCCCTTTCACTTCATTATTAACACATGTATTTGTAGAATTCAGGTATATTAAGTATATTTGGCCAGATTTTCTACTAGGTTTATGCCTGTGTAGGCTGCTAAAGTAGTGTAAATAGGCCATAATTTGGTGGCAAATGACTGTCCGAGAATTTCTCTCGCATAGGGATTCAAATACTCCAAATCAAGCTCCAGCTTCTCTTCATATCCCCCAGTGTAGAGGACACATTGGAGATGAAGGAAACTGGGAGGGGACATGGAAGAGCTACACTCCAGGCTGCCTGTCTTCCACAGGCTTCATGTCAGTGGCAGAACTAAGAGCTGCCCAGAAGATGGTCTAAATTGCAATTAGGCTGGTCTGGCTCTAAGAATTGGAGAACTGGTATCTTGTACTCCCCTCTTAGCAAAGATTTAGGCTTCAGATCTTGCGTCCAACTAAACTGTGTTTGGAGAAGAATCCAAGATGGAATGGGAGGAATAATAGTGTTTTTATAACACTTTTGTAGCTTCTTGATTCTAGGGCCAGTCAGGGGCATCATTCAGTCACTTATGCAATTTAGAGCAGACTCAGGGCCAATCTAAACCTAGCTGTCAACATTTCATAAGAACATAAGAACGGCCGTACCGGGTCAGACCAAAGGTCCATCTAGCCCAGTATCCTGTCTACTGACAGTGGCCAATGCCAGGTGCCCCAGATGGAGTGGACCTAACAGGCAATGATCAAGTGATCTCTCTCCTGCCATCCATCTCCATCCTCTGACAAACAGAGGCTAGGGACACCATTCCTTACCCATCCTGGCTAATAGCCATTAATGGATTTAACCACCATGAATTTATCCAGTTCTCTTTTGAACACTGTTATAGTCCTAGCCTTCACAACCTCCTCAGGTAAGGAGTTCCACAAGTTGACTGTGCGCTGCATGAAGAATAACTTCCTTGTATTTGTTTTAAACCTGTTGCCTATTAATTTCATTCGGTGACCCCTAGTTCTTGTATTATGGGAATAAGTAAATAACGTTTCCTTATCCACTTTCTCCACATATCCCCCCTTAGTCTCCTCTTCTCCAAGCTGAAGAGTCCTAACCTCTTTAATCTCTCCTCATATGGGACCCGTTCCAAACCCCTAATCATTTTAGTTGCCCTTTTCTGAACCTTTTCTAGTGCCATTTCCAAGCAGCTGTTCTGGTAGCTGATAACTGAGTGCATCAATCCCAAAGGCCTTCACCCCTCAGGCCTTTGATAAAATGTAGCCAACAGGAAAGGCTTGTTGCTTCTCTATCCTGTCCTAGAAGCAAATTTAGATGAAATGAGCTAGTTAGTACGATACATAGTATGACTCAAAATATCCACCTAATGAATTGGAATAGAAATGAAGTACATAAATGCATTTTATATATATATATATGTACGAGGGCTCCTGGTCTGTGTGTGGAATTACTGAGCTGGTTCCAAGGTCCTTTCTTAGGCAGACTTGCCAACCTTTTACCGGTCCTACAGTTTGAAGTTTTCTGTTCACGGGGTAAGGAGCAATTGCAATCATGCTTTCTTGGGGCAGAAGGTAATTGTTCTTCTCAGCTTCCTTATGGCTATTATTCAGGCATACTCTATATTCTAACAGTCCTGATTTCTTCCTATTCTTGCAATATAGTAGTTACCCTTCTAGTAAGTCCTCTTGCTGTTATTTAATCTTTTATTGATTTTAATGCCCCTAGAGAATATTTTAACTCTTTACAAGTTTAATTTTAATTCATGTAACTTTCTGAGCTCTTTATACCAACCAATGGCTTGATTATTAATGCAGAGAAGCAGTTCCATCTAAAATTCAAATTCCTTTGAAGTTACAGGGCTCAGCTGTGCCTTGTAGCCATACAATCTAGTAAAGGGCAGCCCTAAGTTTCATTTCCCCAGGGAAAGACTGGGAGCTCCTCTGTGCACTTGCTATTATGCTTCTTTATAGGTGTAGCAGATTTCCACTCTCCCATCCAGTCAGCCATTGTTTTGTCTCCCTCCTTTCCTCTGAAGCACTGGAACTAGGATTCTGCCTGGCCTTTATGCAGGCCAGCTGGCTCTGGGGAAAGAGGGTCTTCTTATTCTTCCTCCCTTATGCACTCATACACCAGTCTCTCAGAATCATGCCCACAATGGTTCTTTCTTTCAAAACTCTGGTGAATATTGAGATATGGTTTCAGCTGATTGTAATTATATTTCAAAAGGCTAAGATACCTACAGGCACCACAGCTCTGGTCTGCACTCTCTTGCTGTAGTAGTAGAAGTAATCTGACCTTGACTATTATATTTCTTTGTATCCTAAACAATTTTCAACATGTATACCTGACTGTTTCAAAAAGTTCTAGGTCCAACTGCAGGTCGAGACTCCAAGTTCAAATCCCAGGATTGGTTTAACTTCCTGTGCCAGCATAAATTGGAAGCATCATCCTGAGATTGTGGCACGTTGGGTTTGTGCAATTCCCTGTGGTCTAGGGAAAGCATTATCTATAGAGATAAAGTGTAGCTTTTCACAAAGATGTGAGGCCACGTTTTCCTAAATTCTGCTTTCTGGCTGGCTGATGATTACTGTGACTAATTATAGAGCTTTTCATCAATACATACCAATGCATTTTATAAAGGAGAGTAAGCATCATTACTCCATTTATACAGAAACACAAACAGGATAAGTGGCTTGTCCAAAGGCCCACAGTTAGTCAATTGCAGAGCTAGGACTAGAAATCAAGTATCTTGACTCCCAGTCCAGTAGTCTACACATGAGACTGCACTACCTCCTCCTACACATTCAAATCCCAAGCATTCTGCACCCATACTGGTAGGTAAGTTTATAAATATCCACACATAATTTTGGGAATGAATTTTCAGAGGCTAAGCACCTACCCTTTCTAAAAATCTGATCACATTTATGTACACTGATACCAGCAGGTTTCATGGTTACATACTGAACAGATGAGGGAAGAGTGCATGTGTGCCGAACTGGAATAGTGGGAATGAAGTTAAGGAAGGACTTTGTGGTCCAGGAGTAGATGATAGAGTAGTTGCAGGGTAGGGGTCACAATCGCTCATTCCAGGGTCTCCATATGTGCAGTGAAGATAAAACAGCACCTGTTTTGTTGTAAATGTTGGTACTGTATATGGCTGCAGATAATTGTCCTTAAAATTATTTGTTGCTTACAAATGATACCTTTAATCAGAAATTCTCAAAGTGTCCTTCCCAAAGGATGGGGTCACAATTCTTATGGAAGAGCTGAAGAAAAGACACCAAATCTCTCTTGAGAAATCAAGCACTGCTGTATAATGAGAAGAAAAACAATTTACTGCTATATGCATGTGTAGCATGAATGTACTGGCAGATGGGAAGTGGGAACTGTGGGTGTGATGGGATGCTTTCTGCTAGGCAGGCTTCAAACTGATTTCCCATGGAGGCACATCAGGCTGGCAGAAATAGAAACCCTGAGGCTAATGAGTCCCTTTGCCATGATCAAGTTCACCCCACCAAATAAAAGCTGCTCTGTAATATGTGCTATGGAAATCAGTTGCAAATGTTGTTCTGGAGCTGTTGAAAAGAATGATATGTCTGAGCAACTGGGGAAGGAAAGTGTCATAGGAGACACAATGACAACCGCAGCCTAAGAACATGAGAAATGACTCATGGAAAAGCTTGCCTTCTTACCACCAAAATATAGAGAAAGATCAAAGTCATCAATACCTGTTTGAAATAAGCCTCCAGCAAAGGGGATCACTCTGCAGCTGAGCTGGTTTCCATCTACTCCCATCCCTTGCTCAGCCATTCCCTGTCTTCCTCATTGGTGGCATTGAAAAATCCAGCCTGTAGGAGCAAAGTGCCTATGGGAACTTGTAAAGATTTTCTTTTCAATTTGGAGACAAGTTGGACCTTGAATTATCCCTGATGGAAGGGTTCCCAAGCTGTGCTTGGGAAAGACCCCCTTGACAATAGGGCAGGTACTTAAGAAAACTAGTATTTGCTGCTACAGGCCAAATTGTCCCAGACACCATTGGAAGAAAAGACAAGATACCAGGAATGTGGTTTAACTAGGCCACAACTTTATTCAGTAAAATATCTGGGAAATATCCAGCAATAACTTATCCAGTGCAAGTCAAACTCCCTTTTTAATCTGTTCCATCTGGTGGATGGCTACAGTCAGCCCCCAACACAATTAACTTAGTCTCAGCTCCATTGCTGAGACCCAACTGCCTTCCCCTTATAGGAGCATTAAGGGGGTGGGGAAGACAGGTTGTATCCTCACTGTACCTGCTATTAAGAGCCCCAAACCCATTTCCTAACTTCTTTAGGGGGTGCTTTTTCTTAAATTGCTTCCAATTCTGGTTTATCAGAGAACCAGTTTTCCTTTCCAGTTCATAATGGTGTCCAGGGCTAGGGCAAGGGCATTTAAGCTCTCCTATAGGTTGCCCGGTAGTCAACAGGTGGACCCTTATGTCTAACCCATCAGAATCAGCCACATAGCTTCCCTCCTCCAGCCCACAAGGAGGTGAGGAAGTATAACTGTAAAGGGACCAAAGGTTTTCTTTCCACAGCTGATCCAGACAAAGCCTCCTAACTTCTGAAGCTAATGGGCGGCATTGTATTTAAACTCCATCTGCAATAACATACTGGATAAATGAATATTTATTGCATCCACTGCTATTCCTGTCATTGATGCTCCTTTAGCAGCCCCATCCTGACTGTGTGCCTAATCATTCCTGGCTCGCTCCCAACTCAGCAAGTCTGTATTTCTTGGCTGATCATTTGGAATCTAAAAGTGCCCTTCCCCATGTGTCAAGATTTTCATCTCCACAGTAGAAGAACAGAGCATTTCTTGCTGCGAAAACTAGAGTATATCCGCATTGTTAGTCAGAAACCATGCATTAGTTCAGCAGCTATTTTGCCTAGCCAATGGTATAAGTGAAGCATGCAGCTAATGCTTCCAAGTCTCTGAGTAAGGAAGATTTGATTTTATTAACATTTCCGTTTTACAAAATTATGTAGACCAGAGCTGGCTCCTCAGCATGAGCCTCAGCTGCCACAAGCCTGAAGAATGGCTCTTATTGCTAGAGGTGATATAGCTATAGCAGAGAAAGAACAGTAAATGACAATGGGGTGAGGGAGGTGACATCTGAGCTCTCATCCCTCCCAATGCCCCTCTACTTGAGCCACACTCCTCTGAACCTATGAACCAGAGCCTATGAGTTCAAGCACACTAGCCATAGTACATAAAATACACACCCCTCATTCAAACATAAAATACTTTAAGGGCCTGATTCGGTAACCCTTTCCCAGAGCAATAACATTTACGAACATATTTCCACTGACTGTAGACTACTCACATAAGGAAGTCCTATTCAACCTGAGTATGTGTTTGCAGAATTTTTACCCAAATTGTTAGACAGATAGACAGACATATATACACAAACCAGTCTTCAACCTACTAAAAATCAACCAAGGAATTTCCTCATATTCCTTCACAGGAGCAACTCAGATGTTTTGTCTGGATGGGGATTATATGTACTGAAAACCAGTGCACTGTCATGTCTACTAATAAATGGAATTTTATAGGGCTGGACTTCTTGAAGGCCAAACCAGATTAGCTAACATATTTGTATTTTCAAAAAAAATATGCAGATATTAAGACCCATCTCTAGCATGAAAATGCAACTCTTCCAAATCAAAGTATAGAAAGGTGTAATGGGATAAACAGAGAGCTAGACTGAGCCCTTGCTCAATGCCATGGATATAGAATATGTAGCTGTACTTCTCCAAAGGATATTCAGGGAACAATGGTGATCATTCCTTTCCTGCTCCACCTTGCTCCAGGGGGTGTAATAATTTGCTATGGTCCTCTACCAGGTGCAACATACTCCCTCCCTGACCAATGCTTTGAAGGGTACAACAGGGTTCTAGCCACACCCTGCCCACCTGCTTGAGGAAAGAATGCTGGGGACACAGGTCTTGCTCCCTGCCTCATCATCTGGGCAAAAGGTCCAGTAAACCATAACTCAGCCATTTATGAGGGACCTCACTCCCATAAATTCCCTAGAGAACTGCACTGGGGCCATGTACAATCTGGCCCATATTGATGTTTGAAAAATCTCAGACCATGAACCATGTGATAAACAGTGGGGGGAGGCATTCATTATTCCACAAGATGGAGATGAATGACATCTGATTATACTTAAGATAGTTTGATAAAATGCAGTTTAACCTAGTCACTGTCTGAGATTATTTAAAAGAAAAAATTAGTTATTGTTATTCAAGACAATCCAATATATACAAATTGAAACTCATTCCTGTGAAAGCTTGTTGTAGAACCTTATGGAGAGTGTGGAACGTTGGATGTAATACATATTCTGCGTATGCCTCAAGATAAGGGTTTATTGGGAGAGAATCACAAACATATTAACAATCTGCAAAAATACATGGCATCATATTTCATCTGGAAATGATTGTTATGGGCATTAGTATTCCATGATTGATGAAAATGTGAACTTACAAAAATTTTCATATGCTCTTTTTGGTTGCAGAATATTCAATAGCAAAAGCCTAAAAATCCAGTCTCACCCAATTTATTTCTACTGTTGTGTTACTGTTCTATTTTTCTTCCTTTCTTTTCCTTTTCCTAAGAAGAGTTGAGATAAGCTGTTAAAAGAAAGAGAGGGAACTGTTATTAGGTTATTGTGCTAAGATATATGTAAATTAGATCCAAGGCATAATGAAACATTTGTATTTAATCCTTGTATTGTGTTTATATGGATATTTTTACTGTGCCCAATAAAGACATTAAAAGAAACTCTAGAATAGTTCTGGCCCTTTCATTCAGATTTATTTTTAGATGCGAGCAAAAATTCACCGAGTCATAGGCAAAATTAATGCATTCAAACAGCTCAGAATTTGTTAAGATAAAGAGATTAATTATGAGCTCCTTTCCAGGAACAAAAAATACGACTTGGTCTCAAGAATATTGCTGGCAGCTCTTTGCTGAATGATTGGCCAGAATCTGGAGAAATGATTACCATTAGTCAATTAATCTTTTATAGGATTAGAACCCTTCTTCATGACCAAAAAAGAGAACTTTTCTAGGAGCTGACAATGAAGATCATCCATAACTGAGGGTCATGATAAAAATAGAAAGAAATAGCGTAGGCTTTAAGGTTGGGCAGGCTGTTCTCCAGAATTTTAAAGGAGATGGCAGACTACAAATGAAAAGTCATAAGGCTTGAAATAGAGACAGGGCCTACTCACAAATATGAGAACTGCGTCCAGGTCTGTACTTCAAAGCCTGAAAAGTTTAGTGGTTTTCAAATAAAAGGTTCTACAATTAGCTCATCTCTAGCTTTTAATGTCTTACAAAAGAGATGTATGTAAGGACTGAAGATGTCAATACCTCCATCCATGTTTAAGAAAAAGGGACTAGATTCTCAGCTGGTAAATTGATGATGCCCCATTGTCTTCAGTAGAGCTATACCAATTTATACTGGCTTGAGATCTGGCCCAGGCAATGAAGGGAAGAACCACTACAGACCTGCAAGTCTGTAACCTAATGTGAGGAAATGCTCTAGTGTTATTGAGTAGAGAGAAAACAGGACATTTGAACAGATTGGTTATTAGCCAAAACTGTCTGCACACAATTCCACTAACCTGATTAACTTCTTTAAGAAAGTGGCAGTGATTCATAGATTCATAGATTCTAGGACTGGAAGGGACCTCAAGAGGTCATCGAGTCCAGTCCCCTGCCCGCATGGCAGGACCAAATACTGTCTAGACCATCCCTGATAGACATTTATCTAACCTACTCTTAAATATCTCCAGATATGGAGATTCCACAACCTCCCTAGGCAATTTATTCCAGTGTTTAACCACCCTGACAGTTAGGAACTTTTTCCTAATGTCCAACCTAGACCTCCCTTGCTGCAGTTTAAGCCCACTGTTTCTTGTTCTATCCTTAGAGGCTAAGGTGAACAAGTTTTCTCCCTCCTCCTTATGACACCCTTTTAGATACCTGAAAACTGCTATCATGTCCCCTCTCAGTCTTCTCTTTTCCAAACTAAACAAACCCAATTCTTTTAGCCTTCCTTCATAGGTCATGTTCTCAAGACCTTTAATCATTCTTGTTGCTCTTCTCTGGACCCTCTCCAATTTCTCCACATCTTTCTTGAAATGCGGTGCCCAGAACTGGACACAATACTCCAGCTGAGGTCTAACCAGAGCAGAGTAGAGCGGAAGAATGACTTCTCATGTCTTGCTCACAACACACCTGTTAATACATCCCAGAATCATGTTTGCTTTTTTTGCAACAGCATCACACTGTTGACTCATATTTAGCTTGTGGTCCCTTATAACCCCTAGATCCCTTTCTGCCGTACTCCTTCCTAGACAGTCTCTTCCCATTCTGTATGTGTGAAACTGATTTTTTCTTCCTAAGTGGAGCACTTTGCATTTGTCTTTGTTAAACTTCATCCTGTTTACCTCAGACCATTTCTCCAATTTGTCCAGATCATTTTGAATTATGACCCTGTCCTCCAAAGCAGTTGCAATCCCTCCCAGTTTGGTATCATCCGCAAACTTAATAAGCGTACTTTCTATGCCAATATCTAAGTCGTTAATGAAGATATTGAACAGAGCCGGTCCGAAAACAGACCCCTACGGAACCCCACTCGTTATGCCTTTCCAGCAGGATTGGGAACCATTAATAACAACTCTCTGAGTAGGGTTATCCAGCCAGTTATGCACCCACCTTATAGTAGCCCCATCTAAATTGTATTTGCCTAGTTTATCGATAAGAATATCATGCAAGACCATATCAAATGCCTTACTAAAGTCTAGGTATACCACATCCACAGCTTCTCCCTTATCCACAAGACTCGTTATCCTATCAAAGAAAGCTATCAGATTGGTTTGACACGATTTGTTCTTTACAAATCCATGCTGGCTATTCCCTATCACCTTACCACCTTCCAAGTGTTTGCAGATGGTTTCCTTAATTACTTGCTCCATTATCTTCCCTGGCACAGAAGTTAAAGTAACTGGTCTGTAGTTTCCTGGGTTGTTTTTATTTCCCTTTTTATAGATGGGCACTATATTTGCCCTTTTCCAGTCTTCTGGAATCTCTCCCGTCTCCCAAGATTTTCCAAAGATAATAGCTAGAGGCTCAGATACCTCCTCTATTAGCTCTTTGAGTATTCTAGGATGCATTTCATCAGGCCCTGGTGACTTGCAGGCATCTAACTTTTCTAAGTGATTTTTAACTTGTTCTTTTTTTATTTTATCTGCTAAACCTACCCCCTTCCCATTAGCATTCAATATGTTAGGCATTCCTTCAGACTTCTCGGTGAAGACCAAAACAAAGAAGTCATTAAGCATCTCTGCCATTTCCAAGTTTCCTGTTACTGTTTCTCCCTCTTCACTGAGCAGTGGGCCTACCCTGTCTTTGGTCTTCCTCTTGCTTCTAATGTATTGATAAAAAGTCTTCTTGTTTCCCTTTATTCCCGTAGCTAGTTTGAGCTCATTTTGTGCCTTTGCCTTTCTAATCTTGCCCCTGCATTCCTGTGTTGTTTGCCTATATTCATCCTTTGTAATCTGTCCTAGTTTCCATTTTTTATATGACTCCTTTTTATTTTTTAGATCATGCAAGATCTCGTGGTTAAGCCAAGGTGGTCTTTTGCCACATTTTCTATCTTTCCTAACCAGCGGAATAGCTTGCTTTTGGGCCCTTAATAGTGTCCCTTTGAAAAACTGCCAACTCTCCTCAGTTGTTTTTCCCCTCAGTCTTGATTCCCATGGGACCTTACCTATCAGCTCTCTGAGCTTACCAAAATCTGCCTTCCTGAAATCCATTGTCTCTATTTTGCTGTTCTCCCTTCTACCTTTCCTGATATCTGAAGAAGAAGAAGAAGAAGAAGAAGAAGAAGAAAAGGAGCACATTAGCTAACTGAACCTCAAGAATGGTTTTGATAATACTGGCATATAAAGTTATAAAGTAATTCATACAATAATAGAACTGTATATAAGTTTAGTGAGTGAGTGCATTATTGATGGTAACTTTCTAAACTGGATAATAAAAAGGCAAATGGATACAGATGGAGTAGCAGGGTGACAAGTGGATTGTCAGTAGAATCTGTATCATGCCTAATCTTGTTCATACATTATGTCGTGGAGTAGGTACACTCCATCCCATGTGCTGGGTCACGTATGATGAGAAGAAGGGGAAAAAATGTATAGCAGCCAGTTAGGTCCTATGTTCATGACCCTGACTATAAGATGTGGCAGTATGGCCTGGTGACCGGACTCAATAAAGTGGCCCTTCCTCTCAGGGTAGCATAGCCTAATGGCCAGAGTCAGTAAAGCAGCCCTTCCACTCAGGGCAGCATGTCCGAATGGCCAGAGTCAATAAGGGCACCCACTTCTGGAGTAATGTGTGGCCTACTGGCTCATTGGGGAAGTGGGGCGCCACCTAGGGATGTGTGGCACCAAGGGTAGGGGGACTCAGGCCCACCCTGCTCCTCCAAGTCCAGCCCAGTGCTCTGGCAATGGTGGGGGTGCTCACCACCAAGTCAGTGGGGATCCTCCCGTAACATACTGACTGGTTCCCCAGTTCACTCACTGGAGAAAAGTCTAAATCCCCTGGCTGCTTCCTACCCTTTCTCCCTCAGCAATGCTCCACAGTTCCCAAAGGTCTCTGGGGTCCTCAAGTGGAGTAGCTCCCTCCGGTGCAGAATCTTCTCCAGGCTCATCAGGCAACCTGAAGTCCATCTGGAGCTCGGCAAGCTATGGCTCTGTAGTTGGGGCCTGTAGCAGATTCCTGGATAGAGCCTGCTATCTGCATCCTCACCCTTCAGCAGCCTGCCCAGAATGAATTGGGCTGCTTCCTTTTATACTCTGCCTCCTGCCTGAGCATGCCCAGCAGAGTTGGAAGGCGGGACTTCCTCAGCCTGCAAAGCTCAGTTAACCCTTTTGAGGCTGCTGTGGGGTAGGTACACCCCGTCACACACTACTATACATCACTCACCTCCCAAAGCAATTTCTCTTGAGCTTAATGATTGTCAGATAGTTTGATCTATTTTCTTTTCCCCATAACTCATATTCCTTTAGAATCTGTAACTTTGCCTATGTATGAGAAACATTATTTAAAAAAACAACAACAAGGAGTCATTTTGGCACCTTAGAGACTAACAAATTTATTTGGGCATAAGCTTTCGTGGGCTAAACCCACTTCATCAGATGCACGGAGTGAAAAATACAGTAAACATTATATATATTACAGCACATAAAAAGATGGGAGTTGCCTTACCAAGTGGGGGGTCAGTGCTAACAAGGCCAATTCAATTAAGTTGGAAGTGGCCTATTCTCAACAGTTGACAAGAAGGGGTGAATATCAGAGGGAAAATTACTTTGTAGTGCTAACGAGGTCAATGTAATCAAGGTGGACGTCGCCCATTCCCAACAGTTGACAAGAAGGTGTGAGTATCAGCAGAGGGAAAATTACTTTTTGTAGTGACCCATTCTGTGCAACATTTGGTTTACAAAAAGTGCTTATGGGAAAAAATGAAAGATAGAAGTGCTTTATTAAATATTTTCAGTGAATCAGAATAACTATTTTATAATAAAAATATATATGCTATCTAATTATGTTCATATTTCGGTTTACATTTTTATATTCAAACTCTTTTTAGGCATAAAATACCAAAACAATAAACATCACTGAAAACTGGGGAGCTAAATTTGGAGTTTCTAGCATAATTCTCATTCTATAATAATATTGTAATGAATATGTTAGTTCATTCTGATGTCTCCTCTCTATTCCAACTGAGTTGGAGTGAAAGGATCTAGCTAATGGAGGGCACTGTGTTGCCAAGCTAACATCCATTCAGTAGGTAGCTCTGCAATCCTCATTGTACAAGAAAAAGATGTACAGGAATAAGAGGGGAACAGACCTGGGAGAGAGCAAGAGGCTGAATGAGACCAATGGCAATATGTTGGACTCAGCAGTCTAGGAACTGTCTATAGAAGGCAGACTGGGAGCTGGGACTGGAGGGCTGGGCAGACACAATCTATTGCTAGCAGTGGGCCAGCAGCAGCCACAGGAAGAAGTTATAAGGCGGCAGCCTGGAGGCAGGAGGATAGTGTGGCGGTCTTACAGCTAAACAGTGTATTAGACTGACTTTAGGGGCTGAATTAGGAACTTCTAGGTTGACCTTTGTTGTAACTTTTAAAGTAATTGTGGGTGGAGTATTTGTAATGATGTTCTGGCAGCCCTAGTAAAGTAATGCTCTGTATTCGAAATGTATGCGTGTTTATGGGAACCCACCAAAGGTGACATCCTGTAGAGTCTAGCATTTGGAGCACCTACAGACCACAGATCTAGAGATATCTAGAGGGTACTGGTGTACCACAGCATAGTGATACCCTGTGCTGGGGTCAGTTACAATATGTACTCCCTTATGTGTTCCATGCAGGAAATATGCCAGTGATGTCATATTACATAAATAGCAAATGCTGCCTTTTTTCTGAAGACCATTTGATGTCAGCATTTAAGAACTATGTTGTTTTATGGTTTCTCTTTGATCAGTTAAGAAAGAAACATTTATAGTTACCATTTATCTCTGTGCATGAATTGCAGCCATTGGAAGACAGTCTGAAGAGTGATAATATCAGTGATGCTTTCATGTGTGAAAGTCATACTGGTCTTGTATGGACAAAACATAACTTACTTTCATTATTCACTTTCTTATGATCATCATTTTTGTGGATGTTAGTCATATGTGAAGAAGGCTGTGATTAATCCAAAGTTCATAGCCTGCTCATGCTTCTTATTCAATTTTTAATAGACAATGGTTAGGTTATTCACTTTCAATATTTTGGGCCTGCCCTATTAGAATTTGACTTTTCATGTATACCACAGCAGTACATGATAGCACAGTCATTCACAAATTATAGGAAAATATAAGACATATTCATGAAATCCAATTTTATTACCCACTTACAATGAAATTGGGTCTCTGTCAGTAAGTTAGCGCTAATTCTGCTTCTACTAATTATCCGATGGTAAATACATTTTTAATGATTACAGGCTTCCCTCAGAGCAGATGTTTCCTGAACAGTTTTGTACTTGCTTAGCTGGTGCTAGACCACTTAAATAAGTTGGCACCAATTTGTTCAGCTATAAAAGAGAATAGTTTGCTGGAGCCAATTTTGTATTAGCATAAAACTTTAGCACACTTGGCCCTTAGTTGTTCCCCTATGGAGGAGAAGTAGCTTTCTTACAGCTTTATTGCTTTATTCATCCGTATTTTATTTGCAGATTGAAGTTTCATTCCTTGGCTCTCTTTTTCTGTGCTAATAAGTAACTAGAGCCAGTGTGGCCTTAAAGTTATGTAGCCTTTAGGGTTAATTTCTGGGGCAAAATAATTCAATCCCCAAGAATTCTGTGGGAAAGATAACTATTGCAGATCATTTGTATGGTTAAAAAAAGAGGACATATGGAACATCTGTGATAGTCACTTGCACATTTATTGCCACCATTAATTCTTGCTTACAACAAAAGTTGGAAATAATGATAATATCAACTCCTGTCATCCTCCTCTAATCTTGCAAATACAGAATGAATGCTGGATATAATGAACAATACTGTATTTATTTTCAGATCCTGATGTTTTCTCAATTCCTCTGCCATAGAATGAGCAACTGAATCCACCCTGTGGAGGAATCAGGTTCCTGAATCAAAATTTTCATTTCAAAATAAAACATTCCTAACTTTCATAGTTTTGTGTAGCATTTTTATAAGGTTAACGCTGTGTAACCAGTAAATTGATGTTTTCCTCAATCTACGAACAGCCTGAAACAATAGCTCTGACCTGTCCCATTCATCTCAGTGGGTTGTTAACTCAAACTCAAAGGGAACAACTTAGATGGCAATAATATTAACTGTTTCATTGCTGATAACTTTAGTAGAAACTAGAAACATAAAGCTAATGTGCTTACCCCAAAATCCCAGATTGCCCATCACATCTTCCCATTCCCAAATTTCCAACTGTCCCTAATCAGCTGAAAAAAATCCATCTTCCCCTTGATGTTGTCTCCATTATCGTTATGTATTGTCAATATGAAATCTATTGGTGTATTGAAAACTGAAAGTGTGGGGAACAGTGTAAAATCATTTGAATTTAATGTTCAAATGAAGAACACAGAGGAGGCTGTCACACTTGTACTATTCATTACATATTTAATCTTTTTTAAAAATTAACTTCTTCTTAAAGTAAAGAAGGCGCTGAACAAGAATAGCAGAAACTTAAAGAATCTAAGAGCCTTAACACAGCATTTAGGTCCAGCTTGCTACAGCGTATGTATCTTCCTGTTGCTTTGCTATGTCAGCTGCTTGTTAGTACTGGTTCTTCCCTCTACATTGGTCTCTAGAGTTTTCATCGAGTAGTTCCTCTCTCTATTCTCTTGGAATAGTGTCTGAATATTATTTTTATACAGCGAAGCTGAAAGATGTATACTTTTATGTTAATTGGAATTATATGCATGCTACAAGTTCCCCACGCAGTTTATTTATCATATTGTGTGTGTGTTTTTCCCTTGTACTTTTGTTAAGAATGCTACTTGCTTGAAAACAGGATATTTGTTTGAATGCATCTGCCACGACAACTTCTATTCCTACCTGAAGCCATTAGCCTCAGTTTGTGACATAATCAGTTTCACAGCAATCAATTTTGATGTCATAAACAAGATTAGGCCTTCAGATAGAGACAGTTGCAAAAAATGATCACTTTGGAGCCAGTTTTCCACGCAAATATACTTATTTTAAAAAATGGAGGGGCAGGGATAAATATAAAATATAATCAGGGCAGGCGGTAGTAGAATCCCCATGGGGAGAATGCTCGTGTAGTGGCCGCAGGTCATAAGGGATATATGTTGCCTCTCCAACCTCCCCTGCATTCCTCCTCCTCTCCCCCCCGCCCATATACATTTCACTCATATAATGTTTTTCATAGAATCATAGAACTGGAAGGGACCTCGAGAGGTCATCTAGTCAAGTCCCCTACACTCAAGGCAGGACTAAGTATTATCTAGACCAGGCCAATGGGGGCCACGGGAAGCAGCGCAGGCCGAGAGATGTGCTGGCCGACGCCCCCATTGGCCTGGAGAGGCGAACTGCAGCCAGTGGGAGCTGCGATTGGCCAAACCTACAGATGTGGCAGGTAAACAAACCGGCCCGGCCCACCAGGGTGCTTACCATGGCGGGCCACGGGCCAAAGGTTGCCGATCCCTGATCTAGACCATCCCTGACAGGTGTTTGTCCAACCCGCTCTTAAAAATCCCCACTGATGGAGATTCCACCACCTCCCTAGGCAGTTTATTCCAGTGCTTAACCACCCTGTCAGTTAGGAAGTTTTTCCTAATTTCCAACCTAAACCGCCCTTGCGGCAATTTAAGCCCATTGCTTCTTGTCCTATCCTCAGAAGTTAAGAAGAACAATTTTTTCTGTCTCCTCATTGTAACAACCTTTTATGTACTTGGAAACTGTTATCATGTCCCCTCTCAGTCTTCTTTTCTCCAGACTAAACAAACCCAATTTTTTCAATCTTCCCTCATAGGTCATGTTTTCTAGACCTTTAATTATTTTTGTTGCTCTTCTCTGGACTTTCTCCAATTTCTCTACATCTTTCCTGAAATGTGGGGCCCAAAACTGGACACAATACTGCAGCTGAGGCCATATCAGCGCAGAATAGAGTGGAAGAATTACTTCTCGTGTCTTACTTAAAGTAGTCTTGCTAATACATCCCAGAATGATGTTCGTTTTTTATTTTTGCAACAGTGTTACACTGTGACTCATATTTAGCTTATGGTCCACTATGACCCCCAGATCCCTTTCCTCAGTATTCCTTCCTAGGCGGTCATTTCCCATTTTTGGCTGTGTGCAACTGATTGCTCCTTCCTAAGTGGAGTACTTTGCATTTATCCTTATTCAATTTCATCCTATTTACTTCAGACCATTTCTCCAGTTTGTCCAGATTGTTTTGAATTTTAATCCTATCCTCCAAAGCACTATGCCATTATCTAAAGCAATGATGAAGATATTGAACAGAACCGGACCCACAACTGATCCCTGCGGGACCCCATTCATTATGCCCTTCCAGCATGACTGTTAACCACTGATAACTACTCTCTGGAATGATTTTCCAACCAGTTATGCACCCACCTTATAGTAGCTTCATCTAGGTTGTATTTCCCTAGTTTGTTTATAAAACGATCATGCGAGACAGTATCAAAAGCCTTACTAAAGTCAAGATATACCACATCTACCACTTCCCCCCTATCCACAAGGCTTATTACCCTGTCGAAGAAAGCTATCAGGTTGGTTTGACACAATTTGTTCTTGACAAATCCATGCTGACTGTTATTTATCACCTTATTATCTTCTAGGTGTTTGTAAATTGATTGCTTAATTATTTGCTCCATTATCTTTCCGGGTACAGAAGTTAAGCTGACTGGTCTATAATTCCCCAGGTTTTCCTTATTTTCTTTTTTATAGATGGGCACTATATTTGCCCTTTTCAGTCTTCTGGAATGTTTTATGCGTGTGTTATGAATTTCTCCCTAAGACCTTAAATAGAACATTTTATAAGCCCAGTAAATTGAGGGTCAGCACAATGCCTAGGCATCACTTAATCCTACTTAAACTCTATTTTGAGGATAAGTGGTACATTGGCTCTTTTGCTGGTCCTCTGTACATTCTACTACATGTGACAAATATCAGCAGTGCACACAGTTCCATCCCCATTTATGTGTGTGTAGAATATTCTCAATAATTTGCTTTTGTACACTTTATGGCAATTTCAGTCTTTGTCTTTCCTGCCTGAATTGATGCTTGGTACTTGGATTAAGTACAATGAGCCAGTTACAGTTCTGTTACAGGAATGGAGAGCTGAAATGCCCCAGAAAAGCCTGAGTGGGGTAAAGCCAGCATAGCTGTACACCCCATCTCACTTGTTCTGGTAGAATCTTTCCTTAACCTTTAGAAATAAGTAACTCATGGTAATCTATATTTTACTGCAATACAGTATCTCTCATGACTAAAGACTCATTGCCCTTTTTAATTTCACTATTCTTATCCAACATTGCAAAGTTTGTGGAAAAATTGCTTTCATCACTGTGATCGTTTATGAAATCTCTCAATGCATGTGACAGATGATATACTCACTAATTGAAAAGTATTCTGATGAAACGTTGTGGACATGACACTTGGAAAATGAAGTGCTTTGAATGTTCCTGCAGTTCATCCTTTAACCTTTCTTTGGTGCTTGCTTTTCTTACCTATATTTACAGTTTTAATAAATAGTCTTTGGGTCATCTGTTATCATGGATTTTCCTTCCTTGCTGAATAAAAAACAATTCTTGAGAAGTCTCTGAAGTTGCTTCACCTTCCTTGTCTTTGCATTCTTCTGGAACAATTGGAAGCCAAATGCATTTTATGGGGTGATGCAATATGAGCTTCTATGACTGTGCTTACTATGTACGCCATTTCCTTAAAAACTCAACAGCTGTCTGATGTCTATGCTCCTCTATTGTTTTTCCTTTCCTGTCTTTCAGCTAACTTCTTTCCCCAAATGAACTGTGATTATGTTATTATCTTTATGCATTTATCTGTTTAAAAAGATGTACATTCTAATAAGTTCTATAACAACATTTACCGGGGTAAATCAGGAATGACTCAAATTAAGTCACTGGAGTTATACAAAACAAATGGAAGAGGTGGATCAAGCATTATAAGGGCACAATCCTGTAAATACTTACACAAGCCCTTAGCTTTACACATGGGTAGTCCCACAGAAGTCAATGGGGCTGCTCATCTGAGCAAAATTAAACATGTGCATAAGTGTTTGCAGGACTATATAGGCAATACACTCTGAAAAAGCAAGGATGAATCTTGTATACCCCAGCATACATGGATGTACGAGGTACAGAAGACATCAATGTCATGACATATTCAATTTTGTTGCAGCTATATACCAGATAATATTTCCCGTACCTTATTTTTTAAAATGTTTTTCATGTGTATATTCATTAAAGGTTGTCTTAATTAAGAAGTTTTTAGTGTTTGGAATACAATTTCATGAGTATATTTTAATAGATACCTAGAAATTCTAATTACATATTCTAATTACCTAATTAGTTAAGTACTGTACATGAAATCACATAATTAAGACATGCAATTAAGTGAAAGTTAGGATTTGCAATTATGTAACAGAACGTGTAGTTACTGTATTTAATTTTACAGTCATATGAAACCTGATTAACAATATATTGCACAAGAACAGTGGGTGAGTTTTAAAATTATGCTTCTTGGCCCTGTCAACATATTTTTGACCAGATGTCCAAGCATTTAGATCACTGGCTGCTTGAGACACTTTATATGTTTTTTTGCTTGTATATGTTTTTTGAATGGAAAGAAGCTGCAAATTCTCAAGCTTTCTACATTTTAAAAATGTAAAAGCAAATGTGTATCAAGTAAACACCTTTTTACTTTGAAACTTATAAGTTGTAATAAACTCCTGGAGGGGAGAATGTTTACTGAGTACTGGTCAACCATAACTAAGACACTATATCAATTGCTGCTTTAATAAAGCTATCATAGCATACTTACGTTTAACCATCATGTAGGCCACCTTGCCAGAATTGTGATGTATGTATATTTAGCGAAACCCACTGGTTGTTATTCCTCCACCAATTGCTCAACATCATCCCTCCCTAGAATTTTCGAACTCCCTAATCATATAGACAATAATGGGCAATAATTTTTGAGTTGTTCCTACTCATTTAAATAAGCATAGAGTATCCATGCTGTACCCCTGGCCTCCAGAGGACACCCAAAAATGTGGGTTCTGGAGAGTGATCTCCATGCTTCTTCCACTTGGGAAGGGCTGGTCCCTGCTGCTGTACAATAGAAAAAAAACTATGAAAAGATCCTTGCGGAGTTAGCTGCTAGCTATGCAGCTCTTTCCATTTATGGGCTTAGTTTGGCCCCCATTTTGGGTCTTATCATATCTCCTGAGTTCTTTCTAGTTAACACCCTGAAAGCCTGTTTTCTGTAGCTTTCCAAACCAATTTTCCAGATTTGAAAAGTTTTGAATGTTTTGAAAAAATATACTGGAGCCAAACTGATCCCAAACCATGAGTTTGAAAAAACAGAACTATATTGGAGGACTTCCTTAAGTACCAATACAAACTGTCACCTTTCATCCCATGTTAATGTGCAGTAACTGGTAACTGTAAGTTCATATTGCGTAGATTATTATATTCCTGATAGCTGGCTCACAATGGGAACATATGTGAGTTTATGTTAACTGAAGGAACAATGGCAAACGTGAACAGATCTCTATCCATAATGATCCAAGCAGGTTACTTATGCATAGCACTAACGTTGTTTGGGGGAGCCTTGGTTCTGTATTTCCATACATGCTAATGTTTAAGTTTTTAATGTTAAGATTTTAATGTTAAATTAAAGACTTTAATGTTTAAGCTTTATTTTTCATTCTTTGTTTTATGTCTGAAGTATAACCTTAACTTTGATTTTTGGCTTTCAGACATTTTTACTTTTTATAATCTTAATTACAGTGTAACATTTTCTTTTGTCATCTGGTTTGGGATGTCTTTTTAAGGAATAGCTCAGTGACACATTTATGTGCATTTATTGACTCAGAAATGCCACATATATTGGTCCAGAGTTTGAGAGCTCTTCATTGGCCTGAGCTACAGTATGATTGCCACCTATCAGAGATGCAAGAATGGGGGTAAATGCCACCCAAACGTTCCCTCAGACTCTCCTAATAAGCAGACATTCAATTAGCAAAAAATATCCACTTTGTCAGGGCTGCTTCTGCTAGATGAAGGGAAGGAGTTGGGTGAGTAAAAGGCAGTTGGAGGTATGTGAAGCTAGAAGGCAGTTGGACAGTATGACTGGGAAAGCCTCCCTGCTAATAAGGGAGGGTGCATTGGTTATCTTTTGCTGTGCAGTATAAGTTTCTTGTATAGCATATGTGCTATCTGTTCAGAATCAATGAAATGTATGCTCTACTCCTACCTAAGAAAGTGGCATAGCGAAGACCATAGCATGCAGACCACAGGTAGACTGACCAGGACGATTCCTTTTCTTGATTGCTGCCAGGGCCGGCTCCAGCATTTCTGCCGCCCCAAGCAAAAAAAAAAAAAAAGCTGCGATTGGCGGAGGCAGTTCGGCGGCAGGTACTTCGCTCCTAGAGGGAGTGAGGGACCTGCTGCCCCCGAATTGCTGCACATGCCGCCCCTCTCCCTTGGCCGCCCCAAGCACCTGCTTGTTAAGCTGGTGCCTGGAGTCGGCCCTGATTGCTGCACCAACATTTGCTGCTCTTTGCCAAGCTATCTTGACCCATTTAGATCCTAGGTTATGCTGCTTTGCATGCACAAGAATCTGTTGGGTTACTGGGGGGGTGGAGGAGCTACTTTGCATATTTTCAAATACTTCTGTTTGCTGGAGCGATCCAGTAAAATAAAGTATACCCCTTAATCTTTATTCAATAACCTCCTTATTAAAAGACTAGAGCTTGGAATTAAACACTCATTTAATTCCTGCATAAACACCTTTTAACTATTTGGCAGCAGTTAATTAAATATATCCCCATTAAGTAGACTTATGGCAACCTACTACATGTTGACCCCATTGACTGAGACCACAAAATTAAAGGCGAGAGAGAGAGGAGCAGCTCAATCACGCTTCAGCTTGTATAACAGCTTATATGCAGCATATGATTTTCATAAAATCTTCTAGCTTCTCAGCTTCCTGAAGCCCACAACAAAGCAACTGCACCATGCAAGATGTACATGGTATTCTTATGCAGTCTCAGAAGCTCACATCTGGTTGGCATGGCGCTTAGGGAGTCCACAAGAAATGACATGTGGCGTTGAGAACACATAAACAACTCTTAAGACCTAAATCCATCAAGTACTCACCACACCAATCCTCCAAGGACAAATATTAAAACTAAAGCGGAGTTTGTAGGGCAAACCATTTTGGAGTTGCTCTATCTCACTTATCTTCCAAACACCTTGTCTGATTTTCCCCATACTTTCCAGAATATTTTTACCATCACATCCTGGCTTCATGAATGAGAATTTCCAGGCAGATTGGGCTTGATTGACAAGGGTCAAAATCAGGCTTATTCCATGAAAGCATCTTGCAATATACAAATACCACTGATTCTATACAAATTAAAATAATTAATAATGTTGTATGATAGCCATCCTGAACTGGTAATTCCTCACACATAGCATAAGAGAGTAGCACCTTTTCTATTCTAAGAATGTCACAGGTGGGGAATTCCCCATTTTTTTCAAAAAGTATGATAGGTTCTTAATTTCCATCTGGACAGACACTGAAGGTCAAGACTCAACATAATAAATCACTAGTCCATTCCATATTCTAGATATTTTATAGCAGGACTGATGTTTTAAGTACAGATGTTAATAGGAATTCAATTGTTAATGCAATGCACTCAGCATCATTGGTGAACTACAACATTCTTCTACATCTCAGAACTTTGACTATCATCAGATATCTTAGATGGAATTCCTTTTGGTAATTTTTTTTTCTGGAAGACACTATATTAGCTTATAGTTTTATTATTCAAGCAGCATAGGCAGCAGTAGCTCTTTCTAAAGCTCCGGTCTGCTGTGCTTACCACATTGAAGGAAACCCACTATACTGCCATAGCTTTTGATATATATTCCAAAAACATTATAGAATCTTGGCTGGATTCATTAGTGGAACTGATTTTAAAATAGACAAAAAAAAAATGTGAACGCGATCCTTCTTCAGTCTTTTTCGCCGGAATATTCTTTCTGTCCACAGATCACAGATTTGGCACACCCTCTGCAATGGAAATTAATTCACACTAAGTGGAATAATCCAAATCACATAGGTCTATATACCAGTCCCCCCAAAGTCAATGATTAAACTTGCATTGACTTTAGTGAGACTGGGATGTGGCCCACTATGCCCAGTGGAGACTATAAATATTTGCAGTTTCTTCCCAAAAAAGAACTACAGCATATGTTTCTGTTTTGACTATAATATATGAGAATTGATGCCAGTGTGTCATCCAAGCAGAGAGGCAATGGCACTAATGGAGAGTTCTTCCCACTTCAAGCAGCTTCTGTGGCTTTTAAGTATAATTCTGTTGTGAGGAAATTATTACATTGTTTATAGGTAAAACACTTGAATAGCATTTTTAAACATTTTTCCAAGAGTGCAGAAAAGAATTCTTACATGTTACAGTGCAGCTAAAATGGTATATGTATTATCACAAGAAAGATTTTTGTGTCATAATAGCTGCTCTCTATCAGCAAACTAATGGGCTTAGTAATAATGCAATTTGGTTTTATACATGCCACTGAGGACTGTATGCAAAAAATCTTCTCACTGAAATGCTCAGAGGATTTGGGAACTGCTCTTTAA
Organism: Terrapene triunguis; assembly: GCF_002925995.2. Lineage (NCBI taxonomy): Eukaryota > Metazoa > Chordata > Testudines > Emydidae > Terrapene > Terrapene triunguis. Next base: position 58,589,060 of record NW_020664420.1, read on the forward strand.
AATGAATTACTTTTCCCAGTCTGGTCTCTCTTTTTTACCAGTGCTGATCTTTTACCCTGGAATGTTAATTATTGCTTTTGTGTGCAAAAAAGGGCCCACTCAGATACTGATGCTTTTATAAGAAAAAATAACAATGCCAGTATGCATGATCCCTCCCCATCCCTTCATCATTGCAACCAGGAATGGGCAATTCAATGATCCTAACTCCTGGGCAGATGTACAGGAGTGTTTGTTTCAAATCCATACGCAGACTGAATAACAACATCTAAAAAGGGTGTCAGCATTTTTTGTCTATGGAAATTCAGTGAGTAGTAATCTCAACGTTGACTGAGGATTAAGTAGATGGTGAGAAAATGGATATCCCCTTGTACCCAGCAGTCCTTATAACTGCTAATTTACTACATGATGCTAATTAAATGAAGCTGGCTTCATAATGGGAATGTATGGTGTCTGAGTAGGAAAGCTGTTAACATAATTATATCTGTTACACAGGGGGGTGTAGCAGATTACAATTATTAGAAAGCTGTGGGCTTTAGGCTACCACGTGTACTATAACATTAGGACCTGTTTTTACAACCCTACAATTCCCAAATATCATTCAAACTCTGCGTTGAAATGTCTCTTTCCTCTTTTATAGTTCCCAATAAGGGCTTTTAAAAATTAACTTTTCTCCCCTAAGTGCTCAATTTCCAAATGCAGGTAATTTTTAACAGTTAAAGCAAGTGAGAATATGTCTAGGCATCTTGTCAAAACATTACCACAGCCCTCCTTTTAATTTTTAAAGATATATGAAGTCAAAGTCCTGTATCAGGTCATACATTGAAAACAGGCCTGTAGGAACAATATAGGAATGTACTGTTGCCAGGCAGGCCCATCACCCTTTCACACCTTTCTCAACAATTCCTGGCAGGTGTTTTTCAAACTTTCCTACCAATTCCAACCCTCTCCCACTCCCGACCTCTCCTTCCCCCCCCCCCCCTCCCAAAAAAGAACGTCCCAGAGGGAATAAGGAGCTTGTGAAAGTTAAAGTTTTCCAAAGGCAAATCTGCATTACCTAACTTTATTAGCACTTGGTATTTCCCAGAAACCACATTCTCATGCTATAAAACATTCCAGAACGTATCCCTCCCATGATCAGGGGATTCTAAAAAACAAATTTCAAAATGGCAATGCATGATGATGAAAACAGGCATATCAGTGTTTCAAATCCAGTTCAGCACTTCACGAAAAAAATAATTAAGGGATAATGTTCATGGTGAAGGTGTATACAAGACTTTAAACAGCTTTTGCAGATGATTAAAAAAAATGCAGTGTTGCCAAGGCATTCAATAACCACAGAAGCTGTTTATTGTGAGTGTTCTCCAAAGCTGTGAACATTGTTCCCATTAGACAAAGGGAAAAAAACCTTCAAAGTTCAATAAACAACAACATTAAAATAGATGATAATGTTTTTCTCACTTTATGAAAGTTTAAAAGTTCTGTGCTGTCTAATGCATATCTGCAGGGGTGAATTTAGTTGAAAGGGCCCCCTGAGAGAAAAGCCTTCATTCTACTTCTACTTCTAGTATCTAACCATCCCAGCCCTTTCCCCAAAACAGAGATCTATAGGGTGTGCACTAGGGAAATGCAATATAATATTGAAAAATGAATGCACTTGTGAATATTAACTAGCCTCAACATTGTGTGTGCTTTCTTTTTACTTTCTCTCTCTCTCTAAGCAAGACCATGCTATCTAAATGCCTAACAAAATTATCAGTGCAGTCCTTTTATCTCTTTCTTTTTTGGGTCGTCTCTCTCTTTTTTTCCCTTTTACCTACTCTTTCTTTCCTCTTCATGAATTTTTTACTTTCTTTCTTTCTTTCCTTTCTCTCATATTTTTTTAATATCGATCCCCTTTTCTGTTCGTCCAACCCCTTGCTCTTGCCCTAATCTCTTCCACAGCTGTCTTCTCTTCCTTTCCAAAGCCTGCCACAATCATTTCCTTCCCTGTGATTATCTCTTCTGCACCCCACCTCCCATATTTATCTTAGGCCTTGGCTACACTGGCGCTGTACAGCGCTGCAACTTGCTGCATTCAGGGGTGTGAAAACACACCCCCCCCGAGCGCAGCGAGTGCAGCGCTGTAAAGCGCCAGTGTAATCAGTGCCTGCAGCGCTGCACGCTCGCTCGCAGTGCTGCAAGCTATTCCCCTCGGAGAGGTGGAGTACTTGCAGCGCTGTGAGAGAGCTCTCGCAGCGCTGGCAGCGCGACTACACGCGTGTAGCCAAGCGTAGCCAAGGCCTTACACAGAAGTAGAGCTCTTTCTGCCAGTGCTGTGGGGAATGGAATGAAAATAGCGTGGCAGCTGTCATGAGCCTTCTCCCATTCCCTACATCTTTCCCATTATAGATTTCTCTTCTCCTGACTCCCATGCTGAGAGACACAGACCTAAAAGTGGCATAGCAAAAGCATCTGCAGTTCCCAAGGCAATAGGTTTGATAGTGGACCCTATGTACTGGGAAGAGCATATTGTTCCATCAAAAAAGTAGGTATAGTTGCTGGCTCTGAGTTTCCCTTCTTTTCTGAGCCCTGTAAGGCTGACACTCTCGTGTTATCTGACTAATACCAGCTATCTGATTAAGACAGCCAACAGTGAGGAGGAGACACATAAAACATCACTAGTTTTCTGAAGAAAACAACAAAATTTGAGCATCTTTGTGAGGTTGCATAAAAGAATAAGTGCAAGTATCTCACTTGTTGGGAAAATATTTTGCAGTCAGTTCTGCTACTTAAAAGTGTCTAATTTATTTAAATATACTGTATTGCTGGTGTCTCACTCAGATTAAATGAGAGTAAGCATTTATCCTAAGATTGATCATGCTTAGAGTTCAATGTCCAAGGTTGAAATAAAGCTCACCAATGCATTTGAATTCCAATTCCTAAGCCAGTTTTGGACAACTACTGTAATTTCACTATAATGAAGTGATAAAGAAGATTAATGAGAGCTCCTTTGCAGCCAGGAAAAGCAAAGGGGTTTTCATTGATTGACCATGAGCTGGAGAAGACTGAAGTGTGAAGGTTGCTGGAAGACACTGCCGCAGAAAGCAGCCACTCAAATGGTCCAGATGTGTCCAGATATCTCTGAGCAATTTCTAAAATGCGTCTTAATGATGGGCAATTACCAATGCCAATCAATAGCACTAGATGAACTATTGCACTGGAGTTAGGTGAGGTGCATTGGATTTGACAAAGAATATGGAGAAGTGAAGAACCTATATGGCATTTATGACCCAACAATCCCAAAAGGAGAGTTAACATTTTGGGAAAGGGGAAGCCCTCTAAAGGTATGGTAACAAAGACAGTCAGGAAAGCAGCTCACTTATTTGTAAGTGGAGCACTGGAAAATATTATACAAGGAAGTGTGTGCCAATTATGTATTTGTATGGTGTTTCTATATAAAGACTAATTGCTGCCTAAAATATCTGATAATTACATTCTTCTCATGTCATGTAGGCTCTTATGCAAGGAACTCACTCCCGCTCCTTGTGTGCCAAAAGATCACTCTCTCTTCAAAAGAAATGCATGTAATTTGTAAAGGAAAATGCCATCACCTTTTTGTGATTGGATTTTCATCCGGTTATCTAGTATAGTATGTGTCCACCAATATACAGAGGCCCAGACCCTTGGCTATGCCTGAGTAGTGTAGGAGAGGGTTGTAAAAATGTCATATATGCTCCCCCATTATTTGATCATCTGTGTGCCAGGCAGTCTCACAGCATAATTTAGAGCAGCCTTTAGGCTGCTCTAAATTTTGCTAGCTGCCAAAAGCTCTAAAGGAATATTATGGCAGCTGAGGATCAGTGAAGTGTAGGAGATCCCAAGCCAAGCCCCCTAGTAGCAACGAGGGAGCAGTGGCACAGGAATCATTACACTGGCTCTCCACAACCAGAGGTGCCCTCTGCACTGGTCTGATTTTCCTGCGGTGAACTGCACTGGCTTTGTGGCCAGAATCTGCTAGTATTGCAACACAAAGCAGCTGTCTGAAAATGTGGGGTAGACTCTATGTATTGTCTATCCAGTTTAGAATGTAATCTTCTTGAGGCAGAACCATGTTTTCCTCTAGTTTTGTACAGTATCAAATACACTGATAGCACTCAATGAATAATTAATCAATAACACGTTCATACGTTAGCAAAGGAGAGTCCAGAGAATATGGAGCCAGCCTGCATTAAGAACTCTGAGGTTATATAAAAAGAGGGAGACCTCATCCCTATTCCTGAAGTAGGTACCATTAAATGAGGCTGTGAGTGACATAAGTGATTCCGCTGTCCTCCTGCCGAATTCCCATATATTCTAAAACAGGTCACTTACATTCATTTAAAGTCCACTGAGGTGGTGCTGTTTCAGAACTATTTACGAGTTTATGAAGCTGAACAAAATAGTCTTGTATAACAAAGACATTGAGCATGGATTTTCTCACAGTAGCACCGGATCATATCTTTAGAAATAGTTTCTGATATTGGCGCAACTCAGAAACATTTCAGAGGCCCTGGGGATTAACCAGTTGATTGAAAAGGAAAAAGGATGCCCAAGTACAAGAGTGCAGTCATTACTCGACAATATTTCCAGTCAAACAGGAGAAACTTTTCCCTCCTGGGCAGACAGATCTGAAAGAAAAGTCACTGGGCATCAGGAATATCATCAGCTTATAAAACACTCTGATCAGGGGTGAAAGTAACTTAAAGGATTTACCGGTAAACTGGAGTCGTGAGCGGGGCGGGGCCTCAACCAGAAGAGGCGTGGCCTCAGGCAGAAGAGGTGGGGCCTTTCAAGATTTAAAGGCCCTGGGGCTCTGGCTGTGGCTGGGAGTCCCAGGGCCTTTAAATCACCCTGGAGCTACCAGCTGCAGGGGCGGCTGGGAGCCCCAGGGCTCAGGGGTGAATTAAAGAGCCCGGGGCTCTGGGCCCTTTAAATCACCACAGGAGCCCTGCTGCTGCTACCCCGGGGTGGCAGGGCTCGGACTAGGGCTGGGGTAGCGGCAGCAGGGCTCCGGAGGCGATTTAAAGATCCCGGGGCTCTGGCCGCTCTGGGGAGTCCCAGGCCTTTTAAATTCCCACTGGAGCCTGGCTGCCGGGACCCCGGAGCCCGGCTCGGGCGGGGATTTAAAGAACCCGGTGTTCCTGCCACTGCGGGGAGCCCGGTCCCTTTAAAGCACTGCCAGAGCTCCGGGACCTTTAAATCCCTGCCTGAGCCCGGCTGCCGGACCTCTGGTGGTGATTTGAAGGGCCCAGGGCTCCCCGCAGCGGCTGGAGCCCTGGGCCCTTTAAATCACCTCTAGAGAAGTCGGTCCAGTCCAGCACGGCGTACCGGCTCTTGCCCGTACGCCGTATCGAACCGGACCAGCTTACTTTCACCTCTGACTCTGATGTTAAAACCAACAGGCTCATCCACCCCCAAAATCACTATAGCAGTATATAAAAAATGGTATCCTTCTAAAAGTATACTAATAGGATGATATGCTACGCTTGTAACAATGGTAGTGCTAGGAAAATAGACCAGGAGACTGGATTTTTCTATCATCTCAGAGCACACAGACAGAATACAGATGAATTTCTCCAAATGCTCAGCAGATTCCCTCCCCTCCTTCTTGAGAATTCTGGCATACCATTGGACAATACTGCTGTCTAAACAAGCTGTTCTTTGAGTGCAACAAGCAAAAATTAGTGGAGGCCTCAGTCTGAATGGAACTCAAGAATCCTAAGGGAATCAAATTATTAAACTCTGCTAAAGACAAGTATTTGATAAACAAACTACAAATAGCTTAAACAAAAGATTCCTTTCTCCAACAGTCGAAAGAGGACTGGAGGACCAGAGATCCAGGCTCAGCCAAACTGCGCACAGTACAGAACCTGGGATGGGGAGTTGGGAAAGGAAGTTACATTTGCACTTCCCTGATCCTCTGATGTCCTGGGTCTAAGGGCTGCTCTAAGTTCCATACAGTGACCCTAAGACCCTTCAACGGCAACTAGCAAAGGGTTCACTATTCTGTAACAGTAACTTCTACTGTTGGACCATATCAGGGAATTTCTGTATTAGAACCATAAAGTGTATGTGTATAACAAGTCTGAGGCCAAGAGAGACAAGGGGTAAGATTGAATTCAATTGAATTCCCCACAGCTTAGGCCTCTTGCTTTTTCCATTTCTGTGTCTCTCCCTCTCTGTGAGAAACATGCAAGGCCAAACTGCTAATTGTGTTAACACATCCTAAGACAGAAAGTCTGTTCTCAAAAACAACTGTAATTGTTCTTCCAAACAGAACACAGTTTAGTAGCTTATAACTTTTGTTATGTATGTTAAAGTTTAAGTAAATTTGCAACATCCTGAGAGTTGCTAGAAGTTAAGAAATAGTAAAGTAATAAGTGATAAATGTATGTTAAAATAGAGGATGTATGTGAATGGATGCTTGATTTAGATAAAGGATAAATTGATTTAGATAAAGAATGAATGGTCAGGGAAGTGCCAGCCTAAGAATTACAACTTCAGTCTCGATTGGCCGAAGAATGCGCAGACTAGAGATAACCGGATGACCCCCGGAGGGCAGGCCGGAATACACCCAAGTGCGTCCCCCCCCCTCCCCCCAATGGAGGGCTGAAGACTCCAAAGAACAAGATAAACACCTGACAGCCATCATGGAGCCATCACTGCCGTGCCATCTGCATGATGGACTTACCATTTCAAACATGAGAACAGTGAGCGATTAACATTTCAAATGCAGTAACAGCATAATGAAGCAATTCCCATAGACTGCCATAGGAATAAAATCCTATAAAAACAGACTCTAAAGACTGAAAACTTTGAGTCTGGTTCTGCAACCACCCTCCAGGAGCATCGGATGCACATCTGACAAGGACTCGGCTCCACTCTCATGTGCAGGCTACCTGGCCAGTACTCTGCCATGAGCAACCTCTAGACTGGTAACTATAACAACTCTGCAGAACTTGTATGAATGAGTGTGTGAATGAATAAGGAATGGTAGTGAAATAATACTGAATTGCATATACTGATTTCTCGCTCTTTCTCTGTATTTACAATAAACCTGGCATTTTTGCCTCATCCCTCTTATAAGATCCTGTTGGTATTATTTTATTAGTGTAACATAATTGGTGGAGAATTGCAAAAGGGGGAATATTGGTAAAAGGCCTCAGTTATTGTAAATCTTGGTGTGCACTGGCTGGAATAAAGGTACAGAGGCTGGAGATAGCAGAATGGACTGAAAAGCTAGGAAGAGCAGAGAAGGAAAAAGAAATAGAACTGGATGACAGAAGGCATGCAGCTTGAAAGAAAAAGCAAGAAGCTGCATACTGGATAGCCCTGGAAGCTAAACAGCAGAAAGAGACTGCCAAAATAGCAGTTCATCAGCAAACAGTGTAACTGGCACCAGCAGCCAGGATTTGGCACAAAAAAAATTAAATGTTTAGAGCCCAAAGCTGCAGATACTTTACTACCAAGCACTACTTCCACTGCATCTATTTACTCTAGCAATCACTGTTCCTGGTAGTGTTTGCAGGATTGGGTCATAACTGATTAGCACTTCATTGCTAGCAGTTTTCTCACTGCAACTATCTGTTAGAGTATCTTTTTTTCAAATAATGATCAGGCATTCTTAGGACATTGATAACTCACTGCTGTGAAACTAATTATTTACAGAGGTATATTGCATAGAAAAACATAGTAACATGGATGAAACTCAAAGATCAAGTAAGGCTAATGTATATAAGGATAACAACAGATTGATGTATTTGTCTTTGAGAACCAGATACCTCTTAAGTGAGGGCATTAGTATTTGTTATGTTAGGTAAGTTTTACTTACGTTGCTCATCTCAGTGTCAATTGTATATTTAGGATCTACCCCTTATATACTGCAAAATGGCAGTACCGTCCCAGGACCAGCACGGAAGGAATGTGCATCCTTTCTTGCTCCAGCCTTGCTCCAATGGGGAGTAGTAATATTCTGCTGGTCCTGAACAGTAGCAGATTACTACCCAGTTGCACCAGTTCAGTTGCGCTGGTTGGCATATTGTGGGGGATGGAGCCAAGGTTGGGAATGGGGAGAATAAGTAATACATATAATACCTGCTTAACCCTGTTTGCCTGGACTCAACATCCAGGGAGGCCATGAAAGGGGAGGGTCAGCTTGGGGGGAAGCTTGCTTCCCTTCTCCCTGCCCAGCTAAATTGGTCAAGCCACACTCTGGCAAAAGTACCTGGGTAAATTCTAGTTGCTCTGCCAGTTCCACATGTGGTATATTATTTTTGTTAGGGATTCACGCAACTGGCTTGTCCATGTGCTCATTTGTAAAATAGACAGAGAGGAAAAAGCCATACAGAGCAAACCATTTAAAAAGCAAACTTCTGATTGTCAGTAAATGTTTTTTGTATGTCCACTGCTGACAATAAACCTCACATGAGGAACATCTCATTCATGCAGTGGGGAAAAAAATCCTGAAAAGAGTCTGCTCTGAGGAATGAGTAAAATATTCAGTAATCCGAAATATACACACAGCCAAATTTTCAAGCAAGCCTTAAAATGTGTGTCCTAGGACTGTGTACATGCTGTTGCATTCCCAAAGTCAATGTTTGGATATTGGATAAGCAGACTAGGTATTCAAGCATGTGGTTATCCAACATTTGAACAAAAATGCCCACTTCTGCATGGAAAGCTAGATTTGATTATGTCCGTGCTACTGGGAGTATTCAGCTGAGCCCAAATATCATTTCATACTGCATTTGTGCTACTCAGGAAAATGTACTGTTTGAGTTTTCCCAACCTTCACCTTCACTACAAAGCTAGAGGAATAGAGAATGTGCTCTTCTGGATCACAAAGCCCTTAGCCAATTGTGTATTGCTGAACATGGATTCATTTTTGACCTTCTTGCCAGCAATTGGTGTGTGCTCCAACATATGAGATCCAACTGGCCTTATTGTCTTAGGGCTCTACCTGGTGATCTTATTGTCTAAGGGCTCTATGGGGGTGTAATTTCTAAAGCACACTAATGTGTTGCACATTAATTGGTCCATACAGCCCCTGCTGGTGTGCTTTAATCTACTACTGTTTCAAACAGTACTTCGTTAAAACACACTAGGTAACCTTTAGCAGTCTACATGGCCCAATTAATGCATAACACGTTAGGGCACTTTAGAAATCACACCTCCATAGAATGCATTACTGCACCATGTAGACAAGCCCTTAGTTAGCCTGCCTGAGAATGTTGTTACTGGTCACGACATTGCAGCCCTTTTAAAATCTAGCCATAGATTTGCCTGGACATCCTCCTTTGTCGATGAAAGTTGACTATAGGACATCTATATGCCATATCAAATAATATTTCCTGTCTTTCTTTTTTTTCTAAATGTATCATCCTTTTGTACTCAGCTATGGGGAAAGTAGACATAACAAAAGAGTGATTTTAAATGGAAGTATTTGTATCATATTAGTATCATGAACATAATGCTGTTAACATATTATTTGCCTTCTCTAGCTCCCAACTGGAGATTTAGCCATTTAAACCTGTACAGGGTTAAGGGTGAAAGGTGTAGAAAACTAGCAGATGATCCTTGTTGTTCTGAAAGGGGCCTCTTTCACCATATTTAGAGGAACAAAATTCTCTGCTGACCATACTTCAGCTGCTGTAACTCAACTACAAAGTTCTCAGTTAGGGCCTTAACTGCATTTTCACCTCCTCAGTGCAAGCCTCTTTTTATTGCCGTTTGTCTTCCCAGATTTTGATCTCAGCTAAAATTCTTTTGTGCAAGTTTAAGTGAATGAGCTCTGGCTTGGATCATATGACAAAACATTGGGAATTATGGTGCGATATGAAAGGGTCTCTCGTGTTTTAAAACAAAAGTTGCTTCTTCAGTGCTGGAAGAACCTTGGTGACTATGTCCAACCAAGTTCTCAGTGAATTTTTATTTTAGTTGCATCTACCGAATGCATCCTTGTTTGAAGGCAGATACTGGCTGTCTTAATTAAGCTATACATTCAAGTGTTTTATGCGTTGAGGACTTTTCACTCTCCTTTGCCCATAGTGTAACTCAGGGTGTAACTGATTTTTTGGCATAAGTGTTTAGGGGACACAGTAAAGCATCTTCTCTGTTTGTGTGTCCCCTAACATGTTCCTCTACATAGTATGAGAAAGCCTGAGTTTGATGACATTCAGTGCACACTATATGGCCTTTCTCTTGTCTTTCACTGAAATAACAGATGGAGAAGTGTATTGGGAGGAGGGGCTTATTTTGATAAGTCTCAGTGTTTATTGTTATTACGCTAGCTTTAATTTTTGTCTGTTTATTTAAAGAATTGAACTGTGCATGTTTCTACAGCACTGGATGGGTTCAGAGAGAGAGAGAGAGAATGGATTCTTTACAGCAAGGAAGTTTTTTGACTGCGTAAAAAGCAAATTTTTTCTCTATCTTCCCTTTTTTCAAATATGTTTAACGTGTTTTTTTATAGTTGCTTCTTGCCATTGAAGTATTATAGCATATGTACTATAATTTGCCACAGTTGCTATAGTAACTGCAAATTACTGAATAGCAGACTATATCTCATAAAAACGATATAAAAAAATGCAAGTTAGCACTCACTCTGACTAAGCTTCGTATATATTTGTACTCTTTGAAAGTAATCTTTGTTAAAAATAAATGTAATATGGTTGTTGTCTATATTGAAGTTCATAATGTCTTTCTGCCTCCATTTTTCCTTGCATACTACCTTGGGATCAGCTAAGTAGTATTGTCCACTATGAAAAGGGGAGATAATGATCCATGGAGAACATATTTTACTTGGATGAATGCTGCAGGGAATACTTCCAAAAAGGGATTAAGTATAGGGAAAAACCCATAATTGTGAATTTTTTTTTTTTATAAATACAGCCCAGCATGCATGCATGGCCTAATATTGAAATAACTCCTGGTTGCCACCATTAACTTAGTCTCTCTCATTCTCATTTTTCTCCCAGCCCACATTAAAGACAATATGAATTTATAAAACAAAATATGCAAGCTATGTGAATTTAATTTGTATAACTGGCAGAGGCTAGATTGCAGATAGCATGAGTGTTCTCTTATCAATGAAATTTCCTACCCAAGGGAAAAATGCTGTTTCTTTAAATAACCAACTCAATACACTCGTCATGTACATTCATGTCATGAGATTTGTTGTAGCTTTTGTAAAAAGCAACAAAGAGTCCTGTGGCACCTTAAAGACTAACAGATGTATTGGAGCATACGCTTTCGTGGGTGAATATCCACTTCATCAGACGCATTGTAGCTTTTGTAAATTTAAACATATTCAATTAAATAATGTATAATAGATGCTTAAGTCAATGTGCCTATGGCACCTTCAACTGCTTGGTGCAGTCCATAAACAGCAATTATCTTGTAAGTCTATCAATGCACTGCACCTGATTTATTAAAAAATAGACACTAGAATATTTAAATAATTAAATAACTTAAGTGAGTTTCTGAATCAGGACCTATGCTATTTTCTGATCCACTGGTAGACAGTGGCTTTTAAACTTAGCAACATTTATTCAAGATATTTTTGCTCATTTTGTCAGAAAATATTCGAGCCATCAAATTAAAAAAGACTTTGTGCCACTGATACGGTTAAGTTATTATTCCCTTTTGCCATCTCTTTCTTCTTTTTTCCTGCCTGCCTAACAGTCTCTAGTCTCTCTTTGGCTTTGTGTACACTCGTGCACATACCCGAGTATTGGATCGTGTTCATGCAGGCATTGTCACCAAACCCGCCCTAAGAGTCCATGTTTCCTGTTCTGGATATGTGTAGAACATTGTGTACACCCATCTACGTATGTTCACTCTGCTGTTCTAGGTATACAACTTTAGCACTATCTTTTCAGGACTTGTATCCCTGCATTCTTTGCATCACAAGGAGGCACTCTAGGAACCGGTTTGTGATGTATTGTTGGTACTACAATGCAGTCTTTCCTAGTCTCATGTGTAGAGCACATTTGTGTTCCTCCTTCACACATGACAATGGCACTGTTGGATCACATTGACCCAATTTTACAGGGAGAGAAGTGAGGGGTGAAATTATGGAGCAATTAGGTGATATGGTCCTGCTCCTCATTGTGGGACAAATGTTTATGCAGTGGAGTAGGTGCTTAGCAAGATGCTGGATGGCATTTTCTGAGACATCAGCGACAGCAGGCCTTGAGGGACAATCACAATTCATGTATGGTACTATTGCCAGATATGTTGAAAGCCCCTATTGCCACAGAATCCTGTTCAGTTTACCATCACTTCTTGTGCAGAAGAACTAGCATTGTGTGGTGGGATCATATCGTCCTGCAAATTTGGGATGATCAGCAGTGGTGCCAGAACTTCAGCATGAGGAAACAGGCCATCATGGAGCTGTGTGAGGAGCTTGTGCCATCCCTCCAGTGCCAGAACACTCAGCTGAGGGAAGACATGCCAGTGAAAAGCAGAATGCTATTGCTTTGTGGAACCTAGCTATCTGAGACTGCTAAGGCCCATAGAAAAGCACTTTGGAGTTGGAAAATCCATTATTGGGGTCATGGTTGTAGAGTTTTGTGAGGAGATTAACACTGTGGTTTATCCACGGGTGGTTGGCATGAGAAATGTTCCTCAAATAATAGTTGGTTTTCAGAGGATGTTGTTCCCAAATTGTGTTGGGGACATTGATGGCATTCAGGTGCCAATTGTTTGCCTGCCACAAGGGGCAAGTGAACTGCAAAGGACACTATTCCATCATTCCAGCAAGGCTTGGCTGTCCAGAGAAGACGTTCTATGAATACTAACGTGGCTCATGAGAAAGATTCATGACACCAAGGTACTGAGATGATGTGGCTTGTACTTGAAGGGGGAAGCAGGGGACTTTATTCCCCAGAAACAAGACTGTTTTATGCAGTATATCTGTGCCAACAGATTGGGGATTCCTACAAACCCGCTCCTACCATGGCTCATGAAACAATACCCTGACATCAGGGACCTTGGAACAAAAAAATTCAATTTCAAACTCAGTAGCTGCAGCATGGTAGTAGAGTGCATGTTTGGTAGGCTCAAGTCTCATTGGCACTGCCTACAAGCCTATCTGGATGCCAAGGGGCCTATGCTGTACACCTGACCATGGCCTGCTGTTCAGTGCACAACATTGGTGAGGGTAGAGACCAGTATTTCTGCCTGGAATGGGTTCAGGACACACTGGTTTGCAAGCCCTGTGCAGGCAACTGGATCCTACACACATGCACACTGTTTTGTCCAGAAGGGCAAAGAAGATTAGGATGCCATATGTGCACACATCCTGGCAACATGGGGAGAGAGAGAATGACATCTGCCTTGTGCTACTGCTTGGGGGCCAGCTTTACAGCCTTTATGTGAAGCTGCCTTAACCTAACTTGGTGGCATGTGCAAACAGTGGTATTGGGCAAAAGTATGTCTTCAGGTTTTTGTTGCCATCTGATTTGCACTTACTGAAGTTGTTAGCACTTGTCACATTGCTCACCTGTATGATACTCATCATTACAGGATACCTAGAATATGTTTACAGCTTGGGGCAAGGTTTCTTCTGGGGACAGTTGCAGCCCTGCTGTGATCCACTCATTCTTCTACATGTTTACGCATTTCACTATTGCCACCTATATGTAATTCATCTCAACAACTTTTCCTGCAATGTGAATAAGGCCTCGCATTGCCATCTTGGCTGGTCAGGGAGTGGGCCACAGAGCTGCCAGTGTAGCTGCACTTTGGTGCTGCAGATGACGGAGGAAGAGGAGGCTGATGTGCTGGTGCCAGGGCCTCCTACACTAGTTCTATTAACTGTTCCATGGGGGTATGTTCCTGTACTCTATACTGCCTCTCCTCCTCTAGGAACCAGTTCATCGGTCTCTCCTTCTGCTACAGAGACTACTCTTTTGCCCACAGGAACCCCAGCTACTCCTCATTTCTCCACTCCATCCAAGCAAGCAGGTCTTCCATGTTCCTCCCCTCTCTGGGGTTCTTGTTCTGCGGTCTTGATGGGATGCTTTCAGTCTCAGACGCCAAAAGTTCTGCCAATTCATTGAGAAATAGACCTCTGCTATAGAAAGCCACAATTTTGAACCTTTTAAACATTTAAGGTATGTAACTGTCTCCACGTTACGTGCCCTGATTCTCAGAAAGCTGTTGCTGCCCATGAGGATGGACCTGAGACACGTAATGGTGAGATACACGCAATAGTATTGTTCATAAATTAAACTGTTCACCCTTTCATAAGGGGTTGGGGCATGGAAGGAAAAGTCCTTCCCAAACATTTTTATTTTTCTTTCTTTAAGGCTGGTCAACCTATCGAGCATATGGTGGTATTTCAAGTGCCTGAATGGAAAAAGGAAGTATTTTTTCAGTTCTGTGATGGGGAACCCTCAAGCTATGCCAGAGAGATTTTTATGAGAATGGCTACCCCACTGCGTATTAATCAATGGAGGGGTTTGGTGAGCTGTGAATATGTTCCTAACAGATTTGTCTCCTGATGAACCTCAAGGATCAGCTGGAATTCATGCTGCATGAGAAATTTCCTAGATTAAGATTCCAGGAGTGGGAGAAAATTGGAATGGAAATCAATAAAATTCTGAGTTAGGATAGAGAACTTCGATCCAAAAGGAGATTTGAATCCCAACCCCCACCTGTCAACAAAAGCCCTGCCTGTCTGCCTGCCTGACAGCTGTGAAATGAAGATGGAAGGAGAGAGACACTGCAACTTTACTAAATTTCCTTGGACCCAGCACTGCCGAAGAAACACTTCCCCCCCACCAACAACTTTAAAGCTATGATGCACTGCCCCAACACCACCTCCACTACATGCAGCGCCTGAATACTGCCGAGTCCTGGCAAAGAAAAGGAAATGCAGGGAGAGACACTGCAGCTTTATAGATGTTTCACAGACACAGTACTGAACTAGAAACCTGTTTCCCAGACAATTTTAAAGGTATGAAGGACTGTGCTCTGTTTCCTCCTGAGATCAGACCACCACCACCCTGCTCTGTGGGGGGACTATGAAATAGTCAGACAGAGGCAGACTGATTTTTATTTTCCAAAGCGTCTACAGAATGTGGTCTACAATGCAAGCCACACACCCTGTAATCATGGTTCTTCAGAGAACAGTTAATGTTTATGAATTTTTTTTTCTGGAGGCCCATTTTGGGGTAGCCATAACAAAGGCTGTTATAAGAGGTGAAGCTGGAGGATGAGCATAACAATGGTGTGGTTTCAGCACTATACCTCTCAGGCACAGACCAATGCATGGCATATTATCCAGGGAAGAGAAATATGTGGCTATTATGTCAAATGGCCTTAATTTTAAACATGGAATTTTAGCACTACAACAAGGAGGGGGGCAAGGGACATTCTAACTTACCAGCCTAGGCTTCTGCTCCCTGCCAAGGCACAAGTGCCTCTTCAGTGTCCTCCTCAAGGGTGTCTGTAACCTGATCCTGTGGGGACAGGTGAAGAATCTCCTCTTCCACCCTTTCTGGATCTTCAACAGGGTCCTCGATGTTCCAAGCTGCATCCTCACTCTCATCACTGCCCACTCAGACAGTGAGCCTGGCAGGGTTCAGCAGCACTTTGTTAGCCAGAGTAGGGTCAGTACTGCGGGCCCTTGAAAGCACATGATCAAGTTCCTAGTAGAACAGGAGCCTCCCTGGACTAACGGTTGGAGTCATGGTCCTTCCTCCACAGGCACTTCAGGCAGTTCATTCATGTCCTGTACTGAATAGGAGTACAGTGAATGCTCACTTCCTCCAGCTTGTTTGAAATTTCACAATACAAGTAGATGTCCCTGATGCCTTGGCCAAAATTGTGCATGATGCTGTGCTCCACCCAGATAGGTACTAAAACTCTTTGGGCCAGCTAGCTGCTCAGAGTTATTGCCATTGTCACCCACACTAGTGAACTTTCAAACTGCAGCCGAATGGTGGTGAGCTGAGGTCAGTTCAGCATGCTCCTTCTGCTGCATAGAGCGGGAAGGAACCTTTATAGTTTCTGTATGGATCAATAAGAAATGGATACAGTGCATTGTGGGAATGGGAGTGGAGGACTATTGAAATTTTTGATCTGGTACCTGCCCCTTGTCCCCATCCACACTGGAAAGTGGGCCAGGTACAGGGATGTGCCATGAGTAATGTGTGCACTTACTCATGCCCCTCAGATTAGCTTGGCCTCTACTTGCCCTGAGAGGGTATGGCACAGCCATGCACCTGGACACATGTAGAATTCCTAGAGTAGGCATACCCTTTGACGTTTAGACTTACCCTTCATTGAGGGGAGGGGGGCGAATGAGGGTTGGGGTTCATTCCTTTCTGTTTATCTGGTTTCTTCTTGCTTCCTGTGTCACAGTCTTTGGCATTTCATGATTATGGGTGTTCTCCACAATGCTCTCTCATTGATCTCTCACAAGGTCATGGCCAGGTAAACAAACTGGATTTATGGGTTATTACAATAATCTGTAACCCACTAATCCCCTCTTTCTGTCCTATGACTGCACAAGTGTTAACAGGCATTGAATGGTCCCTTGCAATATGTGTTAACTACTTATGCTAAACCATCTGTTCCACCTTGCATTTTGTCATGACCCTTACCTTTCCAAGATCAGAAGAAGCTTGAAAGTTTGTCTGTCTCTCTCTCTCCAAAAGAAGTTGGTCCATTAAAATATATTACTTCTCCCACCTTGTCTCTCCAGTCTACCCCCAGACATTTTAGGAACTTTGATCCTCCAAAAAATCTTTTTACGTGAGTGAGGCTTTGAATCATGCATTGGTCCAGTTACAGTATTTGAACCTAGTCCTTCATTCCTTCCTACGGTAATATTCCCACAGATGTTAATGGAAGTTGACCTGAATAAAGACTGCACTCTGGACCTTTGTACGATACGTTATCATGTAATGTCTTTTCAGTGGCGTACAAAGGGGTCATAAAGAGAATAATCCTAGTGCCTGCAGAGAACAGGTAGATGGCTTTTAATTGGCCCCCAATACAGTCCCAATGTCTGGGGTGTGCCAAAGGCAGAGTGAAAAAGAGAGGGGAGTGTGACAGACTGCACTGCATTCCAACTATTCCTTAGGGAACTGTAGATGGGCCAGGAATTAAGTTAGAGCAGCCATGAGGTTACACTAATTTACACCAGGGGATGGACAGGCCCCCAGACTACTGAGACTACAGAGAGTAGAATTGCCTTAAAGCCACCTTTACTCCTGCACATCTGTTCCTGCACTTGAAGCAGGAATTGAGGACACATTATTTCCTTCAGAGCACAGGCATTTTCCTGATCCCCTGTTGTTCTTTTTTTTATTTTTATTGAAAGTATAGTGACAACAGTGTAATACATTCTCAATATTTTTGTACCATTAAACAAATATGGTTTGAAATAAACCAAAATACTTACACTGCATATAAGTGACATAATGGATATCTAGAGGCATAAGATCTCATTGAGTTATTAGTCTTTCATCCCTCTACCTCCCATATCTCGCTGTCTTTCTCTGATATCACAAACAAACCTATTATCTATCCTCTTCAACAAATGAAGGATAAAGTGACTTATCAAAATGTCTCTCCTCATGATGTTTACTGTTATCAATCAGCAAGCTCTGTCTTCCATTTTCTTTGATTCAGATATAAAACTCTTGTTTTCAAGAGACATTATCAGTCAGCATTAGGTTTAAAGTGCTATTTTTACCTATGGTTTGTGAAGAGTTTATTTTTGTTTTTCATGTCCTTTTGTTCCAGGGTATTACTTATGTTTGTAATTTTCTCTCTCTTTTTGTGAAATTAAGGTTGAGAAAATAGGAGGATGGACCAGAGCAACAGTGATTGAAGATTTTAAGAGTAAAGTTATACATTGAAAACAGTGTTTTTAAAATGGAAAACAACAACCTTTGTATCATTCTGCATAACAGAATAATTTTACCTGGTAGCCCAGAGCTTTACATTCAAAATGAAATAGGCAAAAGGATGAAGAAATGGAAGGGTGAATAGAGATGATAATAGGGTGTTAATGACATCCTATAAAATATTAATATACAAACAAGTGCATTCAAATACTAAGGAAATTATTTTCCCCATGTACAGCTATGGAACTATATATATAAGTAACAATATTACTGGTGGCAGCTCTTCCTTTAACTCATCCCTTTGTGTCCAAGCATTGTTCACCTTATGCTATGCAAAATTGCTTGCTGTTTGGAAACCCATAAAATATTCTATTTGGAAAAAAAAATACACCCTGTTGTGAAGGTTTGAAATCGTTGGTTTTAATTCATTTAAATCTTGTCTATTTATCAGATTTATCAAAGGTTTTAAATCATTTAAATCTTGTCTATTTATCAGATACAAATTCAGAATTAAAAAGAAATCATTAGCATGCTTTTCTTAGTTCCTTCTCTGTAGAATATTTTTTCTGCATCTATATAATGCTGATGCTTCCATTTATCACTACACTTCTTGATTATTAGCAGTTATACTGATACTTAACTCTGCCAGAAACTCACATCTCTCTTTTTGTTCATCTCAGGATGTCTCCATGTCCCCTCTGATCTAATTTTAAAAATGACTCTTTTGCTCTGCACCGTAACTTTATTTGAGAACCACCATCAATTACTTTACATTGATTATTGTCTAATTTGGCTGATTCTGACATCTCATCTCATGATATATGCCGATAACTTTTCAAAGTCTCCTCCATTAATATATACTTAATGGAAAAGAGACAAGTGTAGACAGGATGTCTGAAGTTCTTTTATCACACAAAAGCATTGATTAAGCAGGTTGAATCTGAATTCAATGAAATGAAGATTAATCTATCATAATAACAGTAGAGTGTTCATCCTCAGAGGGACAGGGGTAGGAGTGAATTAAGTGATACCCAGTTGGATTTAGCTTCAAAAAGACCTTTTGCATTTTAGGATAGTTAGTTGCAGCTTTGTTCATCTCTGTCTTTTTCTATTGAAAGCCTACCCAGGCAGATTGTAAATAGTTCCAAAGAAAGCCAAAACACTGGTATTGTGGTGACACCATAGGGCTAAAAATATACAGTTCCATCACAAATGTACACTCAGTTGTCTTATGGGCAGGGAGGCTACAGTACCAGACATTTGGTGACTCTTTTAACACATGACTTTATTGACTAGTGAAAAATGCAGGTCCCTGTATTATTTATTCATATATGAAAGATCCATAAATAAGGAAACTGAAGCAAAGTGTCTTTATTCTTCTTTCAATCAAAATAGTAGCATTAAAGGCC
>NW_020664420.1:58608360-58724645 GCF_002925995.2 Terrapene triunguis
ACAGATCCAGACTAACAGGGCTACCCCTCTGATACTTGACAAGTGACACAGAGGATCTGAAACTACAGCTACAGCCATAAGCTGAAGTAGCAGTTTCATGGAAGGTTACTTTGTAGCCCTGTGCACGGAAGCAAGATTTCATCTCCTTGGAATCCTGCTCCCTTACTCTCCCTCCCCCACATACACACACACTTGTATTTCACCTGCTCTGAGTTTAGACATTGTGAGTCTTCAATGGTAGATAGGGCCTTGTGCAGCTCTCCCCCGCCCCCAAATTGAGGTGAATTTCAACCTTAGGCCACAGAGTGTACACTTCACAAGGAAGTGCAAACTTCAGTATCAGCAGCACACATAAGTGTCAGTAATTATACAAATAAGTCTAAAGTGGTAGATCTCTAATCAGAATGAGCCACTGCTTCAAAACTTGCTTAGAAAAACCTGGTGATACAGGTGATACATATCATTTACTGCAAACAACATCTCGGTGATATTTAGTCATGGAAAGATAAATCAGCACTTTTGTGTGTATGAGTTACATATCTTCTCCGTCTGCTTCTTCACACTGACTACAAAGGAGAAGGGAATGTTTTGAAATCCCTCCCTTCAGTGAATCATAATTTAGGCTCTTCTAAACCAGATATACAGATTCACAGTTAGGCCAGCAGGGAAGGCTATAGTAATGTTACATTCTGCAACTTTAACCCACTCCCAATGCTGAATACTTCACTATTAGGATGTTTAACAACTCTGCTGCTCAAATGTTGCTCATGCATTGCTTATTTTCTATTTGTATTTCAGAGGAGCAGAGAGCAGGTACATCAGTCAGCTATGTTTCTTTTTATATTGTAATACACCACAATGAGAAACCATTGGGAGGCCACAGAACGAGACCTATTCATTTCCCATCCCATTTCCCACAACCCAGGGGGTAAGAGCACTTTGGTGCTGAAGTTAAAGGATTGAAATTATTCAGCTTGGGGCCAAAAATAGAAAAGAAAATGGAAATTTACATCAGGTCACTGTTTGTTAAAGTTTAAATATGCATAAACTATGTTTGAGACCTCTGTCATCTATACTGAGTGCAATGACAGATAGGGAGTTGAGTGTCTTCTTATCCCTTATTTACATATATAAAGTACTTATGCAGGGCAGGACAACAAAGTCAGCCGTTCTGCTCTGCACTGAAGTACTTTATGTATGCAAATAAATCTGCATAGTATTTGGTTCCTTTCACTGGACAGGATTCTAATCTCACTTACACCATTTTTAAACTGATGTAACACTACTGACTTCATTGGAATTATGCCTAATTTATTCTGGTGTAAATGAGATTAGAATCAAGTCTACTCTGTTTATACAGATAGAGAGATCCTTTCAATCCTTCAGTTAATCCAAAGGGTGAATGGTTCTTTCAGGCTCTTTGATTGCACAAGCTCTAAGGCTGTCTCCTGGGCAATGGGTTAGATTACAGTGAATTTTAAGAATATTCACATTTTTAATCCTCCATGATAGGAAGGGACTTTTTTCTAAGCACACCAGTAGCTATTATGGAATTTTCCATCAATAATATAGGACATCTTCTATCTAGGGTTCCCACCTCTGGTCCAGCACATAAAATTACAGAGAATCTCTATTACAGCAACTGAACAATTATGAAGCAAACAGAAATTTTACCTGTATCGTTATGATTTATCTACTTTCACAGGAACATAGTTGCTTAAAGATACTTTACTTATATAATTATTTATCTCCGTTTATATGAAAGCCCTTGTCCATTGCTCTCTGACTTTTATGAAGGCTAGCTCATCCACTATCAAAAATTAAACCCACATAAAACAAAACTGACCTTTGCCTTCCCCACTAATAAGAACCATAATAACCAAATATCCATTCATCTTAAAGCTCTCATTTTAATTCCTTGCCAAATTCCAGAGATTATAGGCTCTGGCTTCCTCCAGGCCCAGGGGGGGTGCTCAACTCCCCGCTCTGCCCCAATGCCGGCTCTGCAGCTCCCATTGGCCAGGAACTGCAACTAATAGGCATTGCAGGGGCGGCACCTGCTGGTGTGAGGGCAGCGTTTGGAGCCACCTGGCCATGCCTCCACCTAGGAGCCGCAGGGACTTGGCAGCTGCTTACCCTGGGAGCCATGGTAGGCGTCGCCAGGACCCCGCCAACTCCTCCTACACCCTAACCCCCTGCCCCAGCCTGGAGTCCCCTTCTGCACCCCAAACCCCTCACCCCCAGCCACATCCTCAGCCAGAGCCCTCACCCCCCTCCCGCACCCTAACCCCCTGCCCCTGCTGGGTGAAAGTTGACCCTGCCAGCAGGTAGGGGATCTTGGGGGACAACTACTGCACTGGTGGGGTGTAAAATAAACTTTATTAAGAAAATGCAAAAACAGGGAAAATTTAATAGTGAGGGGTATGGGGTTTGTTAAGGTAGACAACTGGGGAGGGGTTTCTTTTAGTAAATAGGATAGGGGGTTTCAATAGTGGGGTACAATACAGTGGGGTACAATACAGTTGGTAACCAATTAACACTGAAGTATAAATGTAACAGGTAGCTAACAGTTTCTATGTAAAGGGTGTGTCACAGCAGCAAATAACCAACTAACAGTTATGGGTAAAATGTGTTAAATAACCAACAACTCTAGGAAAAAATGTGTCACAGTGGTGTAAATGTAAAATGTGAGGGGTGTTAGAGAGGAAAAAGGGTAACCAATGGGGTTTTATGCTAGACTTCAGTAATACATTTGAAGTCTGGCAGCAGTAGGAGCAGGGTGAGCACGTGGGGGAAGGGATTAAGAGAGAGAGAGAGAGAGAGAGCGTGCGCACGCAAGCAGACAGGCTGCAAGTTTAAACAGCAGAGAGACAATTATACAGAACACAGCAAAATCTTATCTATGATTTAACTTAACCAAGACTACACAAATTAGCAAGTAACAAAACACAATGCAACAATTCTTTAACCCTAATTTACAGAGTACAATGCAAGCAATTTTCTAAACCTAACTTAACCACAACTATGCAAAATGAAATTACAATTTATCTAGACTAAAGGCTAAATCTAACCTAATGGGTGCACCTTATACTAGGGGTAGTTCCAGAGGGCAGAGTGGTGTGTGCCCAGGATACAGCTTCAAGGGGGAGGGGAGTGTTTAACTAGTGGTGGCTGCAAGCAGGCTTATTTCTAGCAGCAAAGGCGCTGCGGAGCTAGAAGCAGATTACAGATACAGACCAAGGAGTTAGCTTGGGTCTGCCTGCTGGGGAAAGAAAGCCAGCAGCTAGAACAAGGGGAGTGTGCAAGAGGTTTTTCCTTACCAATCCCCAAAACAGCAGCAGGAACAGCAGTTTCAGCATCAGAGGACGCAGAGAGGACTCGATTCGCTTACAATAATCAGGAGATCTCCAGGCACAAATTCGTTGTTCGTGGGAGGGGAGTTTAAAAACGGGGGTACGCTCAAAAACAAACGAGAGCGGCGAGAGGGCCCCCCAAACACCCCTAGCTGATCAGACCAGGTGGCAAAGCAAGGACCTACGGGGGGTCTGATCAGAAAATGTCTGGTTTTAAGGGCAAATTCAGGCAGTTTCCCGCCAGTAACTTTGATTGGTTCCCCTTAATCCAGGGGAGGAGAGAAGGCAGGAAAAACTGCAGGTAGGCACAGGACATGTCTGGGCAAGTTCTGAGTCACAGGTATGACTCATATGTTCAGCTATGTGGCCACTTTAGGTCTTGCATACCTGGGCAGAGCACCCTACACCGAGCCAGGTCCGAACAAAGAAGCTAGACAAAGGAGCGAAAAAGCCCCCTGAGCCTCCCTGAGCAGAGCAATGGCTCCAGTCAGTCTGCACAAGCCATTTCCATGAGCAGGGCCAGGCTGTGACTTTGGTCAGTTCCATGGCAGGGTGGGGGCGGCCACTCAGCACAAACAGAAAGGAAGGGGGGGAAAAAAGGAATCCACCAGGGGGACAGCTGTAACAGACAAAAGTGAGTGAGGGGGAGAGCAAGTGACAGAGGAAGGGGGTATGGAGCAAGAGGGGGGAAGGTCTTCAGAGAAGGGGCAGGGCAGGTGCGGGGCCTCGGTTTAGGGGCAGGGCAGAGGGTGGAGCAGGAGTGTTCGGTTTTGTGCAATTAGAAAGTTGGCCACCCTACACCTCCCCCTCCCTCCCAGCGCCTTCTGCATGCTGTGAAACAGCTGATCACTGTGGGCAGGAGGCCCTGGGAGGGAGGGGGGGAACTGGCTGCCAGTGGGTGCTAAGCACCCACTAATTGTTTTGGAGTACTCATGGAGTCAGCGCCATGCCAGAGATATTAAGATGGGCTTTACCAGGTCCAATAAAAAGGTATTACCTCACCCATCTTGTGTCTAATAACCAAGTATCAAGTCATTTAGGGACCAGATGAAGATCTGGCCCTAGAGTTTTGTAACTGAAACCAACTGTCATCCAGAAATTAACTGGCAGAAGTTAATACTGATATCATGTGTTCTCAGCATGAAGCTGCATAGAAAAAGGTATCCTCATTCTGAAATAGCTCCAGTTTTCAGATTAATTTATTAAGTCCTCCTCAAGTAGAGCACTTTATATTACTCTAGTCTTTGGGCCAGATTCTTAGCTGATATGAAAGTAATTTTAATCCCCAAAACTGGTTCCACTGGCTACTGACTCACATGAATGAAGAGGACTCACAGCAGAAAGGCTTGCAGGGTCAGGTTCAGAGTTCGAGCCAAATGGTAAAACTCATGTCCAGCATTCTGAAATATTGTCGTTCCTTACTATGTGTGGAGCAGAGCCAAAGGTTAGACTCACTCACTTCACTAATCACTAGTTATTCTTTTTCCTGCACAGCTAAAACAATCTTTGATTTTTACTTTTTAGTTTGAATAAGATGGTGTGGCAAAGAGTCATACCAAAGAATCCATGGTCAAATCTTCTCCAACCCCAAAATTCTGGCAGCTTGCTTCCTGGTGGCTTCTGTCTTCATTTCCCTGAATCACTGCTTTTCTCTGTATTACCATTTTCATTGGCAGTTCCTGTTTAAATGAGCAGAGTGACTCATCTAGTGTCTGAGCCATTATAATATCAAATTTTGGAAGAGGAATGTAAGAATTTGTTTTTAACTTGTGTACTCTAAGGGTCATTTTCTGTCCTTGCAAATTACTTCCTCTGATTTTAATCATAATTTCATGTGTCCATTAAGGGGAGGTAGATAGACCTCAAAAATATCAGCAAACAATCAGACATTTGTAGCTTTGTAACCCTATGTAGCTAATTGGTATCTTTTTTACTACAAGCAAACCACTTAGTACTGCCTCTAATACAGAGACAAAGAATATATATGAAGAGAGGCTATGCAAAAGCCACCCACTATTGTAATAAAGGAAATGCAATTAATCATTACATGTGCTGCCAGAGAAAGATTTGCTTGTGGTAATTATAGAAAAATATGGACAGAAAAAGGAGGAGAAAAATGAGAATAAAAATAAAGGGCAAAGCACTGCAGCCACAGGAATACAGTTGCTGAGTCTTTAACAAGTTATCAGAGTGCCCTCCCTGGCTTCTTACTCCAGTCCTTCCTAATCAGTTGTTTCTCATTTATTTATTTCCTTCCGTCTGGAATGATACTTGCTATCAAGGGCAGCAGGCGCAGCAGAAAACCTTCAGTAAATAATGAATGTCCTTCCAACCTGACAGAATCCGTCTCGAAAATAAATAAATAGAAACATTGGCTGACAAACACATATTTTGGCCAGGGTTCTTTTTTTCTCCAAGTTATTGGTTCTTGGCTTTGATCTTGTTGTTCTTGCCTCTTAATGCCTTTTTCTACATATGGCTGTGGGTGGGGACAGGGGCCTTTGAATTTTTAATGCTTTTCTTTGCTTGCTTGCTTTCAGTTTTTCTCAGCAAGTAATAATAACCACTTTCTCTTGATTCACATATTTTAAATTAAAATAGAAAAAAGGGTGGAGGGGGCTAAATTTTGAGCCCAGCTGTGTGCCTGCACAAAGGAGTAAAGGGTGTAAGGAACACCCCGAGTTCCCTTCATAGACTACCTGCATTGCCATCAGAAGACTACAGTCACCAGCAGGCAGCTATTCCTTGTCCCATATAGGTGGATGGGGAAAGGGTGGTGGGCAAGGTAGGGAATGGAAGATCTTTTGATGTCACAGCTTACTTCTGGCCCAGAGTAAGGATGAGATTGTAACCCTCAGAGAAACAATTTTGTTCCTCTCCTGCTTGCTGGGCAGCAGAGCTACACACTGGTCCTTGTTCTGGCTGGATTGTATGGTTACAATCGCAACAATTGCATTTTTCAGAAATTAACAGACAGATTCTGATACCCTTAGTTGCATTGCATAGCACCCTATTTCACAAATAGCCACATTGACTTCAATATGACAATTCCTGGAGAATGACAGTACTCAACGTGAGTAAGGAAATCCCAATCTGCTGCTCAATTAATCCTTACAGTATCCCTGTTAGGTAGGTAAGTAAGTAATATTGCAGTTTTGTAGATGAAAAAAATGGAAGGAAGGAAAGAAGGGAGTTGTCAAAGGACCCAGAAGGAATCATAAGAGTTTACCCCACCTCAATTGACATGAACGAGATATTTGCCCTTGACTTTACTGGGAGCAGATTAAAGCTCACAATGGAAGTGGAAAATAGAAATAAAGAACCTTGGATCCTACAATTGTTCTCAGACCCCCTAAAGTATCTCACTCACTCTCTGTTTCTCTGAATATAAGCAAAATTCACCATCTTATCCCTTTACACTGGACAGCCCCCAAAAGTGACATTAAAATCTTTGAAAATTCCAACCTGTTTATTTTAGGTATTTAAACGATGCACTTAATAGAATCTCTCCAGGCACATAAGCATTCAAAACAATTTTCAAACATACAGTAATTGTTTAAATTAACACAGTGTAAATAAAATTATACTTGAAAGGCCCACCCTCCTCCAGTTAAACTCTCCACTCTCAACTCAAACTTTCAGAAAAAGCCAGATTGAGTAGATAGGTCCTGCACCATGCTTGGAAGATGAACAAATCTGGACTCTGTCAAGCCAAGTAGGTAACAAATTCCAATTAGGGGCTCCCCATTAAAAGAACCCTCCCCAGATCTCTCTAGGAACTATTAGCTCAAACCCCAATTCATTTTCTTGCATTGGATTAAAGCATGGAGAAAGTAGCAGAATCTGAGGTACTCAAAATCCAGCCCATAAATTTGTTCATAGATCAAAACCAATACTTTGAATTGCACCTTGAAACAAATTGGAAGTCAATGCAGTTTCTGAGTTGCAAGGGCATTATGCTCCATGTGAAAAATACTCCTAACTAAACAGATGGCAACTTACCGTACTAGAGGCCTGATCCAAAGCCCACTGAAGTTAACAAAAAAATTCAGTGGGCTTTGGATCAGGTCCTACCGGAACATCCTATTTTTTTCTCCATTGCATAAATAATTCTCCATTGTTCAGCCCACAGGAGCCCCCACAGATTTTCCACAACTCATTCCCAAAGAACCTTTAATAGAGCAGGTTGACAACTCAGAATTTCAGAGTGGTTAATCAACAATCACATTTTAATTAAAACAATTATCAATTGAAAATTTCAACCAGCTCTGGTCTTGATATTTAATATAAATTCAAGATTTGTTTAAAATTATTTTTCCTCTAAAGTTTTCCCAAAACATCAAGGGTCCAAATCCTGGTCCCCAGTGTAAAATCCTAGTCAAAGGGAAGATTACTTATATATTGGGGAATATGAATCCTCACCTAATTCTTAAGTAGGAGTTAGTGGTGCTACCCGGATAGACTATTATTCCTTCCCAATATGAGGTTGAGCCTATGGGAGCAATCCTGGATTTCATTCAAGGGTTTTGGCCCAGTGGATCTATGCTGCATACATACCCAACGATCACATCGCCACAACACCACCTTCCACAGTCCTACTCAAAGAGTTGCTATAACACAGTGCTGTGTGGGAATTAAGAAATCTTCCTGCTAAGGTTCTTCACAACCTCTTTCTTCTTCTCCTCACTTCCTTCAGCCACATTAGAAACATGGAACTTCCACTGTGTTTTGCGCCTTCCTCACCCTGGAAGTAGGGCAAGAATTTTACCCTCAGTTCTTAATTAGGAGACTCCCAATGAGAATACCCCTGTAAAACAGCTTATATGTAAGTCTTCAATGAAAAACACTTTGAAAATGCAGAAACACTGTCACGTTTCTCAGTGCTTGTGTGTTTACATTTTCACAGGCTAAACAATTATGTAAGGAATCAAGGCTGTATTGCTCAAAGTCACTTAAATATATTAAAAATGTTGAATTAAAATATGAAATCATGTGACCCTGAGTACTTTTCTTAAACACTGCTTTAAAACGATATGCCCTCCAAATAATGATTTCATATGCAAACAGTGTATTGCATGTATGTCTTTGGCAAGAGGGATAATATAAATCCAATTTCCTTTCCCCTGCTGTGTTAGAATGATGCCCCCAGAGTTACTGGGGTTTCTGGCTCTATTAGGAAACTGACTTATCACTGATAGGCTTGACAAGTCTTGTGCCTGAGTTTGACATTGGAGGTGTGTTTATGAATTAAAAATTCTTAGCAGTAACTGAAGAATACAAGTTGATGGATACTCAGTATGAAGTGTCTGGGGGGGTCAGGGTTTAAGCCCCAGAAAAGTAAAACAAGCTTTCTATACAACTGCTGTGCTCCTCAGTACAGATACAGAGGCCGAGCCCCAAGAGGCAGCAGCATAATTGCAACAGTGATTGTGTTCCCTGAACTCAAATATCAAGCTACACATTGACGTTTACTATAGTAAACTCGGGCCTGCCAAGTTCAGTCGGGTTGTACATTCTTTGGAGCCATTTATTCACCCCTGTTGCTAGCTCTCTTTGATAGTGCTGCAGTTTGTGTCTTCAAAACAATTGAGTACAATGCAGCTTAGTAATTATTGCACCCAAATATTGTTCTAGGTCTTTAATGGATATAAAAAACCCACAATTGTTGTATATTAAAGTATGTAAAAAGGTTGTCACACAGTGTGATAGCTTAATTTATGTTTCCTGAGCACTGCTCAGATAACATAGTTTTGAAGACAGAGCATCATTTTATAAAAAGTTTTCAGCTAGTCTGTTAGAGTGACAGGAGAAACACAAAGTTCCTGTCAAAGACAATAAAATCCAGAAAATTTAAAAAAAAACAGCCCTGGAGGGAATGCTGTTGGAATGCTGACCCAGCAAAGGTAAAATGATGGGTAGACAAGAGGCCACATACCTAGATCATTAGTTTGCCCTAGAGGTAAAGCAAGTTAGGGACAAAAAACATGCATAAACAAACCACAACCACTATGCAGGAGATAAGAGCTGTCAGTAGAAATTTGATAGCACAGTAAAATAAGGAACATGAAAGGAACACATAGCTAAATAACTTGTAGACAGCTGTCTTTATATTTCTGGAATGCTTCTATAGGTTAAAAGAAATCCTATAAATAATTTATGGTTTAGCTGTTCATCAGATTCAGGAACGTTTCTAGACCCTGTTGCATTATAGGACACTTTCAGAATGGCTTCCAGGCAGCCTCTAAATTTGTACCTGTGTTCTTGGTACCAATTCTGGACACAGAAACAGTATTTGTCCATGAAACTTAGATAAAAAACTGTCCACATTGCAAGTGAAAATCTGAATTTTGAGGCATCCAAATATGTGTGCAAAACTGAAGGGGGCATACATTTAGGGGCCACTTTTGAAAATCTGGTAATATAACACATTTTCTTATTACACACTGGAATAGCTGTAAGTGCTTCAGAATTACAATGTATTACTTCTATGATCATTTACTTTCTTCTATCTGCTTATATGGTCACCGTCACTTCCTGAGTATCTCCGAATGCACCTATGAGATATGGAAATATTATCTCCATTTTACAGATAGAAACTTAGGCACAAAGCAACTAAGTGACTTACCTAAGGTCATACAGAAAGTCTGTGGAAGAGCTGGTCATTTAATCCAGGCTTCCTGAGTCCCAGTTCAATGCCTTAACTATGAGGATCACCTTTCCTTCCCTTTCTAAACTATTTACATAAGTGGTGGGCAACCTGTGGCCCGCGGGCTGCATGTGACCTACCAGGGTAATCTGCTGGCAGGTGCCAGACAGTTTGTTTACATTTGAACGTTCCCGCCGCCACTTCCCGCAGCTTCCATTGGCCGGGAACGGTGAACCATGGCCACTGGGAGCTGCAGGCAGCTGTGCAAATGTAAACAATCTGTCTGGCAGCCTGCCAGCAGATTACGCTGTCCGTCCGCAGGTTGCCCACCACTGATTTACATTGTCACCTTAAAAGAGACTCTAGCTATTTATTTGAAAGGCCTTTCTTTGCTGGGTTAAGTGAAAAGAAACAATACATAGTCACAGCCTATAAAAGAAAATTATACTTGCTAAAAAGGGTTTTAGTATTTTGAGTGTGACTATCAAGAAAGGAAATTGCAAGCTATGAGAGAGTTATTATTTTGTTTGTCAAAAAAAATTACAGTATTACATAGGAAGCAAGCAGCAGAAGAAATTCAGTACCGAAGATGCAAAACATCTTTGGAAAGGTCTGTCTTACTCCATTATTTCTTTGACAAACCTCATAGTGATAACGTATCAGAATTTGTTACAATGTTATCTCTTAATTTCTAGCAATCTGATTTTGTGTTTTAAAACTGTTTCATGAAAGGCTTCACACGAACATTAAATCAATAAATGTCAACACCTCATACAAAATGGAGATGATTTATTTCTCTATTTGGTGCAAAAAAATAATTGCATGGAAATCTGATGGGTACAAACTATGTCTCATGGTAACTAGATCAGTCAGTAATAATGTTATGTACAGTTAAAAGGGTAAACAAAAAGCCAAAAGCACAAACTTTATGGCTGGTCTTTGGTAAGAAACTGTATTTGTATATATGATTTATTTTTGTTATTAATATGGTACTGGAGATATAGTTAAGCAGACCTGATCTGTGAAGGCTGACTGGACTGAAAAGGTACTTCACATTCACAGTTTGTCTAACATGAACTGTGATTTTGCAGTCCTGAGTTCCCACCCCCACCCCCAGGCTGTGGGGAGGAAATCATCCTCCCCAATCTGCCTGTGTACCTATCCATACTGTGTTCATTACCATGATATTTGAGCACCTTACAGTATTACAAAAAATCAACTAGTAGGCTAAACACAGATGATGTTTGAATCTTTCACCCCACCTTTCCTGTGCAATTATTGTTAGAGAGCTGTCTACAGATCATGTTTTTCTCCTCTTTACTCTCTCCTTTCGCTCAGCATCACCCAGTTACTGTTTCCAGGAAGCAGTAATTTATTGTGGGAAAGCTATTGTGAAGAGAAGGGCCTTAAATGTTGTTCTGAAGGTCATTGTAATCTCTTGTGTAAGGGAATTCCAGGGTCATGGGCCAGCTACTAAGAAAGCACCCCTCCTAGAAAACCTCCTAGTTGTCTCACCTTTGTAACTATGGACAGTGCCATAGTTCCTGATGACCACAGCTGTCATGATAGCAGAGGGAGAGGCAATCCCTGAGACAGCCTCGCAGCCCAGTATATCAATACCAAGAACTTGAATTTGTGTAGTGTCAGAATGCCAGGGTAACGTGCAGCATAGCAGGCCTGGTCCTCTGTGCAAATTAGGGCATGTCTACACCACACCACAGTCCAGAATATAGGGGTGGTGAGTAGCAGTGTGCTGCTCTGTAATTCCCCCATGTGGACACTGCATGCATGAATTTAAGGCACCTAGTTCGCAGGTGGTCAGAAGGGAAAGGTTGTGAGGGTGCTGTTATGGTGGCTCTATGCCACAAAAACAATTTGCTTTGGCAAGGGAAATTTTCAATAGGCCAGTTGCGCCTCCTTTACGGCTGCTGTACCTCTCTTGGGGCCCTCTGGAGAACCAACACTATGACAACAAAATTTAGAGCCAACTTCTGCTCTTGGTTCCATGAATGCAACTCTACTGAAGTCGGTGAGATTTTACAAGCAGACCTGCTTCTAGACTTTGGCCTGGAAAGTCCACCAAGACATGGGTCATTAAAAAGGGAATAAATTAATAATGATGGCAAGTGAAAAAAATATTGTTTCAATCAAGCAATGGAAATCTGGTAAAGACTTAAAAAAACCCAGGACAGCGTTACAGTGCTGATTCTTTTGACAAACTGTTCATGGTTTTCACACACTACTGAAGTGTATATGATTAAATATAATTATTGTCTATAAATAAAAAAGTAAAATATAGTTTGGGAATTTAACTTGAAATAATGGGATTCCTTCCGCAGGCAGTCTTAAATAAAGAAATTAGCCATGCGCTAGAGATGAATCATCACATACATGAATTTGACATTTACAGTAGGGGTTTATGAAGACAACTATCAGAAAGATTTTGGAGTATTAAATCACACACCTCATTAAATCCTTTCAGTACTGCTATCATTTTATGCAACCTCCAGATAGAAATTTGAGGAGGAAGAGAGTTGTCTAAAGAAGTTTGGCATTATTTACTCAGCATGTCCCACATTGCATTTTTTCTGTGACAGTGTCATATCACCCATTCTTTTCAGAACAGACTGATCCTGCTGACCTTATTCATTTTTCACTCAAGCCTTACTCAGAGAAACTCCCATTGAATTCAGTAGGACTTGGCAACATATGAGCTAGACAACAGTCAGATTGTATTTTTGCTAAAGCTGGTCGAAACCTCCCTGTCCTTTGGAAGATTCCTTCACTTCCCAAACATTCTGCTTCTGTTTTTTCTTTTTCCAAAAATAATTTTTAGTATTCCAGCCAGCCTTTTTCTTCAGTGTGGTCTTTTTGAACACTACTATGAGCCCCCAACATTGCAATACTCCAGGGCTGTTTCTGCTCCATAATTCATTGGACTTCAGTGGACTTTCAAACAGCAATATATTAACATGCACAAGGGAAATTTTAGTTCACACCAGCAGGGTCTACATGGGTCAGTTAGTGCAAAATACATTGGTGTACTTTAGAAATCACACCCCCCACTAGTACACATCGCCACATCATGTAGACAAGTCCCGAAGGAATAATAATAATTCTACAGGGAATGATCATTTATGAGGCCTAGCGGAAAGACTGCATGATGTACTGGGTATTATAGCTAACTTCTGTTAAATATATGTATTTACTTTGTTGGTAGATCTACAGTGGAGTGCAATAATGATATCCAGATCATGGCCTCATCCTGTAATTTTTTGAGCATTTAATTCATAGAAGTTGAGAGTGCTCAAAAGGAGCAGGCATTTAGTCTGGAAGGGTGAAATTTACCCTGTTGCAACCCTGCTAATGGCAAGGGAGTTTCAAAAGTGTTGAGCACATTTGTATATCAGGCTACATACTTAGGTACTTAAATAAGAATTTAGGAGCTTAATTTTAGCCATCCATTATTGAAAATTTTGGTCAGGGCTCCTTGGAACCAAGAAGAAAGATTATAGCTATTATCTGTACTGCAGTGATCTATAGTGATACAAATTAAAATGTTGCCCTCACCTTTGGTCTGGCACTGAACACAGATTTAATGGCCTGAGAATATGTCCCAGATGAAGGATTGAGGGAGAACTTTAGGATTTGGCCCCTAGAGTTTACCCTGGGTCTTCAGAGTGCAGCTGTGGAATTAAAGGATATAATACAGCCATTTGAGGGCCTAAGAAATGGCAACTTCAGGCAAACCAGCAATGAGTAGAATTCACTGAGGTAGATGTACTACCTGTTTCCAAGAAATCAAACCACTTCAGCAGCCCACCAGGGTGAAAGCTGCCACCTTTCCAATGTGAGCCATAGAAAGCGTACAATTAGAAGTTGTGCTGTTCCCATTTATGGTCAAAATAAAGACAATCCTGAGCACCATATTTGAAGTTCAAGGCCTTCTCTGTCTTTGCATACATCTTTCCCAGACCCTGTTGCTATGTTGCTTACAAAAGACTGAATGTCATGCAGTATACACACTCATTGAGCTGCACAAAAGATCAGTGGGGAAAACAAGATATGTACTTGAGATCATAATAGGACCCAAAGTGTTTTAAAGACAGCTGCAGTGTAGTCATATTGACACATGCCCAGAGTAAAAGTGAAATTAACCTCAATGGTCATAACATTGCTTTTGTTCTTGTTGTCGAGGGAGATGTACATGATTTCTGCATAAGAAGAAGTTCATTGCCCAATGTTTTTAAAAGAAAAAACGTCTATTCAGTCTCCTGTTGTGCTAAAAAAAATTTGAAGCCGTTGTATAATAAAATGGAATTGAGAGAAAGTGGACAGAATATCATTACCCTATATTATATGTCATTATGAGGCAAAGTGGGATTTAAGCAGGTTTTGCTTGCTTATCCAAAACAGTTTTAAACAACTGCAGAATGGTTTGAGGTTTGTACATAAAACAACCATTTGAGAAAATGAGAGTGATAGGTTTGTGGAGAGCTCACAAAAACAAAAGGAAAAATGGTAAAAAAAAATAGAATCAGTCCTGCAAATGTTTTGTTTTTTCAATCTCACTGCATTGGCAGTCACACAAGAGTATTAAACACTTCTGATGTCACTTTCTCTCTCCTCCAGCTTCATATACATATTTTTAGATTTATAGCTACAAGCTCTGCCCTGGGCTGTTCCTTTTTGCATCTTTTAGGTGGCACAAAGGGAGTGGAGAGAAGCTACTTCCCCCCTGCAGCAGCTGTAGAGCTGACATAGCTGATTTTCACACCACCTTCCCCTGATGCCGGGGTGTGTGTTGGGAGTGGGGAGGAGGGAGAGAGGCATGGCCAGAGCATCCTGTTATGCTACAGTTTGTTGTGTTACGCCCGTGGAGGAGCATCCCGGTTTTCCTGCTGCTCCTGGAAGGGAGTCAACTGTGACAGATCTGCAACACTGTCGCAGTGTACGCTGCCCAGCGTAACTTCACCACCAGGCACCTTTGGGGGCAAAGGCAAGGTTCTGCTCTTTCCCATCCACCTTCACAATGTGGGGTCATAGCAGCTCCATGGCATCTGCTTATCCCGTGTGCAGGAGATAAAGCAAAAAAACCAAAAATCCCCACCAAAGCAAGAGAGAATAAGGGGGACTTATGCCCCTGTATTCCCTTCTGCTGGCACTACATACATAAAACATTAATGGAATGAATTACATCATGCTCTAATTGTCTTTAGACTTGGAATTTCTAAAACTCATCAACACTTGAGAAATTGGATTATGATTTTTTCCTCATCCACCACCAGGAATACACATGAAATAATTTTAAATGGTCAGGATTACTCTTGACATTTTATTAGAATGGCAAGTTAATTTTCCCTTAGATTATTTTGTACACTGTCCTCCTGGGGTTGTTTTGATCACATAGGGCTGTAGTGATTTGGGAGTCACTAATGAGCTTGAGTATGTGAACAACTTTTCATATGTCTAAAAGATGACTCTCTTGGTTTAAAAGGAACTTTCTGCAAGTTCTCCCTGGGATGTTTGCAGGGCCTGTCTCCCAAGAATGTTTCTCTTTCAGCAGCTGGCTTCCTGCCCACTTCCTTCCCAGCAACCTCTAGCTATTACTTTAGTTCCATCATGAACAGGACACTGGGTCAGATGGTACCCTGCAAACTGGAACTGCACTGCCCCTAACAAAGAGGATATAAGTTAACAGTTCTGCCATAGTAAGTCTAACTGTGAAGGCTTCCATTCTACTGGTGTCAGAGTTCAACTCTGTTTGAACAGTCAAGACTTAATAACTGGGCTTTGAAAATGCTGTTGTGTGCTTTTCTCTAGAGAACTTCTGCAGAATTTTAGATTAAATTAGAATTCATATCGGAACTCCTTGTAGCCTATATTTTTGATATATCTGAACAAGTCAAACAATTCAAAGGAAGTTAATCAGGAAACCTCCCTATTTTAACATGTAATCCCCAAACGGAAACAAGGAACAAATAACACTGTATATACAGTAGAGCAAGCACTTTGTGGGGGGATTTTTAGTCTTTACTGAATGCTGAACTTGTACAAAAAGAATAGTAATACGCAGAACACATGCAGAAAAGAAAAAGGAATACAACAGAGTAATCAAGGCTGGATTATCCTCTAGAAGAATGCCAAGGTCCCCAGCTCCTGGAGTCATGTAATATGGGCAGAATCTGATTTCATTTACAAAAATAAGTTTCTAATCCTCATGGTTGGGAAACAAATCTTGAAATTGTGAACTGAATGTAACTGAAGCAGTGATGCCTGAGTCTGCAGGCAGCCTGAAACAATAGCACTCTGAGGAAGGAACTGTCTCATGCCTCTCTGTGGCATGTTAACACCATGATCCACTGCTCTGGGTGCAGAGGATGTGGTATGAGAAGAAAGTAGCAGGATTGGCCCACCTCCCAAGCATATACTACCCAACTACTGAGGTTATTCTTGTTCCCCATCCCCTACTGCCCCTTCAGGGAAAGAAGGAAACTCTCCTGTCCCCCAGCTGCTCCCAAGTGAGTGGGGCCTCAGTTGCCACTTCTAGAAAGAAAAAGAGGGCCTCATACCATGTCCTCTGCCACCCTAGGAGGGGAGGGAGTCCTCCTGCCACTGCCATTTCAGGGTAGAGCCACAGCATGAGGAAGGTACCATAGAAGTATCCCACATCCCATGTTATAGTGTGTCTAGGAATCAGATTCACCATAATCCAGCCCTGAAAGTAATAGAAACATGTTAGGAAATTTTGAGAAATAAGCCTGACTCCTCCTTTTTAGAATAATCTGCTTTATTTTGATAATATCCATTGTGGAGAAAACATGATGGAACATATGGGATACAGTGAATATTAGGGTATCAGAAAAGGGATTTGGATCCTGAAGACCTGATTCTGATCTGAGTACAATACGTTTTCTCCAGTGTGAAATTACTCCTGATTTATACCATTGTAGCTGCAAACAGAATCAGTCCCAAAGATGATATGCATTTGAGT
This sequence comes from Terrapene triunguis, assembly GCF_002925995.2. Taxonomy (NCBI): domain Eukaryota; kingdom Metazoa; phylum Chordata; order Testudines; family Emydidae; genus Terrapene; species Terrapene triunguis. Next base: position 58,625,354 of record NW_020664420.1, read on the forward strand.
CCAAAGCATATTGTGGTCATATTTTTATTTAGATACTTCTCTTTATGTAGTGTCAAGTAGGGCAGGACAAATCCCATGGAACTTGGGGTTTTGTGAGCCACACAATCTCATTAAAACATTTTGTGAACTCACAAAATCCATTTGGGGTTTGCCAAGTTGTTATTTCTGTAAATGTAACACATCCTGCTTTCAAGAGAGTTTCAATAAAAAATACTTTTCCAGCAAGAGGATGCCTCTGCTATGAAAACAAAGGAAAATAAAACCATGGAGAAGTACCTTTGTCGGCTGTTGTTCAATGTCCAGGAATATAATTGTCCATTGTATTGCACATGAAATTCCAACTATTTGTCATTGTCTTCAAGGCCCTATGTCACATATCTTGTTTTTACATTGCTGGTCTCCTTTCACTTTCTCCCCGTGATCTCTGCTACCCCATTGATACTAACTTCAATACCCCATTTATCTCCTCACAAATATTTTCATGCTATCTTTCATGCTGCCCTTTATGCCTTGAACACTCTCTCCAAGCTTGCTCACCAAGTCAGCTCACTTTGCTTCTTCCAAATCCCTCCTAAATGTTCACTTATGTATGCTTGCCTGTAAGATGTGAAGGGGAGAGAAAAAAAAACTCATCCTCAACCCCAAATGAATAGCATTGTAACCATTAATGTGTGTATATGCCTTACTGAGTAAACATGTGTTACCCTTTTCCTCCCTATTCCTTCTGGCAGGGCTGGTACAAAAAAATTCATCAAAATTGATTTTTGATGGAAAATTGAGTTTTAGAGAAAACAAGATTTTTTGGGAAAAGTTACTCAGTGTCTTGCTTTGCAAGGAAAATTCCAATTTTTTTGCTGAAAAACTGAATGTCCCAAACAAAAACAAAAAAGTGTTCAGTTTTGGGGCTACACACTGAAATATTTCATCAAAAAAAGTTAAATATTTCAATTTGAGTGTGCTGCTGTGGCGCTGGAGTTCAGATGTCTCAAGTCCCAATTCTCTCATATGGCCTAGGCTCCTCAGCCAGACTTTATCTCTTATGATTCATCACGGCCATGTGACTCCCATGATGCACAGCCTCCTCTCACTAAAAAGGGAGACCATAGTGTATCACAAGAGGTGTGGTCCACCCAAGGAGCCTGGTCCAGAGGAGAAACTAAAGGCACGAGACACCCAAAATACAATTCCCATGAGGCACTGAAGCAGCATTGCCAAATCAAAATGTTTCAGTTTTTAGTTTGCAAGAAAAAATTCAAAATTTTCTACACAAAAAATTTTTCTGAAAAAGCAAAATGAATACATTTTAGTTTTGAAAAACTGTTTTCAGTATAACAATTTAGCTTTCAGTTAAAAAAAAGAAAAAAATTTAGACAGCCTAATATAACAAAGTGGAACTCTTGGTTGGTCCAGATCCTAAAATTATAACAGGATGAGGCAAGTTAAATTGGGCATCACAGGGGTCAAAGATAGAAAAGAAGGATTGATCTCCTAATCATTAACATACAGTGTAAGTATACCTTGGTCATCTTCTGGTTTATTAAATGGTAACAAAGTGTTATCATAGGTGGCGGGTATCATAAGCTGGGGGAGGCTGTGCCTCCCCAAACAGCCAGGTGTGGCCCCGCCCATGATCTGTCCCCAGGCCTCCCCCGCCACACACACACACACTCACTCTTCCTGCTCTGCACGACTGGAGTCCAGTCTCCCTGTGGGATGGCCCCAGCTCTGCCTGCACCACCTGCCCTCCCGGTGCTCCAGGGCTGGGGCCATGCCACCTGCTCTCTCAGTGCTCTGGGCCTTCACAGCTGGGAGGAGCTAGCCTGGGGGAGGGGCCGGTGGCTGCAGTGGGGGGAGGGCTCTGGAATTTGATAGGGGGCATGGAAGGGGAAGGGCGTTGGGCGGAAGAGGCAGTCTTGCAAAATTTATAATTCAGTCTTGCAAAATTCTCTTTTAAATCTGCCAGATGCTCTGTATTTTCCAGTAACAAGCTGAATCTCTGGTCTAATGGACTTGTTGATAGACAACTGAACAAGGTAACAGCTAAACTGGGAAGATCAGACCAGCATAAAGTTTTTATTACAAATATTCAGGTGGACAGTTTCTGATTTCTTTCAGTGGCACATCAAGGTAGCAATGCACCACTGCAGGAACAAATTGCTTTGTCTGTAACTTGATTGGTGCAGCAGCATTTTGTGCCAGATTTCTCCAGAGGGTCATGTTTTTTAAAGTATGAGTCACGGTACTGTTGCTGCTGCTACTGCCACTGCTGGGAAATGCTAACCAGAGCGAGGAAGTAAAAATTATTGGAGCAGCTGCCACCTGTGCTGTAGCTGATTGAGCAGAGGTTTCTGCCATGTCAGTTCCTCTTCTGTCCTTGCACGCCCAGAGGTCCCTAACTATCTGGTCATAGCATGGGTCTTTTGTCAAGTCACATGAAACCTTTGACCCTTGGATCCACTAGCTTAGCAAATATGCAATGTGGCCATTTGAGCATCTTTATAATCTTTCACCATCTCATAACCAGTTGATCATTTTCTGAACAATGAGCTATGATGGACTTTGAGTGCCCTGCCTCATTGATTGGCCCTGCTAAATTCAGGAAGAATCAGATTGCATTCCATATTTCATTTCTGTTGATAGAGAACAGGTCAAAAGTAAAGCAGTGAATCCTGTACAAGATCAACCTCATTAGGTGACCATTAAGAGACTATCCCCAAATGTACTGTTCAAATGAGAACAGTTTTGCTCTCTCTATCAGGAGACCAACACCGTTAATGGATTGATTTTTGTCTGCCCCTACAGTGGGCATTTAAAACTCATTTTGCTGTATAGGAAAGTTGACCCATTTACCATTTACCATTCACAGTGTCATTTCATGAATTTATTAACCAAATTTCTTTATCAGAGCCTTCCCATTCATATCACAAGTCAACAATTTCAAAGGACCGATAGCTTGGTCAGTTCCATAGTAATCTCCTGAGGCAACAAAATATTAAAGTAAGCCTGAAAACAGCTATGCTGCTCAAAAAAAAGAAAAGGCTTGGGGCTTTTTAAAAAAAAAAAAAACTATTATGTGTCAGAACCTAAGCTGATGTAAATTGGTAGGGCTTAGCTACACCGGTTTACACCAGTTGAGGGTCTGCTCATAAAGTAAAACTCAAGAGTCTTACTAAAGACTTTTCTTTATTCATGGCAAATACCATTTTGCACATACTCTTAAAAATACTGTCACTCTGCAAAATGTATTCCCTTGGCAGCTTGATTTACAGAATTGCTGAACACACAGCTGCCACTGAAGTTAATAAAGAGCTGTGGTTGCTCAGTACCTTTGAAAGGCAGACCACTTATTTAGGTGTGTAACTATTCATTTAGGTGTCTAATTCTAGGCACCTACCTTTTAAAATCATGGCCCCATGGATTGTGCATTGCACTGGTATGAGCAGAAAACCATTGAGGAATATAATTTTCCCCACTTTTTGATTCCTAGTGGCACTTGGATCTAGTAACTATATGTCCAAGAGCTATTCTGAAGCTCTCTGCTGGACATTTAACCCTCTATCTGTGCTGCCTTAAAAAACACTTCTGAATTTGCAGAATTTCTACTCAATGTAAGCAATGCTTCACTCACTATGTGCATACGGCAAAGTTTACATGGATGCCTTGTATTATATTATTGTCACTAGAGATGAGCCAAATTAAAAATCTGAATTCACAGAATATCAGGGTTGAAAGGGACCTCAGGAGATCTAGTCCAACCACCTGCTCAAAGCAGGACCAATCCCCAGACAGATTTTTACCCCAGTTCCCTAAATAGCCCCTCAAGGATTGAACTCACAACCCTGGGTTTAGAAGGCCAATGCTCAAACCACTGAGCTATCCCTCCCACCAGCCACAAAATTTCAGACAGGAGTGTAATCTCAGCTAAATGAGAATCAGTATTTCTCAACTGGCACATATTTTACAATGGACAAACCAAAATCCTGGATCTTGATATTATTGGGAAGTTTGAAATCCATATTAGAATTTGGATCTATCTATAATTGTAACTATTTTTAAATATTGTAATGGAGGAGAAGATCCCAAGACCTTCCATATATTTATATGCAACTTAAAAGTGAAGTTAACATTTTCAGATGATCCTACAGTTGACCAGGTTTGCAAAGGGTAGAAAGAAAGAAAAATGTGGCCTAACTCAGAGGAAGGGTGGAGAAGAAAATGAAGTTACAGTCTTCCAGCAGGAAGGCAATCTAAAGACTGTTAAATTAAAGTTAGTAACCAGCACCAAGGTACTACTTATCAGTGTATCTTATTTCATTTTGGATCCATTATTGACACAAGGTACAATTTTCATTTTTTTACATTTTTTTCCTATTTGCATGGCACCACTTATAAGCTCAATAACAGATTTCAGTGCATGTGTCATGCTGAGATATCACAGTTTCTCAGCTGGTTGAAGCAATATCTCAGCACGGCCCATACTATATCTCATTTAATAATTTTAGAAGTACTTTTTACTTTCAGTTATGAGACAATTTCATATTTTGTCCATATGAATATTAACAGCTGGCACAAAATTTTGAGTCATAATTGTTTTAATGCCAGTTATTTCCCACTTTCTTTTCTTAAGATATTGGCAAGCATAGTGCATCTTTTTTCTGGATCAAAAGACACTATCCTATATTTCATTTAGATTATCCACTGCATTTTTTCCCCTATAGAAATTCATTTTTGTGAACATCCTATAGTTACATTGCAGGGCTGAAGGGGTGTTGGATTCCATTCCTTGCCTCTGAAGCTCACTTTTTGTCTTTCCTTGAAATCATTTATCCTCTCTGTGCCCCACTGAACCTCTGTGGAAAACAGGTACAAATTTACCTACTTCACAAGTACATTGTGAAACTTAAGCAATTAGGCCAGATTTTGCAACTTAGACATTTCTACAACCACCACCACAACAATTATTATGATTATGATTATTATTATTATGTTCAATCACTGCCAGTTGTCTCAGGTGCATGTGTTAGTTACTCCTGCAAGTATGTAAAAGCAAATATTTCCTGGCAAAATGGCCACTGAGCAGCAGAATTTTGCAGCTGCGACTGGAATATTAGGAGGCCATGGTTTTGTCCACTCTCTACCACTTCACAGCTCCTTTCTCTCTTATGCATCCTCATGCGCACTGAGCAAATGGAGGGGATTAGACAAGTGTCTATGCCTAGTACAGTTATTTTCACAGGATGCAGTTGGACGGGTTTGTATCCTTACAGCATCTTTGTGAGCATGGGATGGTATGCCTCCACACCATAAAAGCCAGATACTCAGCTGATGTCAATTGCTATAGCTCCATTGACTTCAATCAATAACTTACAACAGCTGAGGAGCTGTTTGCAAATTGCTTTGAGATATTCTGATAAGACACCGTATAATTGCAAAGTATTATTATATGTCTTTTCCACTTCCTTTTATTCAATTGGCATACTGTAGAAGTTTTTTTCCCTCAGGAAAGAAATCCTATTTTCCCCCTGTAATTGTGTTGTTGATAATATTATTTAGCAAAACATCTTCCAGAATAACTTGTCTAAGCACTGCAGCCTGGCAGGTGGCAAACAGTTTGTTAGAGGGGAAATGTCAGAATGCCATTTCAGGGACTGAGCAGCTTGGGAAGCATTAGCGCCAATGAATGAAATTGAAATGCTACTTAACTAATACCTGCTACTGCTTAAAACTCTCCCAAGAAGGTCTATATTTAAGGATTATTTTCTTTTAAAAATGTAAAAGTATTATTAGCCAGATTTTATCACACTGTAAATTAGAAAAACAACTTATTTCTATGGAACTCAGAAGTCTTTAGCCCTTTCAGGCAGTAAATAACAGTTTGTATTGTGTTATCTGGAAAAATAAAATATTATGCTTTCAGATTTTTGTATTCAGCTGCAGATTTGCACTGGGTTTAATGTCTCTTTATTTTCCATGTAAATGGATTTTCAAAATTGTTTCTGTGGAAAAGTGAAGGCATTTTTTTTTCTATTTTTCCACTTAATGTCATTGAGCTGGCATTTGAGTGAATTATGAAAAAATCAAGAGCCTGAAAGCTACAGCCCTTCTGAAGTCCATTGTATAGTCAGAAGCAATTTTTGCAGAACAATGAGAGTAAAATCCAATAGATCAGGGAATGTGCACAGAGAAAGCAATGGCACTTTGTTACATTAATAATTTAGTTCTCATTTTCATCTTAATTCCTCATATTTTGTTGGGTTTTGTCCTCTACAGAAACAGTTTCAGTACAAAAAATACCCAGTAGCACAACCATTTTAAGAATGTTTATACCACACTTTCATCTGCCTCTTCCCTGGGTTCACTACAGAAATGAATTGAAGCTGACTGCTGGTGGTCAGGTGTAGACTACTGTATAGAGGACGTAAATTGGTCAGTTATTTAAGAGAATAATGAAAGAGAAGAAGAAGTTAGGGCTAGATCCATGAAGGGACTAAAGTGTCTAACTACTACTTCAGGCACCTGAATCCAACATTTAGTACCTCTGAGAGCCTCAAAACTGCCATGCAGCTGCTGCCTTCCACTGTAGACACTTACATTCTCTAGGTTGTCACTGGTGGGCATGCACAAAACAGCCTAAGTCCTGATGCTGCCAAGCTGCTCAGTGTCCTAACTCACAACTGAAATTTTCAACCTAGTCATGCCAGTGTCTATCTCACCTGAAGGCCTGATCCAACAGCCGTGCTCTGAGTATGCCTTCCAGATCAAACCTCACACATAAAATAGCTGGGATAACCAGGTTAGGAAACTCACCTATGATGTGGGAGACCCAAACCTCAAGTTCCTGCTCCTCACGGGAGGGATAGCTCAGTGGTTTGAGCATTGGCCTGCTAAACCCAGGGTTGTGAGTTCAATCCTTGAGGGGGCCATCTAGGGCAAAAATCTGTCTGGGGATTGGTCCTGCTTTGAGCAGGGGGTTGGACTAGATGACCTCCTGAGGTCCCTTACAACTCTCACATTTAAAAAAAAAAAAAAAAAAAAAAAATCAGGCAAAGTTGGGATTTGAAAACACACACACCCCTGTCCTGACTTAGGCACCTAACACCAGGAGAGGATTCACAGTTGTGAATCCTGGGTTAGGTTTTTAACTCTGGGCAAGAGGGCTTGGACCTGACCTCTCTCCTCAGCATTTCCTACTTGCTAGTTTAGATGTCTCTCCACTCAGCCTTTGGACTTCTACAAATCTCATTCTTAGGTGCCTAACTCACTCCATACAACATGGGGACAGGCACCTAACTCAAGACTGAATTCAACAGGGCAGCAGGACACCAAAAAGTTAAGGGTTGCAACATCTAAATCCTTTTGTGCATCCAGCCCCTTCTGTGGTGCATTACTCGATATAGAAACAGCTATCTTGAACTTTCTAGCAAAAATGTTCTCTGGTCTTCATTACAAATACATTTGCTAAAGCAAGACTTCACTTATTGCATACTATGTATATCAAATTATAAGAAATGACTGTTGACCTGAAAAATAAACAATTAGAACTGCCATTATTGTCCAAATGTCAACGAGTTGATGTAACATTTGGTTTCATTAATATTTGTGTATAAAATCAGTCTCTCCTAAGTGGATTAGAAGAATTATACATTGATTATTATTTTCTGTGCTTTTGTTCACCCTCTCTTCTGCTTGAAAATGCCAATAAAAATCAAAGTTATTTAAAAATCAAGAAGAAGAGTAGATTTCTTGATTACAAATGTCCAGTTATATTTGTGGCACAACACTGTATTTTCATTTGGACTCATGCACAGTAGTGTCAAGGAGTTCTTACATGTCAAGCAGGAATAGCAATAGGCACAATCAAGTCCAGCATCTGCTTAGATCCCAGCAAACTGGTCAAGTTCCACAAGTGACGGGCCAGCTCTAAATTTCCCCTCTATTACTATTGCCATAAGGGGTAATGTCTCAGCTACAGGAGTGCAGGTGGGAAAAAGTAATATACTTTCCCCGATCGCATTCTCTGGCAACAGTACCAGAAGGGAACTGGGTATTGCTGGGGATTTCAGTATGACATGTCAGCTGCTTGGCACAAAATTAGCTTCATGATTCATATCAAACTCTCTCATTGGTTCACTGACAAATTTCCGAATTATTTTTATTTTACAGAATGTGTTTTATTGCATGACAAAGTCCCAGTTTTCTTCATGGGGACAGGTGTTCAGTGGGAAGAGAGGAAAGAAAGAACATTGGTGTTGTTCAGCAGCTCACATCACTTCTCCCCGTTGTGTCACTTCCCTTTTTCATCCCAACTTAAAAGGTGTTTGTAGTTTATTTTTGAAAATGACCTTAGAACCAGAATATTTTGACACTATAGAGGAGAACACAAATGTTCAGTGACAACTGTGTTTAGTTTTGTTCTTTTCTTGGATGTCTTTCTGCAAGAAAGAATGACTCCAGTCATTCAAGAGAAATAAGGTAAAATGTTTTCAGTTTCTTTAGAATGTATTTCTGTTTACCTTGACAAACAAAATTGCTTAAGAAAACAAACAAATTTAGCAACTGAAACTAAAAATGCAAGCACAAATGTAAAGCCTCACACAAATCAAACAGAAGATAAACTAGTTTAAGGATCCTGTAATACCCATCAAAACCTCCTAAATGTGTCCTAAAGCTTCAGACTGGCATGCAAAGTGAAGGGGAAGAGCCCCTCTTATACCCACTGTACTTCACTTAACAGAGTCTATCAATCTATGTACCTTATATGGCCCTCATCACTGTTGTATCAGAGTACCTTGATACTTAAACCTTCCTAGATGAGCTTTCCTAAATATCTACACAATGACAGACCCTTAGTTTGCCTGAGTCTTTTGGAGATAAAAGTCTTCATACCCAAACTTCTGACAGGGAATGCACAGTGGTTCTCAGAAAATGGGTGAGGTAATTTTATCCTATTGGCTTACAGGACTGTCTAATAACCATCAACTTCTGGAATCATTCTGGGGTTCAGTGGCCCTACATTAGGACCAGGCAGGTAGAGTATTAAAACAGGTTTTCTTATTACCAAGAATCTTGAACTTGAACTGAGTAAGAATGGAGCTTTTTGTTGCTCTACCTCTAGATTTCAGCTCTGGGAATGGATAGCTTACCCCAATGAATTGTCATAGCCTCGTTGTAACATGGCAAGAGAAATTGTCACAGAAATAAGAGGTTTTGAAAGTATTATTAGACTGTAGCCTGTTGAATAAATTATATCACCACTTTTCTGAGACTCTTTCTGCAAGCCTTCCTATCCTTCAAAAAAGCCTCTCTTTTATATAAGAAAGAGAACCAAGGTTGAGCACTTCAACCCTGTTCAAAAGAAAGAGATGGAAAATGAGAAAAGAAAGAAGTGAGAAAAAACTTCTTTCACAGTGATATTCATTTTACCGTGTCCAGGAATGTTTTTTTACCATCTGCACCTGGCTGTGAGAGTGCAGTTATTGCTTTAAGATGTGAATCTTGCTACCAGGATCCATGATACCTGGATTATTACAATTCTCTTTAAATGGAGTTCCCCTTAGGTCAATTCAGAAACTGAAGCTAGTGCAGACTGCAGAGGCCTGCCTATTCAGTAGTGCTTCTCCATGGCAGTACCATGCCACCAGTGCACTGCTTCGTGATATGTACCAGCAGCCTGTTGGTTTACAGATTGAATTTCAAATGTTGCTATTTGAAAGACCATCTCTTCCCTTGTTTCATATGGCTATAGTTGTGATAGTTGGAGGCATCCCAGCTGGCTCTTCCTTGTTTTTTTGTTTGGTAAAAATGTAAATAAAATTGTTACGTTAACACAGGTCAGATCCTTGGATTTCCCTCCTAAAATTCCTCTACTATCCTCTTATTTTTAAGAAAGGAAGAGGGAGCACACACACACATAAAATACCAAATGGAAGTAGTTACCCCATCACAACAATAATCATATCTTCTTGTAGTCTTTGTTAGTCAAACTATACATAGCTCCAGTAGTTCATTGTAATATAGGATACTGTCTAGCTGTATTGTTAATGTACATAGTAATGCAGTTTTTGTATATACTAGGTTGATACAGTGCATTCCTTAGTAATGTAAGGAGAGACTATTTTAGTTCTGTAAGCTATAAGTATCTTAAATGGTGGTATGATCTTATGTAGAAGTCAGTTCAAAGTACTGGTGAACTTTTACCCTCATTACTGCATTCACTGTTGTAGTTCATACACTGCACTCAAAAAGAAAATACTGATTTAATTCTTTTTTAAACGAATTGTTGAATACCTGGAACTGTTTGTGTGTGTTTTGTTGCAAGTTCTAATCATCATGGCTTTAAACTACAGCTATAATTAAAGGTGACCAAATAAAACTGATGCTATCTGAAGCTTGGTTTCGGTTCTTATCAGATGCCCTAACAGAAGATTTATGAGCTGAAAAATGAGATGCCTTTTGCAGACAACATAAAAGCTACATGAAGGTAACTACCCCAACAGTAGCACACAGGGTATTCATCACAAACACCTGCCGGGCACATGAATAAAACAATGGTTAAACGAATTCTGCCATCTAAATGGCACAGTCAAATAGTCAGTGCTTTGGAGCCATTCCAGTATCTGGCATTTTCTCTGTGGAATGGGTTACATATTATTGTGTAAATCCTGTTGAACAGATACCAAACAATAGGTTTGAGTCTCAGGAACTGAGTTAAAGCTGAAATTAGTATAGCTATGTCTTTTTATAGAATGAAATAAAGCATGATATGGTCATTTCACAGTAGAAATTGAAATCCCCTGAGAAGTTCAAATCTTATATTTTGCCCCCTAAATGGTCATATCAGGTATTAGACAGAATGTGGAAAAAGCTCTAAAATATACTAGACCCCATATGCATCCCCAGTAGACATTTTTGCTTAAGTGATTGTGTTTCTCTCTTTCAATTGCCATCTGCTATTTTAATGTTTTTATTGTGTTTATTTACTTTGCAGGAGAAGATCTGTGTCTCGTTTTGTTTTGCTGACACACCCTTAATAGGTCTACTTGAATTTGGAAAACTTGTACTTAGTGGTTTTGGGGTATATTTGAAAAAGAGGGTTTATTACTAGTGTTACTATTTCTTTTTTCATCAGGCATATTCCTGATAAATACATTAAGGGTAAGTAAAGTTCAGTTAACAGAGCTCTATTACCCAAATGGCACTACTAAATTCTTTGAGTTCTGTATTCTCAAAGCAAAACTAAATACTTTAGTTTTACAGCAATCTGTTACCTCAGAATGAAACCATCAGTGTCTCTGATTTCCTGGAGAAATCATGGTGTCTGGCAAAGCAGTTGAAGAAAAATAGGCTTCCCAGCCAGCATAAAAATGAAAATTTAGAAAAACTACACCACAAAAGGGTTCTGTAATACAGCTCTAATGGGTAAAAAAGAAATCTTTCTTGGAAAGCTTTTGGGATATAATTTCCTTGGCTATGTTTCTTGTGGCAAAGAATGCTCTTACCTTGTCAGAAAGTCAAACTGTACATGGTTCTTAGAAATATCTATTTAGGGTCGAATGATGCCAAGAATTAAGAAGGCTACCTAGTTCTGTTTCATCCTTTGGGTTTACGGCTGTACTATGTGGCTCAGATCCTGTGTCCTTCCATTGACTTCAGTGGGCTTTGGACACAGAAATATAGTAAATGCCCTATTATTACTCAAACTGTGGGTCTGGGACCCCTAATTGGATCATGACCCCCTTTGAATGGGGTCGCCAGGGTTGACTTAGACTTGCTAGGGCCCAGTGCTGAAGCCCAAGCCCCACTGCCCAGGGCCAAAGCCAAAGCCCAAGGGCTTCAGCCTTGGGCGGCAGGGCTCAGGTTCCAGGCCCTCTGACTGGGGCTGAAGCCCTCGAGCTTTAGCTTTCCCCCACCCCCACCCAGAGCGGTGAGGCTCGGGCTTTGGCCCTGCTACATGGGGAAGTGGGGCTCAGGCAGGCTCAGGCTTTGGTCCCCACTCCTGGGGCCGTGAAGTAATTTTTGTTGTCAGAAGGGGGTCACAGTGCAATGAAGTTTGAGAACCCCTGCCCTACTGGATATGACCCAAGGTCTATTCTGTCCAGTATCCTGCCAGACAGTGACCAGTATCAGATGCTTCAAAGGAAGGTATATGAACTCAAAAATACACAGATGTGGGACAATCTGCCCCACAATATTAGGTCTCACCCTGATCTCTAATATTTAGAGATTGGCTTAAACTCTGAAGCATAAGATTTTATATCCCTTCCAAAATGTTCACCATCTTTAACTATGATTATCATGGATATTCTTGTTATACATACAAATTTCAAAAACTTTTTGAAACTTACTAAATTCTCAGTCCAGTAATTTCCAGTGGCAATTAGTTCCACAGTCTAACCAGCTTTATGTGAAAAAAGTCTTTCCTTTTATCAGTTTTGAATTTGTTTTCTGGATTTTTTATTAAAGTCTATGTTTACTTGTTGTTTCTATCCTATTCAATATGTTATCACTGTGTCAAGAAATATTTAATATTAATTGCATCCTGTTCATTCCATATCCTAGGTCAGAAGGGAGTAGGACAATAGTCCCTGACCAGAGAGACTTGAGACCTGACTGGACACTCCTGGAGTGGACCACAGGGGAGGAAGTGGGAGAGAGGAGAGCAGTGAAATACAGGTGCAATTACCCTGAGACTGTGACAGTATTAATTAGAGCTGATCCAGGTGGAAATCATAGCCCAGCTAAACTTCATGCATTTTGAGTTGGTTGAGCTGAACATAAACACTGAGCTTGGCTAAATAGAGTTATCACTTTTCCTATAGACATAACATTCTGTTGTGTCATGACATAAAGGCCATCATGCCATGCTGTATCTGTCATGTGCAGCATATCACTTTTCTGCAGCACACCCCCTAGAGTCCTGTGCTCTAGGAGATCATTCAGGGTATGGATGCCTGTATATAGGGATATCTCCAGCCAAGAATAATTGGGAATGGACCTTGTACCATTTGCTAGTTAATCAACTTGCTCCAGGTCACTGATCTATGAAGTGAGCAAATCTATCCTACTAGTGATGAAAAGGAGGGCTGGGTGTATCTTCATGAGGCCTGGTCTACACTAGGAGTTTGTCGAATTTAGCGCCGTTACATCGAATTAACTCTGCACCCGTCCACACCACGAAGCTATTTAGTTCGACATAGAGGTCTCTTAAATTCGACTTCTGTTCTCCTCCCCAACAAGGGGAGTAGCGCTAAATTCGACATGGCCATGTCGAATTAGGCTAGGTGTGGATGGAAATTGACACTAATAGCTCCGGGAGCTATCCCACAGTGCACCACTCTGACGCTCTGGACAGCAGTCAGAGCTCGGATGCTCTGACCAGCCACACAGGAAAAGCCCCGGGAAAATTTGAATTCCTTTTCCTGTCTGGGCAGTTTGAATCTCATTTCCTGTTTGGACATCGTGGCGAGCTCAGCAGCACTGGCAACGATGCAGAGCTCTCCAGCAGAGATGGCCATGCAATCTCAGAATAGAAAGAGGGCCCCAGCATGGACTGATCGGGAAGTCTTGGATCTGATCGCTGTGTGGGGCGATAAGTCCGTGCTTTCCGAGCTGCGATCGAAAAGGCGGAATGCAAAGATCTACGAGAAGATCTCTAAAGCCATGGCAGAGAGAGAACACAGCCGGGATGCAACGCAGTGCCGTGTGAAAATCAAGGAGCTGAGACAAGGCTACCAGAAGACCAAAGAGGCAAACGGACGCTCTGGATCCCAGCCCCAGACATCCCGTTTCTACGAGGCACTGCATTCCATCCTAGGTGCAGCCGCCACCACTACCCCACCACTGACCGTGGACTCTGAGGATGGGATATTGTCGATGGCTGCTTCCTCGGAGATGTTAGCGGACGGGGAAGATGAGGAAGGAGATGAGGAGGACGAGGCAGTCGACAGCGCTTACAACGCTGATTTCCCCGACAGCCAGGATCTCTTCATCACCCTTACAGAGATCCCCTACCAACCGTCCCCAGCCGTTAACCCGGACACAGAATCAGGGGAAGGATCACTCAGTAAGTGTTTAAAACATCTAAACATTTATTTTTAACAGAACAGGAATATTAACATATTAACAATGGGTTTTGCATGATTACTTTGCCCTAGGCGCTTAACGTTTCAGTCCCTGGCAGTGCAACTACTGAAAAAAAAATCTAACAATGTCCGGTTTAGCACAATTGTTCTGCCCAAGCCGCTCTACTGTTTAGTTCCTGCCAGTGCAGCTACAGTAAAATCCGGTCTATATGTCCGGGGATAGAGCTGAAATCCTCCATGGACATCTCCACAAAGCTCTCCTTTGGAAAGCCTTTGCATCAGGTTCCTGGGGAGAGCGGCCTTATTGGGTCCTCCGTAGTAGGAAACATTTCCGCGCCAGGAGACAAGCAAGTACTCCGGGATCATTGCCCTGCAGAGCATGGCGACATACGGCCCTGGTCTTTGCAGGCTTTCCCGAAGCATCCTTTCTTTTTCCGTCTCTGAAATCCCCATCAGAGTGATGTCGCTCATGGTGACCTGCTTTGAATTAGGTAGGGGAATGTTAGTATTGGGACTGCTTGCCTGTTCCTTTACAGAACTGTAACCGGCGGTTTACAGCCACGTGGTGGAGGCGGGAGAGGGGCAGCATACAGGGATCTTTCCCTGGGACAGCCGCGAGGGGGTGGGACAGGGGCAGAGTTCATGCTTGCCGGATTGCTGGCAGCAGGGACAGGCATTGCTTTCAATGTGAAAGGAGGCCAGTGCTACTATTAAAGTTTTAAGCAGCCACAAGTCTACGGCTTACCATGTCGGCCTGCTACACAAATTCCGGTGTCCTGCCCCGCTTCTCTGATCTGCACTGCAAGACCCCAGGCACTGAATGCGAAGGCCGAAAATTCGACCTTGTCCTGAGTGCGCATGTGATAGGTGCTGTGCATGGTCTTGTTCACAGAGAAAGACTATGTTCTTTGTTCACAACTAAATTTATCTTTCTGAGGAATTCACTCCCTTTTTCCCATTCCCACAGCTGCGACTGTCTCCCGACCTAGCCTGGCATCACACTCCCAGAGGCTAGCGCAGATTAGGCGTAGGAAGAAGAGGACACGGGAGGACATGTTCTTGGAACTTATGGGCTGCTCCCGAGCCCAGGCAGCCCAGCAGACCCAGTGGAGGGAGAACTTGTCACAAATGCACCTATCACACATGGAACGGGAGGAGAGGTGGCGGCAGGAAGACCAGCAAGCGATTCAAACGCTGCTTGGACTAATGAGGGAGCAAACGGACACGCTCCGGCGCCTTGTGGATGTTCTGCAGGACCGGAGGCAGGAGGACAGAGCCCCGCTGCAGTCTCGCCCTCCCCCGCCACCAAGTCCCATACCCCCCCTCACCCAAAGTCCAAAGAAGGAGGGGCGGCAGAGTCCGTGAAAACTCTCACTCCACCCCTGCAGACTGCTCTAGTACTAGAAGGCTCTCATTCCCCAAAATTTGACAAGTCCTTTCCTTCCCGCCTCACCCAAGCACCCGTCCAAGTTTCACCCCCCAGTTTCATGTGTAGTTGCCAATAAAAAATACGTTTCTGTTAATTACAGTTTCCATCATGTTCTTTTAGAGGAGAGTCTGTCTGAAGGGGGGGAAGGGGGTTGGTAATTGGACAGGACAGTCACCTTTACCAGGGTACAGAGGCGGGGGCACGTTCAGCAGCAGGGCACACACACATTGCAGTCACTAGTTACCCTGGTCAGTCTGGGAGGTGGTTTTCATGTTCTGTGGGGGGGAAGGGGCTCTGTGACTTTGTGGCGGGGGAGGGCAGTTAGAGATCTTATGCAGCGGTCCTTATCCTGGATCACAGAGCCACGCAGCAGGGGATCTGTAACCGTCCTCCCCCTGCCACAAAGTCACATAGCCCCCCCACACACACAGAGTCCCGAACAGGAGGGGTGGCAGGCTCCGTTGAAACAACCAGTCCACCACTGCGGAGCCTGTCATTCCTGAAGTTTAGAAGCGTCATTTGCATCATTACACTACACCCGCTCCCCACCACAGTCTGCGTCCCACGTTCAACACTTTCCCGCGAAAACAGTAATAAAGAAAATGGTGTTCATTAACAAAATTCAAGTTATTTTATTTTTAAACGTGTGTTGGAAGGGGAGGAACGGGGTATGTAACTGGAGAGGATACTGAACATTTAGTGGGTAAAGAAAGGGGGGCAGGTTCAGCTTCTCTGTACACAAACTTAAAAGTCACAGGTTACCCCGCTCACTCAGGAACCTAGCTTTTAAAGCCTCCCGGATGCACAGCGCGTCCCGCTGGGCTCTTCTAATCGCCCGGCTGTCTGGCTGGGCGTAATCAGCAGCCAGGCTATTTGCCTCAACCTCCCACCCCGCCATAAAGGTCTCCCCCTTGCTCTCACAGAGATTGTGGAGCACACAGCAAGCTGCAATAACAATGGGGATATTGGTTTCGCTGAGATCACAGCGAGTCAGTAAGCTTCTCCATCTCCCCTTGAGATGGCCAAAAGCACACTCCACCACCATTCTGCACTTGCTCAGCCGGTAGTTGAAGAGTTCTTTTTCAGTGTCCAGGGCGCCAATATAGGGCTTCATGAGCCAGGGCATTAGCGGGTAGGCTGGGTCCCCGAGGATGACTATAGGCATCTCTGCATCCCCAAGAGTTATTTTGTGGTCCGGGAAGTAAATACCTTCCTGCAGCCATCTAAACAGACCTGAGTTCCTGAAAACATGAGCGTCATGAACCTTGCCCGGCCATCCGACGTTGATGTTTGTAAAACGTCCCCTATGGTCCACCAGTGCTTGCAGCACCATTGAAAAGTAGCCCTTTCGGTTGATGTACTGGCTGGCCTGGTGGTCCGGTCCCAGTATAGGGATGTGAGTTCCATCTATAGCCCCACCGCAGTTTGGGAATCCCATCGCGGCGAAGCCATCTATGATGACCTGCGCGTTTCCCAGGGTCACTACCTTTGAGAGCAGTACCTCAACGATTGCGTTGGCTACTTGCATGACAACAACCCCCACGGTAGATTTGCCCACGCCAAAGTGGTTTGCGACTGACCGGTAGCTGTCTGGCGTTGCAAGCTTCCAGAGGGCTATGGCTACTCGCTTCTGGACAGTCAGGGCTGCTCGCATCTGGGTGTCATTGCGCTTCAGGGCAGGGGACAGGAACTCACAAAGTTCCATGAAAGTACCCTTCCGCATGCGAAAGTTTCGCAGCCACTGTGATTCATCCCAGACCTGCAGCACTATGCGGTCCCACCAGTCCGTGCTTGTTTCCCGGGCCCAGAATCACCGTTCCACAACATCAACATGACCCATTGCCACCGTGATGTCCTCGGCGCGGGGTCCCGTGCTTTGTGACAGGTCTGTGCCACTCTGACTTCAGGTCCTCACCACGCTGCCGTAGCCTCCTCGCCTGATTTCTCAGCATCTGCCTCTGGGAAAGGTGGATGATAAGGTGCGAGGTGTTGACAACAGCCATAACTGCAGCCATGGTCGCAGCGGGCTCCATGCTCGCAGTGCTGTGGCGTCCGCGCTGTCACTGACCAGAAAAGTGCGCGAACTGATTTCCCGCTGGCGCTTTCAGGGAGGGAGGGAGGGCGGTAGTGACGGACGGATGACGACAGTTACTCAAAAGCACCCTCGACATTTTTTTACCCAGAAGGCATTGGCGGCTCGACCCAGAATTCCAATGGGCAGCGGGGACTGCGGGAACTGTGGGATAGCTGCCCACAGTGCACCGCTTCCAATGTCGACGCTTTCCCCGTTAGTGTGGACTCACAAAGTCGAATTACTGTCCTTAGTGTGGACACACACGTTCGATTTTGTAATATCGATTCCACATATTCGATTTAAGTAAAATCGAACTACTCTCGTAGTGTAGACATACCCTCAATTTAATGATCTCTTTTTTTCTTTTTGACTGTACCAGACCACTCTTTCATCCACTCACGTAGGTTAGTCACCCATCCACTACTCAATGCCCTTGTAATTTTTTTCATTGGTACTATACTGGAAATGTTCCTAAAATCCAAGCATATGGCATATTATTTTTCATTTTCTTAAATTCAGATCAACATCTTTCTGTTCTTAAGAAATAAAGAAATCAAGCCATTGAGGGTTTTATTTAAGTATTATCTATTTCTTAGAACTGATATGCATTATTCTTGATTAAATTTTATTATTTTTCTTCCCACCAATGGTCTTCCTCTTTCCCCACTTATCAAGTCAAATGTGGAGATTTGCAATGTCCTGCCCTTTCCCTCGATTGCCTCTTAAATATGACCATTATGTTAGCTTCTCAAGTATTTTTCACATTTCCAAAGATTACAGCTTCTCTTGAGTACCTTCCGTGTCTTTAAATATTATTTTGACTATTATTTGCTAAGTTTGTTTTGATATTTTTCAGCAAACCCTGGTATAGATATTGCTATATCCTGGAGGGGTTTTTTATTCTAATTTTTACTTTGCCCTTGATTCCCTTCAATATTTCTTCACCTCTTGGGTAATATTGTGTCTATAAAATGTATGTCTCTTTTCTAGCCTGTGTTACCTTTCCCACCTTTCCCCTCCTCTCAGTTAAGAATGTGTTATATATGTATCTATTTCTTCTTCCTATAACTATTTTTTGCTCTCTCTTCCCAGATAATGCAGTTAAAACATTTTAAAGCACCACATCTGCCACATATCCTTTTTATGCATTTGTCATGACTCTTACTTTCTAATACTCTCATATGCTTGATTTTTGCATATCCTTTACATAAAGAAAATTTGCCTTCCTCCCTAATTCACAATTCCTATATGTGGATTTATGGTTTCTAAGAAGATGACCAATTTAGACTTAATTTTGTCTTGCTTAATTTGACCACTTAAAGAACTAATTTTTTTTCTGCTGTGGCTGTGCTTTTATAAACATCACATCCTTTTATGGCTGAATTCATTTATAACTGTTTTTAAGATGTAAAAGATTTTAGATCAGGTTAATAATTTGTTCAGCTTCCACATCTACGATTTAAATGCTCTTTCCCCCCATATACCTGCCTCTATCTATTGCACATTAATTGGTATACTTCCTCTTGGTATTGTCTCATACAGTAAATTTATGTCCCTTCTAAAATGTAATTCATCCTGCTGTCACAGACACTATCTTAAAAATAAAAAAAAAAACAAACACTACATGCATTTAAAATCCTAAGGTCAAATTCAGAGGTGATATAAATGGTTATGTAATTTACATGTCAGAATAGGGTTGTAACTAACACACTGAGATTTTAAAGTGTTAGTTATAGATGCTAGATACCATGATGATGGGCTCAGTACAGTTGCATAGATAATTGGTATCACATTCTGTCCATAGACCAGATCCAGCCCACTTTATTTAAGTGGTCCATATGGCATACTCAGATTCTACAGAACATAACCCTCCATTTAAAAAAAAAAAAAAAAAGTTTGTTTCTAGCTGTCATGACTATGTAGATAAAATTGGCAATATGAACAAAGCTTAAGCAGATGCCGTGTTGTCTTCTCAAGTCTGCAGGTATCTCAGAGTCATTGATTCAAGCTGTGTGATTCCCCCCTCTCCCACCTCCAAGTTAATCTCATGGGAATGTTAACTCTAAAGGGTAATAATGACACTTTAAATGTTGGAATTTACTATTCCACTGCCAATCATTTTATTGAATGGAGTTTTGGAAAGGGGTGGGAGCAAAACACATGGGTGAGGGTGGAATTGGACATTACTGCAGGGAAAGAAATGCAGAAGGAAGAGCAGGAGCCATCGAGAAAGGAAAAGAAATGTAAGGAAAGAAATAATGATGCTCTTAAAGGGAAGCATATTTTTCCACTGTGTGATGCCAAGCCAACAGCAAGGTGATGAACAAATAATGAGTAATGATAATAGTTATTACAGTAGAACCTCAGAGTTACGAACACCAGAGTTATGAACTGACAAGTCAACCACATGCCTCATTAGGAATCAGAAGTAGGCAACCAGGCAGCAGCAGAGAATAAAACAAAACAAAAGAAAATGCAGTACAATACTGTGTTAAATGTAAACTACTAAGAAATAAAGGGAAAGTTTAAAAAAAAGATTTGACAAGGTAAGAAAACTGTTTCTGTGCTTGTTTCAATTAAGATGATTAAAAGCAGCATTTTTATTCTGCATAGTAAAATTTCAAAGCTGTATTAAGTGAATGTTCAGTTGTAAACTTTTGAAACAACCATAACATTTTGTTCAGAGTTATGAACATTTCATTCCCGAGGTGTTCGTAACTGAGGTTCTACTGTATATAGAGGCTATATTCTACCCTTGCTCTTTGATAGGACTAGCTGGCCAAGATTTCTAAAAGTGATTAATGATTTTCAATGCCTCTTTTTTGGGCACCCAGCTTGAGATACCTTTAAGGGCCCTGATTTTCAGAAAGCTGTGAATATATGTTGGGCACCAAGAAATTGAGCCATCCAGAATCAATAGTCACTTTTGAAAATCTTGACCTGCAGTCCTAAATGTATACCCAGACATGGAATTAGCCCATAATTAAACATGGAAATTAGCCCTGTACACACAATGAATGATACACCTGACCTAGATAGAATAATAGAAAATCAACCCCTGCTTTAGCATACATCTTCTTATTGGTTGCCTTTCATTTTAACAACTCCCACTTTACCACAGACATTAGTCACTCATATCAATGTGTCATTTATTCTACCATTTAAGTAAACTCTGAATGTAGCCCCTTCGGTGCTTTGCTTTAGCATAATTCATAATCCCTCAAACTTCTAGGGTCCAATCCTGAAACCCTTCTCTCAAACAGGGAGGAGATTTTAGGATTTAAGACTTCTACTTCAATCTTTGTCATCATGTACCATACTTCTTCCAGGCAGTAATCTGGTATCTCCTTTTATGAAAAATCTAGCAAACAGGCTTGGGTTCATAGTTTAAATGTTCAAAGTCATCTTCTAATATAATGGATGCAACCTGGTGTCTGTGTTAAATTGTGTGTGCGCAATTAACTGTGCTTGTAACTGTACCCATTTAAATACCTAACTACCTGATCTGAGGGTGAAGTAAGTAGTTTGGCATCTAAATAGGTGCAGTTGCCAGCACAATTAATTAGGAATACTACACATCAGTTCACAAGAAATAGGTAATGTCAAGCAAACACAATAGATTACAGGCTTTATGGGCTAAATTAATTATGCCTGCAATTAAATGCTGAGAACATGTTGTGGCCCACATAAAGATCAGGGCCTATGAATATAAACAGGGGAAGGACAAATTAGTTTGGATAAAATAAAAATGAGCTCAAATCTTAAATTGAAAATTGATCCTTTTATATCTGACAAATTTGGGGCCAGATCCTCAGGTGGTGTAAAGAGGCATAACTCCATGATCAGACCTTTTGTTTTTAATTTTGTCTATGTACCTGATCTGGTCAGCATACAGAAATACCAAGTTACCATGTCCACACAGCAAAACACTATGAGACCTTATTCCTGACTTGCAAAACCATGAAATACTGGAAATCATGCAAGAAAATCTGCCTGAAACTTCCAACCTGATATCCAGATCATGGAACTTTGGATAAGCTTTAAACAAAAATCTGAACTTCTTATCCAAGTTAAATCACAAAACCTTTTGGGAACAGTTCCATACTGAGGAATAGTGTTCATATTTCTAACTTTTATCTGTTGCAGAAACTTTAGTTTCAATCTCCCTGCTGCAGAACCTGACAGCAATTTATATTATTTTCAGCATCTACAATTACAGGGGAAGCACCATTTTGTACACTCATGACATCTTTGCTTTTGTTCCTACTTGGTTTTATTGTAGTCTTTATTTATATAAAAAGAGTCATTCTATCCAAAAGTATATGGTGTTTCTCTATATGGAAAAACATGACACTACATATTTTCTTCATCACTGTCACTGCCATTTGCCTTTTCTTCTTCAGATCTCCTTCTCTCCTCATAATGACATAGTGCAGTTTTACCCTTCTCTACTGTCCGTAGCTTTATTATGCTTAGAGCTCTGCAGAGTGAGAACTTGTTTAACAATTTCCCTGTGCAATGTAACTCTACTCCCATCTGCTCTACACTATGGGCTGCTGACCTCTCTCTTCTTGGCAAGGTCATCACTCTAATTGTCTCTCCTTCTGTCAAGTGTCTCAGACTAGTAATCCTACCAAGCCCTATTGCCACAATCATCTTCTTCATGTGTTTTTCAATATGCACGGTCCCAAATATGCAACCTCTTCTAGGAAACCTCAAGGTTTTTACATTAGAAACACCACATCTTGAGCTATTTGCAATTTCCACAGTTTCTTCCATTCTATGTTCCTAATCAATCATACTTGCAGTCCATTTCTACCCACTACAAAAAGTAGAAAAGGAACCACAAAATACAATGTGAACACAGACAGTCAGAACACCCCTAAATATCTATTCTTCCAATTAATCTCAGATAAAAAGATATAGAAAAACATCTACTGCTTCAAAAAATGCTATTACAATGATTTCTACGCCAAAGTCTCCCAGGGTCTCTTTTCTCTAGTCACACATAAAGCGGTTGTAATACTATGATGCATATGACCCTGGGAGATACAAATCTATGCAAGCAGTGAGTGAATAATAATAAGAGAAGTCTGTAGGAAGAAAATATATCCTGTGAGAGGATAGTTCAAGTAACTTACTTATTCAGTCGCATCCATGTGAAACAAATTAACCAGACAGCTGCTAAAAAGGGAAGGAACTTGTGAGTGAAACAATACAAAGTGCAATGTCATGGATACTGTGGTGTAAGTGTCACCTTTTTTCATGGCCCCTAAAGCATGATTGAAACGAAGTTTACCAGAACCATCAATTTGAGAATCTAGATCAATTTTCATTTGCATAAATAGGCTCCAAGTAATCAGAGAACTAAAACGCAAACAGTAGTATTGTCTGTAGTTGGTTCTGTGATAAATAGGAGAGAAATGGTTTAATAGCAAAGGCCATAATTATCCACAGTTCTCAGTTTACAATTAGTTTTCTTTGACAGTTATGGTCATAAATGCCAGCTTTAATCATGTGTTCAGGTTGAATTAGGCCCTGCCAATGCTGCAAGAGATCTAATCCTCTTTCTTTCCTTCTCATAATGAAATAATAATGCAAATTCACTACATTGATGGGACGACCCATGTGAATTTATTATAGGCTTGGAGAAGTCTCTTGAAAGGGATAAATTCTTTCTGGGTACAGACTTGAGGTAATTCAAACCAGACAAGAAAAAAAAATGGAGCTGTCAGAGGCCAGGATATGGAATGGATTTAATTTGTATGAATAGGCTTTTTAATAAGTATAACAGGGCTAAGCTCCAGCTTTACTAGGGGAATATTACTGCTGTCATTTTCCAAATCTGGATGCACTAACTTTATTTGTGGCATAAAGATCATTTCCAAAGCTCATTTCTTGTTACACTGCAGTTTGCTGTAGACACAAATATACCACACAACAGGCAGACCTAGTGACCAGGTCTTCTAATTATTTGAGTTAAGACAATGGCACAATTTGTTCTCATAAAACCATCTGTGGTATCCAGTGACACGTATCAACCTTTCCTTGTGGAATGAACTCTTTTCGGTAATGTTCAGATTTTTATCAGGTAAGGGCTTGTTGTCAGTGTGATAGAATGCTTAATTATTTTTTTAAAACTTCAAAAGAACATTTTAGCTAGTGGGAATATATAACACTATCTACAAAGGTAATTGGTCCCAGTAAATAAACAGATTCAAGCCCCAAAATGGCACAATGTGGGCTGAAGAATTCACTATATCTTTCTGTATCACAACAGCTTAAAAAAAAAAACACAGCTCAATTAGTGAGATAATAAAGATTAAAAACATTTTAAAAAGCCCTAATTTCTTGTAGTAAATATCATAACTTTTCAAGCTTTCTCCCTCGGACATCCTTACCATCGCCCTGTTTTATGAAGCTACTGTTCTAGCCACAGCAGGATGTCTATGTTGCTGAAGCTTGGTCTCCACTGGAAAGGCAATACACAGGGCATAATGCAGATTTTAAAAGACCTTCTCTTTTTACATAAAAAGCTTATTGGTATGAATCACCCTAAACATATTTTTCAGTTTCCTAGATTCAAGAATGACTTTGCTCTACAGAGATAATGATACCATTCTTTCTTATCTGTTTTTTCATGTAATAAAATCTTCATTCTTCATATAGAAAAATCAACTTTTGTTAATGTGTCACTGAAGCTTTTTAATCATATTGCTTAACAGCCTGGATACAAGGCCTCCTAAAATGGTCAAGGAACAAGGATCAAACCAAATGCCAAATGGAAACTTTGCTTCCGTTCACTTTCTATGCAAGAATTGGAATGAAATATTGTGTCTTCTGTGCATTTTAATTTGATCCTCTGCTCTGTCCTGCATTCCTTGTGCCCTCAAAGCTTCCATTGAGACTTGGAGGCACAAGGAATGAATGATCGTATCACTTTGTGTGAATATCAGCTTCAAATATTACTAAGCAGAGGTTGATGTTTTTGCCATTTAATACATACAACCTATTGACAATTTAAAGCTAGATGCCCTCTGCAAACAGTCCCTTCCCCAATAACGAATGCATTATTTATAATATAATTGTAATACAGTAAATAATTGTATAACAAAACAAGGGACACATAATACTCCTTAGGAGCATCATCACACTGTTCCACTCAGTTTAGGCCCCATTCTACTAATCCTTAAACATTTGACATGAGTAACTTTATCCACTGGAATAATCACTATTGAGGTGGACCAAAATTACTGACATGCATAAAGGTTTCCAGGATCAAGATCAAATTTTTTTAAGGTAAACAGAAAAATAGATAGTGCGACTATAGGTGATCACCTTCCTTAGCCAACAGCAACAGCATTTAAATTATATTGTAGCTATATTTTTATACTGCACCTACCACTATTATACCTGAGCACATGTGTGGACAATGTCACATTGTTTACACACAAAATTTAGGTTCTGAAGAAAAGAACCTCACATGGAGATAAAATTGCATATTTGTCTAATTAAAAATTTTTTTAATTAGAAACAAAATATTTTAATTAAATTATTCCCTAATAGTGTTGAAACCACAAAATGTATCAACATTATGCTACTTAAGGCATGTCTCCACTTTGAGCTGGGGACATGATTTGCAGATCAAGGAGACATGCTTGGGCTAGCTCTGCTTTGAAGTCAGTGCACTAAAAACAGTGTAGCTGCAGTAGTGTTAGCCATGGGAAGGGCTAACTGCCCTGATTGTATACCCATCCGAAATGCTAGACACG
Source organism: Terrapene triunguis (assembly GCF_002925995.2). NCBI lineage: Eukaryota > Metazoa > Chordata > Testudines > Emydidae > Terrapene > Terrapene triunguis. The sequence goes on from NW_020664420.1 coordinate 58,650,710, forward strand.
TACTTGGGGCAGCTAGCCTCTTGCCACTCATGCAGCCATGGCTGCAGTCTATTTTTAGCTCACTAACTTGATCACTAGTGTGAACATGTCTCCTGGAGCTGTGAATCACACCCCCAGCGCAAGGTGTAGACGTACCCTTAGACTGTAAAATCTGTGGGACAGACTTTCTTTGTTACCTAGCAGAATGAGGTCCTGGCCTCTAAATGCTACCATAACACAAATAAATAATAATTGATAAAGATGCATCAGAGTCTGAAGTTAACTATAAACAAAGTGCAATGAACCATTCAAGTTTCACTGTCCAATCTGAATGAACCGCAATACAGTAAATAGGTTACATAATGAAAAGCAAAAATAGTTACATTTATTTCAGTTTTAATAATCTGCAGTCTTATTAGTAACACAGGTGAGATGTTTTTATCATGTGACTTTTCAAGAAACAAATATTAGATTTCTTTTCTATAGCAGTCAGTAAATACAATGAAGAAATCCATATGCTGTAGTATATCATGTTGTTGGCATCTTCTGGACTCCACTCTTGGGAGTAGATTAGGCAAAATTTTAAAACAACACAATCAACAGTTTAATTTAGGCATCAGTGTGTAATTTGGCTTTACAATATTAAACTAATAAAACATTTTTAAGTAGGTATGTCTGAATGTTTCCTAAAAATACTTTTCTTTTTGCTTTGGGACTTCTGAGCTGGAATGCCTACTGATACTGGGTGAAAGCATCTTTGGCTGCTGACTCTTGTCAGTGCCAGATGCTGATCCAACATATAGCTCTGACTCAGCTTTAAGAGATTGAACTAAATCCTCTCATTCTGTGTTAGATTATAGCAGAGGGAGAAGGTATATAATTTCTTATAGGCCCCAGCAATAGGTGCTGTAACAGCCATGGAAAAGAAACAGCAATAGGGGATCATTTTGCAGAATATGCTATCAGTCCATGAATTCTGAAAGGGACACTTGCGCATTTTTGGAAACACCCGCCTGTTTTCTCGCAGCACAGTTAAATAGCCAGCACTGCACAGAGACCCAGAAATCTAACTCTGTCTAGTAGGATTTTGGCATGAGAGAAACAGAAGAGCTCCTGATCATTTTTTCCAGGACTCTGATCCAGACTAAAAATGGGTGTTGGTTAATTCTGGAGGAATAAGAACATTGTTAACATAGCATAAAAAACTGCTGTAGATGTAACTCTTTCTAGAGAGAGTGTTAAAAAAAATTTCTAGCCTTTATTTTGTTTCTGGCTTTCATTTAATTTCTTGTGGTTACAGTTCTTTGTATCTTTCCCCTATTTGTGCAAGACTATCTTCCTCTAGGGTTCCACCCATTCTTCTGGATTGACTTCTCTCTCTTTACCACTCACTATTTCAGTATCTCTTTACCACTCACTATTTCAGTATTTTTTTTATCTCTTTACGTTCTGGATGTAGTCTTCTTTGAGGACATTAGTGTGATCTGGGGACATGTTAGCCCACACCTGCAGCATCCACACAGGGGAATTACAGTGCAGCAATTAGGTGCGCACTATTTGTTCCCCCTTAATCCAAGCTGCAGGGTAGCGTAGAGATGCCATAAATCAATTACTGCATGTGCTGATTTTGTCAGTGACATACACATGGGTTTTTTTCAGAATGCCATAATAAACCATTAAGTACTATATCTGTCCACATTTTTTTAATTACCTTTTTTTACTTATGTAAAGGCAAAAAAAAAAACCACCATAAAAGCAAAACTCCTTGGGTTTCCCTCCCCCTTTAAATATGTAAACTATACATAATTTTAATTGTATACAACAAATATTAGCCTGGAGCAATTTTTACAGCTAAGTTAGAAACCCTTTAAAAATGGATGCTAGGACAACTTTTAACTATAGCAGTGTGAACATGCTGCTATAACACTTGTGTTTTTTCCCCAGGTAAATGCTACTTCAGTTAGAAAAAGATGTTTCTAGTTGAGAGAGATCAATTGATTTAACATCTTGAACTTAACTTTAAGTCATGTAAAATTGCCTTCACATTAGAAGTTGGAAGACTATCCATTTAAAGAACTGTTAACAGGCCATCAAAGGGTGAGGTCCTATCAGTTAAAATGAGACAAACCTCACAGGTAAAATTAATTTTGATTATTTTTTCTGACTGTGAAGGCAAATTAGAATTTGAAACATTTGTAAAGTGATTAATGTGCTGCACACGCAGGCAAAGGGCTTAAAAGTTGAAACTGCTTTATTTAAACATAAGTAGGGTACTGTACATAGTTACACAATGCAGGTTTTGCTGCTGTGCAGAAGAAATAAAAGGGAGAGAGATGTGGAATGTGCAGATCAGCAGGCTCATGAAGCCTCTTGTCAAAGAGCAACACTAAATTAAATATAACAGTTTGCCTCACTAATCGTCACTTGTATATTTTAAAGTCCTAATTATTTTATGCTTTGCTCCACCCTACTTTCAGGATCTCAAAGATCACAAAGACCTAATGACTGCTGACACCTTTCCCCTAATTGTAATGAATATATAAAAGCACAATCCTGAAAAAAATTAAAGGGACACTAGGCTGAAACTAAGGTATAGGGCTTCATTGTACCTCGATCCTATATAGCCATATAGGGGAATAAAGAAAAGTAAAGTTCCCTCACCTCCCCACCTTGCACAGCACTTCCCTAGATAATGGGCGGGGGTGGATAGTAGAGACTTACTGTCACATACAAGTGGATAGAGAGGGGAATGGACAGAGCCAAGGTTCCATCCTTCCCTGCACACCAAGTGAAGATCACTGGATACATTAGGGGAAGCATGCTATGCACCCAGCTCTGGGGTAACAACATAGTCTGATACCATTTCTTCTTGGAGTAGTGTTTCTCCTACAGTGAACTGAGCTCCATATGGATTGGGGGGCAGGAGGGAGGACATAAGGATGGTTAGACCTGTTCTGAGTTTAGATGGGGAATGGAATACTAGCATCTGGTCTTCTAGGTAACCTCAACGGACATTATATGCCTCCTAGGTATGGTATGTGGCTTGCATCCAGCTCCACTTCATCATCCACCCTTTGCATTGTAGAACCACTTCGGTTCTGGAATGAAGAAGCACCCTATGGTGACAAAAGACATGGCTGGATTTGTGCTTACAAAACACAATGCAACTGGAACTTTTGTTTTATTGTATGGCAATGTTATAACAGGTACTGTTATAAGTGTGCATATGCAAATGTACAGTATTTATTATCATAATAATCCAAGAATAAAAAATGTGGCAATTTATGTATCATTCTTTGCTAGTGAAAACTGGCTCAGTTCCTTTGACTTCAATGCAATTAATTCCCTAGCTTTAGAAGGTCATCTCTTCCTTCACAAAGCAAACTACATCTGAAATGGTTGTTGAAAAAGCCAGCTGTGTACATTTTAATGCTGAGGAATTAGTTACTCTTCTATAAAGGACTAAAATTACTTGATCATTCAGTACATTAAAGTATTTCAGGTAAAATGCCAGAGCTGAATCATTACGCTCTTAGTGGAGGCCCTTTTATCATAATGAAATACATAATTAACAGTTAAAACAATTGAGTTATTTTGTTAATCTGTTGTTTCATAAGCCTAAAATTAACTCCACAAGTAGTCTTTAATGATAAATCAGGTAATCAGCATTGCTGCATTGTTTCTCAGCCTACACACACAGTATAAAACAAATATCCATCAGATTTTTATAAGTATATATTAATAACTTTAATATTAACATTTTATTGAAATTTCAAATAATAATTACATAATAAAGAATTAAGCCAACCAAATCCCATACTGCTTTTGCATTACAATCATACACTTAATTACTAATAGTCAACACACTTATCAAGCAGCATTTCTTAGTATGATTATTATTTATAACACCCACAAAGCCTTCAGTTGTACAGTGAGGATAAGAAACAGAGTCATTTAGTTCAATCTAACAAAAAAACACACCAAAGAAAAGCCTGAGAACTAAGACACTATTTTAGCACAATGTATACTACAGATAAAGGACAAAAATCCTGCTTTATGCTGCACAAGTGTGCATAAGAAATAGGAGGGAAAGTCATATAAGCCTCTTCTTGCATATATCCTTTCTGAATGCAAGCAGTTCCCCTTCCCTTTGTAAGTGTAACTGACCCTATTTGAGCCTAGAGCAAAGATTGAACTCGAGACATCTTGTGCTAAAAGCATCAGCCTTTCCTGCTTAAGACCCCTCACTGAAACCTGTTTCAGACCCAATAACTTTGTATGTGAACGGGCCACTAGAAGGGGACAAAGGTTCATATTCTCCTACGGTAGGTTCCATACGCACTCATGGGAATGCTAGGAAGAAAAAAGGACAGCTTATGTCTCAGGTCACATAACTGGTCCACAAGGAATTCAGTTAGTGGGGTTGTCAACCCCTTCTTCCATATGCTGCAGTACATAGCACCCAGCATATCCAAGAATTGGGTCCTAAATCTGAAAAAACAATGGAGTGAATTAATCTACAACAAAAGTTTCTATTTTGCAGCACTCAATATAAGCTCTAACGTATATAATTGCATGGAAACTAAAAACACTGTAGGCATAATTAAAGGCCATTTCCTGAAGTTCCAACAAAGCTTTTTATGGCCTTATATAACCTGTCCATGTTGCAAAGCTATCTCTATGCTCAATTCCAGAAATACTCTCAGTACGTTCATCATATGTTAGAATCTTCTCTTTCCAAACCAGCTGAGAGTGACACGTTTTTATTCTTTCCAAAGCTGTTACAATTTAGCCACTTTAAGTCTGGACTACTTTATCTAAATAATTTCTACTTGGTATCACACTGAATAAATAAGGGCCAGATTTTCAAAGGCAATTAGGTGCCTACAAGATGGGATTTTCAAAAATGCCTGCTATCTGCATACTTGGGCACCTAAATACCTTTGAAAACCTGGCCCTAAACAACTTGTGCTTTTGGTGTGGAGGGAGGTGAGAATCACTGTTTCTATTTGGTCTGATGAACTGAGCTGGAAGGGACTGTCCAATGTACATGTTCACAAAGGCTCACATTGCAGATGTTCTATGCAGAGTCATTACATTTGATTGAAAATTAAGACTGAAAAACATGAAGAGCAGATAAAAAAAGCCATTCCGTGGATGGTGAATCATGAAAATGTAGGATTGGAAAGGGACCTTAAACAGATATCAAGTCCAGCCCCCGGTCATGGGGCAGCAGCCAGAGATATCATGGTGTCCCCAATCTTTTCCCCCCTGAGCAGATTTCAAGCCACCATTGGACCCTGCCACCTCATCCGGTTGCCCAGATTGCTGCAACTCCCCTCCCACACACCTCTCTCCTACAAAAGGTGGGACACGGTGATCTCATTGGCCTAGAAAAGCCATGCTTATTTTAAAGAGACAGGTAGAATTGTAAAATGCAATGTGAACTGGGCCTCAGACATATTTTTCTGGGACAGTTATTCACAGGCTCCCCAAAAAGAGAAACTTGCTTCTGATCTCAGGCTGAGGAAAAGAGTAGGTATTTTCCTGGATAAAAGCAGTGGCACATGCCACCATACACACATTATATACAATGCATCTGATTGGCAGAGGCACCAATGTGCAGCAGGGCTGCCCAGGGAGGCCAAAGGGGCAGTTTGCCTCAGGCTGTTTCCCAGGGCCCCAAGCTGAGTGGCAATGTGACTTGGCATGGGGGGTCACAGCGCCACTCAGGTTTGGCCCAGCAGCCCCTTAGTGAAATTTGGCCTACCAGCCCCCCCTCCATGACATTCTAAATTTAAGTGAGTGTAATTCAGTTGTGCACACCATGTGAAAAAACTTCTGAGAGTGCCCTTAGACAGAAGTTCACAGACAATGAAAAATTTGAAATCTCCACCACCAAAAAGCACTACAAATGAGCTGTTGAGGGAAACAGTGGGCTTGGTAAAAGCGAAAGGACATGAAATCTAGTAGCTGGTGTTACAAAAATATTTAGACTTGGTTCTCCTCTCGCTTACACTGGTTTTAATCCATTGTTACTGTATTGACATCACTGGAGTTACTCCTGGTTTACACCAACTAAGTGAGAGGAGAAACAGGCCCTGTGTTTTTTTAACAGGAAGTTTTCTTACAAAGGGATCTACATCTACCATAATGTCAGCAATATCTCAGCAGCAACTTAGATTTCATACAGAATTCTATTATTAAGAAAAACAACCTCTACCTTTATTTCAACCTCTTGACCAAAATTTGGCCATCTGTTAGATGATTATATATTTTAACTCTTAGCCTCAACGTTTTCATCTTCTTAATCAAGTATGTTCACTCAGTGTACACATTAATCAAACCACCATGGGTTTCGCTCTCGCCAAAAACTACGATCATATTAAATTACACAGTACTTTGTCTAAAGCAGGGACAGCGCGATAAAGTTCTCAAAATAAAGGCGTCACTAAAATGAGGAATAAAGAAATAATGGGGAATAAAGAAATAGTATACTTAACTACAGAAGATTATCCCTTGCTTATTAAACACAGCAAGAAAAAAAATGTCCAGCCAAGCGGACCTGTAAACAATAACAGGGATCAAAGCATTACATATAATAGGTTTCATACCCACAATTTCAATTTGAAGCTTAACAAATAATAAGAGTGATCTCAACATTACAAAAGTATTTCTTTCTCCAGGTTCCCAGTTAGAGCTGGGCAAATATCTCAAAATGTGTTTTGTTTTGTTTGGGGTTTTAATCAAATATTTTCTCTAATGAATAAACTGAGTTCAGATTTGTTGTCCTCATGCTTTTTTGTTTGTTTGTTTTTCTGAATGTCCTAGAAAACCAGTTAGCTGGCAAGAATATACACTGAAAGAACAACTATAAGAAAAGTGAATTTTGACCTCATAAACATGAGTATTTTTACCAAAATAATTCTAAAATTTAATGAATATCCCCTCAGAAAACAAAGAATATCCTATGAACTATATGCCTGGTAAAAACTAGTTAGCACCACTTGACTTTTGAGAGCTCTCAATCAATTATTATGAAATATTGACTGATAAAATATTATTTGCAGAAATTATTCTGCAAATTTCAAATTACAAATCAAATCAAGATACACATCAACTCTCCATGGACACTTCATAACGAAAAAAAGAGGCTATAACAAATACATTCCTCACTATGATTTATTCTGATTTCTAGTCCCAGTCTTCCTATATTAGAGCCTAAAGGGTCTCTAAAAGGAAGGAGAACTCTTATTTTCTTTAACAGACTTTTTATTCCACAGAACATCAGGTGGTCGGTCCATATCATATAACAAGCATGTTACACTGTTCCAGTTCATTTGACAATGGCAAGGTTATAATACAGTGAATTTTCCCAGTTTGTCTTTCACTTCTTTTTCAAGAGCATGGAATCTTTTCCTGAGAGCCATTGCTTTCATCACATCTGGGGAAACTAATATTATTTGTTGTCCTGAAAAAACAGTACTACATTTTATCTTGCAAAACACTAAACCAGAAAACAAACGTGTCCATCACAGCGACTATAATGAAGTCCATACAATGGAATAATTTATACTGTATAGGCAAGAAAGTAGTGGGTCTGAATTTTTAGTATATTACTTTCTACTGACCAAAATTGTTAGTTGGAAAATTGTCCCCCACAAAACTAGAATTTTCTTTCTCCTTCCTTATATTTGGCATCCCTTAGACTGAGCACTTAGACTGTAATTTCTTCAAAACAGAGATTGTATTCTCATGTGTGTACTGAATGGCACTATAGGGTCCTGATCCTGATTGAGGTCTCTGGGCACTATCATAATTGTAATAATAATAAATAAATAAATAATAGTATATTAACAATTGCCTTGTTTAATTTCTTTTTCTTGTAAATATTACAAGAATACATAATACAACAAACATCCCATCCAATACATATATACCAATCTTGAAACATAATAATGGACTTTGCATGTTATTCACCCCGGCTTGGTAATTTCAGGATTACACACAGTCTGTACTCTACATTAGTTTGGTTCCCAGATGAATCCTGGTGAAAGTTTAGAAGAATATCACCCACAAAAAGGCACCAGCTATAACAATTAATTAATAGCTTTCCTCCATGGTTTTAGAAATAACCAACAACTGCCAAACCACGTACTGCAGATTAGCAGAGGTGGTCAAGGTGATCCGTACCCAAGTAGAAAACTCCCAACCAAACAAGGGAAATTCCTTTACCAAGCTTTTCCAGTAACCATAATGCTGAACATCACTGCACTACTCAACAAATGAGAGAAAAGAAGCAGGAAATGAGGTGTGATCTCTAGAACAGTCCACAACAGCCAAAGATATACCAGAAGCAGCCTCCCTTAAATAACTATTCATGTTACTATATGTTAATTGTTCATGGAGTACATTTCTTGAGCAAACTGAGACCATTCTTTGAAGATTAATGAGTGTTTAAGTACGTACTTCTGTTGGGGATTTTTTTTTTTAAGTAAACCGATTATTTCTTGTGAGCTTCCAGGAATGGAGTTGACTGAGGTGATCCCAGATTATTGTTGGTCAGCAGGAAAGTGTCAGCACTAGGTTTTTTTTTTTTTTTTTAAACAACTTGCAATGATTACTGGTTAAATTTGTTAGAGTCACTGGGTTCTCCCTCTTATGTCGGTGTGAGAAATAAGGACTCATTGCTGTTCTTCTTTACAGTGCACTTAAAATGTTTTTTTTTATGCTCAGAGCTTTGTTCACATCTTTCAAAATGCCAGACAAAGGTTTTTGCTTTGTCAGTTCGAGTACCCTAAGGAACTCGAATTTATTTATGAATAAATAAATAAATATGGGACTGAGGATGCTGAACTTTTTCCGTGCCTAACAGTTTTTAAGGCAATATCAGTGACATTGTGAAAGGATAGATTTTCAGCTGGCATCAGTGCCAGCTCCAGGCACCAGCAAAGGAAGCAGGTGCTTGGGGCGGCCAATGGAAAGGGGCGCACGTCTGGGTTTTCAGTGGCAATTTGGCAGTGGGTCCCTCATGCCGCCGAATTGCCACTGAAGAATGAAGCGACACGGTAGAGCTGCCGCCGAAATGCCGCTGATCGCGGCTTTATCTTTTTTTTTTTAGCTTCGCCGCTTGGGGCGGCAAATAAGCTGGAGCCAGCCCTGGCTGGCATAATCTCAAGCGTGTGCTAGTTTGCCCCTAACTTCCCTCATACAGCTCAATCCTACTCCTACTAGAGTGAATAACTCTCTATTCCTGTTGAGGTGAAAGAATGAGGCTTGCAATTCATCGCAAACCTAGAGATTACAAGAAAGATAGCCCTGAATTCTTTGCTAAATGGAGCAATCGGCTGGCTTTTTTTGGATGTCATTTCCTATACTTAGATATCCCAGGATGCTAGTTACCTAACCTAAGATTGCTTCAGATACTACTGCTCTGTCTGTGCTGCTCTGTCTGTGCTATGGCCTATGATCTTCCAACTCATCTAGGTAACTACTAACTTTTTTGCTTGATCTTTTTCACTTTGAAGGGGATGCTTTCCTCAATACAAGAAATTTCTTCAATTTTACTATATTAACAGAGAGCACTTTGTCAAAAAACAGGTTTATTGCACAAGCATCTGCCATCTAGTCCCTCTATAGCCATCCACAATTCTTTTCCACCTACTAGAGTGCTAGAACATTTCACATTTTATGGGACAGCTAATTAGAGGGGGACAAATAATGAAAAATATTTTGACGTTTAGGTCTGCTTCTGTCAAACTACATTTTTATCTTATCAGTCTAAATTTTAAAAAAGACTAGAAAACAAATTGTAATTTAATATTTTATTGCATACACTCTGTCATCTGTTCCATAGTAATCTGTATTCAAAAGAGTTAGAAATTAAATTGTGTATATCTGAAGGGGAATACCTGACATGATTGAGGCCTTATGGTTGGGATGGATCTGGATTCCAATTAGACATAAGTCTTTATGGGGCTCCATGTTCAGCTAATATTATACCAATGGTCCACAAAATTAGAAGTGTTCAGATATTAAGAGCTCACAAGCAGGAGAATTAGTTACCAGACCAAGATGCCATCCCTAACTAATGAGACTAGGACATGACCCTCACAACTGAACCAGTCATAAAATAACAATAAAAAGTTTGAGGGTCACTGACAACAGATATCACAAATAATGCATTGTATTCAGTTCTAATCAGTTCAGTGCTCTAAGCTTTGATGCTTCTGCTGCAGCTGTTTACATTCATCCAACATAATCAATAAGGTAAAACCCACGGCAATTTCCTCCAATATAAGAGACTGATATCCTCAGTGAAAAGTATGAAACCATTTTCATGTGCTAGACTGTGCCCTCAGTTACCTGAGATAAATAGGAGCTGTATTCATGCAACTGAGGATACAACTGGGTCCTAAACATTAAAAGCATATCATTTTCTTTTCTTGCTTGAATTAAAATAAAAACTTATAAGCAATTTACAATGAGTTGTGTTAAATAAAATGATCCCGGTTGCCACCCAAAATATGTTGACAACTAAGTTGTGGTAATAAAATAAACACTCACAATAAACCAAAAGCTGAAATAAATAATGCAACATGCTATGCTCAAATTTGTTGCCACATTTGGGCACAGTTTTTCTAGCAGAGGGAATGACTTCCAAAAACAAGGGCCCGTTACTGAGAAGTAGTATCATTATGAGCCAAATTCTGCTCTCATTGACTTCAGTAGGCTTGCACTGAGTTAAGTCAGATGAGAATTTGACTCCCTTTCTCTACATTTTTGGCTAATAAATGATGAGCCTGATACAAATCCAATTGAAGATAATGGAATTACTTCCACTGAATTCAGTGGACTTTGGATTACAAATGTGTAACTATATTCAGAAATCCAGAGGTCAAATCTAATCCAATATTTTCACTCATCGTTACATCCTCATTAAATTCTAAGTTTTGCACCATCCCCTTCAGAAGTCACGGCAACAGGAAGGATAAATGCGGTTTCTGAAGTTTGCTTACAATCTGCCAGATGTCTGGAAAAGGAAAGGGAGCAGAATTATCTCATGCAAAATAGTCACAGAAAGTATGAGGTCCGTGACGTTAGGCTCCCTTTTTTTCAAATAAATACTAGGGCTGTTGATTAACTCAAAAAAATTTACTGTGATTAAAAAAATTAATAGCGATTAATTGCACTGTTAGACAATAGAATACCAATTGAAATGTATTATTTATTTTAGATGTTTTTCTACATTTTCAAATATATTGATTTCTATTACACAGAATACAAAGTGTACAATGCTCACTTTATAGTATTATTTTTATTACAAATATTTGCACTGCAAAAATGATAAACAAAAGATATAGTATTTTTCAATTCACCTCATATAAGTACTGTAGTGCAATCTCTTTATCGTGAAAGTGTAACTTACAAATGTAGGGTTCTTTTGTTACATAACTGCACTGAAAAACAAAACAATGCAAAACTTTATAGCCTACAAGTCCATTCAGTCTTACTTTTGTTCAGACAATTGCTAAGACAAACAAGTGTGTTTACATTTATGGGAGATACTGCTGGCTGCTTCTTATTTACAATGTCACCTGAAAGTGAGAACAGGCGTTCGTATTGCACGTTTGTAGCCAGCATTGCAAGGTATTTATGTGCCAGATATGCTAAACATGCATATGCCCCTTCATGCTTCGGGCACCATTCCAGAGAACATGCTTCCGTGCTGATGATGCTTGTTAAAAAAAAATTAATGCATTAATTAAATTTGTGACTGAACTCCTTGGGGGAAAATTGTATGTCTCCTGCTCTGTTTTACCCACATTCTGCCACATATTTCATGTTATAGCAGTCTCGGATGATGACCCAGCACATGCTCATTTTCAGAACACTTTCACAGCAGATTTGACAAAACACAAAGAAGGTACCAATGTGAGATTTCTAAGGATAGATACAGCACTTGACCAAAGGTTTAAGAATCTGAAGTGCCTTCCAAAATCTGAGAGGGATGAGGTGTGGAGAATGCTTTCAGATGTTTTAAAGGAGCAACACTCCGATGCGAAAACTACAGAACCCAAACCACCAAAAAAAGAAAATCAACCTTCTTCTGGTGGCATCTGACTCAGATGATGAAAATGAACATGCATCAGTCTGCTCTGCTTTGGATTGTTACCAAGCAGAACCTGTCATCAGCATGGACACATGTCTTCTGGAATGGTGGTAGAAGCATGACGGGGGATATGAATCTTTAGCACATCTGGCATGTAAATATCTTGCGACGCCTGCTACAACAATGCCATGCGAACACCCATTCTCTCTTGCAGGTGACATTGTAGACAAGACATGGGCAGCATTATCTCCTGCAAATAGTAACCAAACTTGTTTGTCTGAGCGATTAGCTGAAGTAGGACTGAGTGGACTTGTAGATTCTAAAGTTTTACATTGTTTTATTTTTGCAAAAAATTATTTTTTGTACTTAATTGTACATTTGTAAGTTCAACTTTCACGATAAAGAGATTACACTACAGTATTTATATTAGGTGAATTGAAATATACCATTTCTTTTGTTTTTTACAGTGCAAATACTTGCAATAAAAAAAATATAAAGTTAGCACTGTACACTTTGTAATCTGTGTTGTAATTGAAATCAATATATTTGAAAATGTCCAAAAATATTTAAACAATAATAGAATACCATTTATTTAACAGTGAGATTAATCACGTGATTAATCTCAATTAATTTTTTTAATCACTTGACAACCCTAATAAATGCATCTTTGCTTTAGATTATTTTTTGTGAGCCTTAGGACCCTCAATGAAGCCCTTTAGTCTATGTAAATCTGAATTGGCTGTACACAAACAATCTGAATATATCCATACAAAAACTAATGATATTCTTTACAACAGCTGGTATCATTGAGGATACATAATTATAAAAATAAGATAAAATACTTGACAATACATATCTTATAACCAAAAAAGGAAGTGACAGAAAATTGTTATCAATCAACAATATATCCATGTTCGTTAAGAGCAAAGCTTAAATGGCTAGAGCACTGACTTGATCTAAGTGCAGTTGCTGTTTGATTGGTTTTCAAACCCTAGACTGGAGAAGAGATTTAATTTATTGAACTGCTTACCTACATTAGGCCCATTCCCCCTCCCCTGGTCCCTGCCAGACGCACACATCCCAGACACACAATCCCCTGATGTCTCCAATGAGAGGCTTTTGTACTAAAGAATTCTAGTCCAAAATCTATCATTAATAAATAATTTTAAAAAACCCACTACAATTAACAAAGCTACAAACACACCAGCCACAGTACAGTGTAAGACCCTTTGCTGTAAAAGTGAGTTTGAGACAGTTGCTTCCAGAGTTATAACAGAGATAAAATATCAGCTGTGAAATGTTCTTGGCCACCTAATCAATATTTGGTAGCTTTAAACTTCAAAACCAGAATACAGCTGTTCATTCTGTTCCCCTGATGATCAACCATAGAAAAAGTAGTAGTAAAGAGATATTACCAGGGGAAAGAACCCAGTACAACATGCTTAAGCTCTGTTTTAATTTCACAGGGCAGAGCTTGCTGAGGAAAACACTCAGACTTAAATTGTATAGATGATAAAATATTTATAATTAGATATTAAAATATCTAATGTATGACCAGAAAAGAAGGGGAATGTGCTGTAATATTATGCCCCTGAGACGCAATTTAGTATAATACCACTGTATAACCTTCATTTAGAAATATGCATGTATTATATTTGAACCGTATCTTTCCAAGAGTTTTTACTTTGAATGGTCAATACTGACAAACTTTCAAATATGTTATCTGCACACAATAAGATTAGAAGGCATAAAAGATTCTCCTTGTTCATTCGTAAATGCTAGTCAAAGAGGGAGTGGATCTAATGGGAAAGCATTCTCTCAAAGAAAACCAAACAAGATCAAATTTCTTCATTCAATGCTCAAAGCTAAACTGAAAGGCCAGCTTGTCAGCAAATGTTTAACTACAGTGAAATTCATGCCTGACTACAGTACACTAATTGGATATTTCAACATAATTTAAGTGTGGGAAATTCCACATGGTAATCCTATAGCTGCCTTACATTAAAACTCTGGTCTGAATACAATTAATAACCTTTGGACATTCAGTGTGTCAAACTCCTAGGAAGATCCTCTTGTGGTTGAGGGAAAAAGAAGCTCTATAGTTTTAATATTGGAAGCAGCTCAGAAAATATGACACTGGTAAACAAATACTTGTTAGGTCTGTAAAAGAGGAGAAAAAACTACTGCCAGAAAACAGAATGCAACATGAAGTAAATTACCTTCATGAAAATTTAATGCAAATGACATTGAAGCAAAGTAAAATTTTATGTTGTGGTGTTCAAAGGAACCCAGTAGAATTACAGTTTACAGAGCATTTTCTCTGTCATGTTTAACCTAGAACATAGTAGTGAAACCAAAGAAGGCCCTTTCTGTCTTATTACTTTGGGGATATATTTATATATTTACTACTAAAGTATTGTTCTTTATATGGGATATTTTCTTATGTTTTTCATTATAACTTTATAATGAAACTTTATAAAGCTCCTCTTTAGCTGACACTTTCTTTTGCCAAGAAGGAAGAATACCTATCATAGTCCAAACCCAGCTCCTGTTCATACTAATCTCTCTCAGTTAAGACACTGATTTAAGAATTCAATCTGATAGGTTATCTGGTCCCTCAAATTCAGGCTTTGTGTATAAAAAAAATAAAGAAGAATCTAAGTAAATCCTGACTCCTTCTGATTTCACAGACTCCACTGGACAGTGGAACTCCATCCTGCTGTAGTCTGGGGCAGGATGGAGTTGAGGCCTGCACAGGACCAGCTCTAGGCACCAGCAAACCAAGCACATGCTTGGGGCGGCACAATTCCAGGGGCGGCATTCCGGGAGGCTCTCGAAGGTTTGGTTTTTTTTGCTTCGGCAGTTGCGCTCTCAGAGTTGTATTTTGAGGGCATGGCTGGTGGATACAACTACATCAAATGCACTGATTCAGATGTTGGGCCCATTCTCCCCATTATTTTTACATAAAGTGGTCTTAAAAAGCCATCTGGGGGCTCCTATGCATGAGTGAAACCCCTGTCAAGATAAAGTTGACATAGTTGCCTTTAGTCATCCATTGTTGGCTCCTCCTGGTGTAAAGGCTCTATCTGGGGCATGCCAGGTGTGTGAAAGGCTTAACATGCTGGTGAATGTACCAGTCCCCATCTGCCCTCAAGAATGTAAGAGGCAGGACAGAAATGAGATTCATTTGTTGCAGAAGTTGGAATGTATGTAGTGATTGAGGAAAGGCACTTCAGAAAGAGAAAGGACGGTTGCATGGTTAAGGCAGTTGAATGCTGCGCTGAAGAACTACATTCTCTCCTTGCCTCTGCCACAGGATCTCCTATGGGATGCTAGGCAAGTTCACATAAACCAAATTTTTCACAAGAGTATGTCTACACTGCAACATAAGCCCATGCTTGAGCCAGGGCTCCAGCCTAACCCCTCTGGCATCTACACTGCAATTGGGCTAACCCAGGGTGCCAGGACCCTGCAAGGCTGAAAGGTCCAAGCTCAAGTTAAGCCAGGATCCCGAGTCTGAGCCCTATTGCTTTGCAGTGAAGACGCAGCCCGCTTGACTCAGGTCCCGCGAGTGACCAGCAGTATCCCACAATTCAATGGGACAGCTTCCTTTGTCCTCTCCATTACAACACTCTGCAATCCATTCTATTCAAAATAGAAGCCACCACCACCCTTTATGAACAGCAGCAGCTCAGATTAGCATTAACCCATTTTCTTCTGATATGCAAGCACACTATTGGAAAGCCCCCTGGGTTTGCAATGGGGAGTTAATGAATCAAGACTTTTGTAAAGTAAGCTGCTTCCTGGTAATGTGCAGGGCAGTCAGTAAAGTTTTCCCCGAGTGGTTTCCCCCTAGAGCAGCCACATTTTGAGGGTGAGGGGTGCTTGGGACCCTGGTACAGTATATGGTTTCTTTGGCTTGGGTCTGTGCATTTCTGTGTGCACTTCAATGTTCCAGCACAAGTTAGAAAAGTCTTAACCTAAGGTTAAATACACCACTCAGGCCCAGTGTTCCCTAATACAGGTCAGCTGACTCAAGTCTCCCTAACCCCAGGCTTACATTGCAGTATAGACATTCCTAACCGAGTCTTCCTCATTTTCTTGGTGCAGGTCCTGGGGTAGGGTTGCCAATTTTGTTAGGACATATTCCTGGAGGTTTCATCATGACAATCTTTAATTAAAAAAATGAATCTTTAATTCCTGGAGACTCTAGGAAAATCCTGGAGAGTTGGCAACCCTACCCTGGGGTCTGATTTCTATAAGTGCAGAGCACTCACAGCTGTGGCTGAAGACAAAGGGAGCTATGCTTTGAACATATAAAGTGCTACATAACACAAAGAACTCTGAAAAATCAGGTCCTAGGTGTTGCAAATTGGGCACCTAAAATTAGGTGATGTTTTTGACCTCGTCTCTCTGTTTTCCATCTATAAAAAGAAGATAATACTGCCTCCTCACCTCACAGCAGTGTTGTGAAGATTAATTAGTTTATCTTTGTGAAGCACTAAGATACTCTGAGAGCCATAGAAAATCCCATGAAGAAATTAATAATTCTCTCTTCATAGCAGGGTTTCAATAGTAAGAGTAAATAAGTCTTGGGGCCTACATTCCACAATAACAGGAATAGAAAAATTGAGTGAGCACCATGAATCCTGTGCATAGAATGAGACATGGTCCTGTAGAAAAAATAAGATGTGATCATCTAAAGGCTGTATGATAATGCATAAGCAGAAGGGGTCCAAATTAAGGTTTCACAAGCAACTTTAATTCTGACATTTCCTAATTTTTGCACACTTGATTTTGCAACCTCAGTAATGTTCTTTTAATGTAGTCTATGGTGTGCAATTAAATATAAAGAAGGTTGTAGGGAAGACCCCCTCCCCCAACCAAGTGGACAGCATATTAAGTGTGTAGCAAAAGCATGAAGTACCAATATTTGTACAAACTGCACTGGTTACGAGCCACAGCTTTACGAGACCAGTTTTGCTATTCTTGAAATGCAGTTTCCAATAATAGGGCCTTCAGTCTTTCCTTGTCATTATCCTGACTGGTACCATAATGTTTTGCTGTGGCACTATGATCCCTACATTTTTAATGTTTATTGATACCAAAGTTAGTGCTTGACTAGTTTAGAATTTTAAAATATCGTGTTATCTGTTTTGGCCCTGAAAATGCTATAGCTTCTCTGATGTTCTGTTGGAGCACTCCCATGGGATGCCTAGCAACTGCTGTTGTGGCTCATATTGAGAGATACCTGTATGTATTGTGAAAATGCCCTTAGGAACATTATATATCAAAAGAGAAAGGAATTGAAGCAGTGGAGCTGGAAATTCAGTGATTTGTCAACCATTGTGAAGCCATTTTTAACTAATCGGGTCATAAATAATATTAAGATAGCTGTGAAGCATGAAACAAGTGTTTGTTTACATTTGAATTTGTATTCATTACAATCCTTGGTTTTATTTGTATTAAGATTCTCAAGATACTGATTTGTTTATTTATTAAATGCTGCTATTCCCTTGCTGCCCAGAGTTTCATTTCCTTAATACAGCCTCTAAAGAGTCTTTAGTTAATGTATATCTGAGGTATCATTCTACTTACAATGAACTGTGTTGAAAAGTATCATGAAGCCTTTAGCACAGAAAGAAATCAATCTAGTTATGGTAAATGGTCTGTGGTCTCATAGGGATAGACTCATCTGTTAAAACTTTAAAGCCATACAAATCAAATATCCTTTTCCTTTGTATGGAGCTTTATGTGGAATTAATGTGTGTTAACCCTTGGACCACTGGCATTTTCCAGACTTACAGCTGCATGAATGCCTAAAGATTCTATACATTTGTGCACTGAATGAAAAATGTATAGCAAAACTTTACTCAGTTAAAATTGAGGCTCTTTTCCTTCAGATGGAATGACTGTGAGCAGATCATGGTTTCATCAAATTTTCTAGTTATCTAAAATTTTGTGATGAATTGTTTAGCTTTGGGGTTTTTTTATGGTATGGACTGATCACAAACAGCTGAGTATTCAACAAGCCATATTTAAAATTTGAGCTGAAAGGGTTGGATAAATCACATGATAGTCCTTCTGGTTGTTAATTGGGTGAGTAACTTTTATAATCAGGAGCTTTGTGTTTCTTGGAAAGAGGTGTCAGTTAAAGAGATTAGAAGACCCATGCCTCAGGTATGGCCTATCATTCCCAGGCAAAATACGCCAATTAATAGAAGACTTGGTCCCTCCAAAGAAGGGGATAAAGTACACAAGCTGAAAGTGGAGTCCTACTTTAAAAAATGACTGTGAAAAACTGAACCTTGTTCCTTGGACAAATTCATTCCTGTGAAGAGGGCCAATTTAAGGCTTATGCACTGCTTAAACGCACCTTAAGCTTTATTTTGAGGTGCCTGTGCATATTCAGAATTAAAAATCTGCTTATTTCATCAGCATTGCAGAACTAATGAGAATGAGCTGGAGCATGTTCATTCTTATCTGCTATCAAAATACCTGTTAACTGAGTTTCAACTGTGGCACCAAATTTTGTTCTCAGTTACACCTGTTTATCCCCAATGACGACTGAGTTACATCTATGTAACTGAGGCCATAATTTGAAGACAATATGACTGCACTAGTGTAACTGAGGGCTGAATGTGGCATGTAGAGTCTTTAATACTCAGGATAAAGTGCAAAATGAAAAGAACTCAGCTTGACTTTCAGATCTGAATGTGAATTAGCAGGGCTGGCAATTAAAAAACAAAACATTTTTATTCCTAACTTAGCAAATTCAAGGTGGAATTATTGAGACACCATAAAACACGGCCATTTTTATATGGTTATTTTTCAGAGTAGAATTATACTTTAAAATTCTGCACCATAAATAAGTCCAAAGAAAATAGTACTTTATATTAAGTACTGATATAAAAAAGGTAATGGTATTAATCCAACAGACAAAGAATTAAAACCAAAATAATATTTTCATGTTTCACCTTTTTATCAGTTCACAGAAATAGGGAAACAAACAGGGTCTAATCCTGGCATCATTGCTTAGGAAAATCTTCTTTCCTAGAATAGGTGTGCAGGATCAGCCCGGGGTGAGCATATGGTAGTTCTTGGTCTCTTTATAAGGTAAGAAGAACACAAAGAGAGGATGACACTGGCCAAGGGTTGGTTCAAAATTAGCAATAGCATTTAGACAGAGTGGGCCAAAATGTCCACTTGAGGGATATAGATTCCTGAAGCTTCCACCCCTCATTCCCTCTAGTATATCCTCTCCCTCACCGCCACAAAAAACCCAGTTCCAGGAATGGGGACTTGGACTCCATCAGACCCTCCTGCCTCCCCTTGCACTCTCATCTTGGCAGCTTGGGATTCTCACATCTCCTGTGGAACAGAACCCCCAGTTCTTCCACAGGGAAAAATAGCTTCCATTGAAGTCAATGACTTCACTGAGGGCATGAAGTTTTACTTGACAATTAAGGATTGCAGGAACTGGCTCACAGAGATCAAAGGGAAATTATGTAACTATAAAGTGAGGTAAAGGTGTGGACTGGAGTTTTTGTTGTCAACAGCTCAGTCTTCATTATAAAGACAGAAAATTTAACAATCACAATTAAAAAAAAGAGGTGGAGGAGAAAACAAAAGAGGAATGGAGAAGAAACCCCTTGAAATTGATTAGGCAGGAGGACATTTTCTGTGTCAATTACATGCAGTTCAGTATGTTTTTCATTATTTAAGCAATAAAGCATTTCAGAATGAGGGAGTGGTTGTCATGAATTGGAGTATTATGAGGCCATGAAGTCCAGGGCTGTGATTATTTTATGATAACCACATATCCTAGAATAACCTTTTTGCCATCGTAATAAAAATAAGAAATCTTTATAGTGTAGGCCAAGTATGTATTTTTTGTGTTTGGAGAATTTAAACTGGCAGTTCAGAATGTTTAACAGCAGTTCCAGCTGAGCTTTGTGGTTCATGTGGATTAAACTGCCCATTTAGAATGACAATGAGGCAACCAATCCAAATTATCCTTCAGTCTAAGCAGTTTTTATAATCTAGTATAATGAACACCAGATTGAAATTCATAAGCCAGTCCACAAAAGTCAGATTTTTTTCAAATTCAAATTACTTTGTTTCTTGTTTGCATGAATATGTAACACACACACGCTGGTTCCATATCTCCCTGGCTCCTAAGTATTTTGAGTCCAAACAGAGATAGAATCAAGTAAGAGAAATGATACTGTGGAAGAATTCCAATGCACAGCGTAGTGCATGACCTATAAAACGCCAGTATCTCACAATTTAAATTCAACGCTCAGCTCCTAAATAAATAAAATAAAATGTAAAATTGCCATTTTGAGGAGTTAAAATGGCCAAAAGTTGTCCTTCTGCTAAACCAATATAATTAAAAAGGCTCAACCTTAGAACCCTAATAACTTGCTGTCTGATAAGCAAGGTGGTTTTACTACAGCACTACTACTGTAGAAAATCTTGTGCTACTGAAATACAGAAATTGTTGTCTATAGAGAAGTCAACATAACACAGAACAGGAATCAAGGAGTAGAAGCCATAGGTCATAGAAAATAAATAAGGCAGCATTTAAAGTTTTTCAGAGGCTTCACTAGCCTTGCCATTAACCTATCCCTGACTAAAGCAGGAAGTAGATCATCTCCTAATCTAACGGGGGAAAAGAAACTCCTCACTTTCTGTCAGGGGACAGGATTTGCCCACAAAGGTACTAGCAAAATGGAGGCGGGGAGAGACTGGGCATCCAAAACCCACAGATGTCAAATCCACCTGCATCCAGGACACTGAAGGCCAGCTGCGTTTATGCCCAGTGTCTCTACACTGCCTCCTAGCCTTTGCACATTCAAGATGAGTTTACTCTGCATAGTCCCTTAATCCCTGAAATGCCCAGAGCTCTCCACCACTGTGTCCCTTCTTTTCCAATCAATGAAACCCAAACCCTTTGTGCACTGTAAGAGGAACTTCCAAGGGATCAGGAAGTGGGGGAAAGAATTTCATGTAGCTAACACTGCCTCTTTGCCGTTCCATGTCCTCCAATCCCAGGTTCATCCAAGCTGACTCCCTTGTGCTCAGAAGCAGAAGGGATAATCAGGTCCATTTGGGGTAATTAAGGGGTAGGATTTAGCATGGATTTTGCCATAGATTGTAAGTAAAACAGCAGCTTAAAAATTGTAGATCTTCTCCATTAGCAAAGCAGAACCCTTGGTTAGGATCCCAGAAATCTGAGCTCTAAATCTGATAATGACTTTTCCTTCCCCATGTTGTCTGAAAAAAGGAGTTAAGGGATCTTTACATGGGGATTAGGAATACCAAAAGAGGTTCTAAAAATATTTTTTTAAAGGATTATTTGGGAGGAAAACAACCTTGGCTACATGAATGGCCTTTACTCTCTTTACACTTCATTTTTGTAGCAGTGTGTTGTTAGTATTCACTCATGCATAAGGGGCAATCCATTTGGTATACTGCCAATGGGTGCATAAGCCAAACATAAGGAAGAGTTTATGAGTAAAGAGGAAGGAGGCATCAGTGTGATTTACGAAAAAATGTTGATATGTGAATATGGAGAAATATTTCAGAAAATGACTTTGGCACAACATATACTAGCTGTTGGGTCAAATTTTCTTTCCTCATGCTATGCTGAAGTTTTCATAAGCAAAGGAGCTGCTGGAAAGGCATTCTGGATGAGAGTGCCTGGACTTTGGAATTCACTCCCCCCACTTCACTCCATGCACACTTAGTAAGAAGATGAAAACATGTTCATTTGGTTTGTAGTAATATTTTCTGGCTGACTGATGTTGTATGTGATGCTGTTTTCTTCTGCACAAATAATAGGTTTTGCATTGTATTTTTAATTGATAAAGGTCACTCAGAGCCCTTGTAAATAAATCTAACTAATATTTCAAGCTTCAGGATGGCCACTAATGAACGATATCTCTTGCATTGGGGCCAGTCTTGGCTGCACCTTGATTGAACACATAGCCTTTTCTTGCTAGCACCTTCAATTATTTGATGTAAACAAATGCTCCTGTTTTGCAAACAAGGTATGGCTACTCTCTCCCCAATGACAGTGTGGAAATGTCATTGACCCAATAATAAGGATTGCAGGAACTGGCCCACAGAGCTCAAAAGGTAAGGGGAAAAGATGTA
Source organism: Terrapene triunguis (assembly GCF_002925995.2). NCBI lineage: Eukaryota > Metazoa > Chordata > Testudines > Emydidae > Terrapene > Terrapene triunguis. The sequence continues at coordinate 58,672,962 of NW_020664420.1, forward strand.
GCAGTAAAGTCAGGTAAAGATGTGGACTGGAGTTTCTGTTGTAAACAGCTCTGTTTTCATTATGGAGACAGAAAACTAACAATCAGAATTTAAAGACGAGAGGCAGTGGAGGAAACAAAAAAGGAATGGAGAGGAAATCCCTTTAAATTGAGTAGGAAGAAGGACATTTTCTGTGTCATACAAGTGTATATTTCTGTATTACCCCTCACATTTCTGACATCTGGGATGATGAATATTGTTGTAAATAATATAATTAGTGGTTAGAGTTGGAAGAAACTTACATTCTTTGCAAAACATTGCAGGCTTCTGCCAAATACAGGGAATGTGCAACAACTTCCATCAAAACTAACTTGCAAGTAAATTAAATGGATATAAAGTTTTTCTGGTTGGCATCATGGTAGCTAACTAAGGAAATATTAGAGTTCAGAGAGAATGCATTAATATTCACAAGAAGTGTAACAGGAAGAATGTGTAAAAGCATATGGCAAGCCAACAGAAATAGCAACTAAAAACAGCAACATGTGTGAATCAGCCCAACTGATTAAGCACCCCTGTGAGGTAGAGAAATGTTACCTCCACTTTATAGATGGGGAACTAAGGCACAGAGAGGCTAAGTGACTGGCCCAAGGTAACATAGGAAGTTTATGGCAGAGGAAGGAATTGAACCTGAGCCTCCGAAATTAGCACCCTGACTAGCAGAACATCATTCCTCTCTTAACAATGACCCCTGTAGAACCACTACTGTTATGATCAAATTAAACAGTGAAGGGAAGCAGGTACAATATATCATAGTAAGTATGCTTTCTACAAGAGAGCTGCTTGTTATAATCTGCCAGTGAAATTCAAGCTGCTCAAATTTTGCGGAAGGCAATACCATTGTTACAGGAAGACCTCTCCCCCCAGTAGGGCTGACTTTTCCTTTCCATGCTACATTCTGTGATGGAGAAGAAAGGGATTTCAACCAAGAAAAAAAAATGAAAAATCTCTGATGTTGGTAAGTAACCCTACTGGGGATTGCCTCTTCCTAAGATTGCTCGACTAGATGATCATTGAGTGATCACAGAAACAGGAAACGGGTTGAATGAATGAGCAAAAAGAATATTTACTACCCTGAATCAAACATCAGCTTCTTTTCTAAGGTATGGACTAGTTCAGATAAATATGCCCATCCCAGCAGACCCTGTCCTTCAACTACTTCTCTCTGCCATCAACAGACCTCTGCATGCACATCATCCCTGTCATGAGTCCATTGAAGTACAAATAAGGGATTTGGTTCTCTAACTTTAGAAATGTGACTTTGAAGTGTGAATTTTTTCTTGTCAGCTTAGTTAGTTAGTTACTCCATTCAGAAGGTTTTTAGGAAGGGTCTTATACCCCTTATGCAAAGAAGGTGACTGGGAAGGGAAAATAAATCTCACCTCATTTGAATAAGCATCCATATTGTTTTGCTCCTCCCATGAATAGTATAAATATAGTCAGAGTTCTTTCCTTCTGGGATCTTCACATCAGTGAAAATGCATATCTTTTCACTCATAAATTGTCAGTATTTGTACACAGTTGCTTTGTTTGTTTAGAAAAATTCTAGGATCCTATTGGTACAAAAAGTAGGGTTTTGTGGATATTTCCTGAGTTCCTACATCCTTCCACAATCAAATGTGTTGCAAGTTCAGTGCAGTGTGGGGGATAAGCTAGTAATCACGTACAAATTACAAAGTGCTTTGGGCTGTGTTTAATGACTTTCAAAGAGCTCCTCAGTAGGCTGTAATGCTTTGGCTTGTGGTAATATTTCACTAAGTGCACTGGATACAAAATGAACTTCCTACATTGCATTGAAACAGAAAGAAAAAGAAGTGGGGTTTTTTACCCAAGAAACTTATGCCCAAATAAATCTGTTAGTCTTTAAGGTGCCACCGGACTACTTATTTTTTTAGGGGGGGGGGAAGTGAATTTTACAGATTTTGCTTAATTTAAAACATTTTTCATCAAATGTCATTGGTCACATGGGGATCTCTCTGTAGAAGTTAAACTCAGGCAGGAAAACTTGGGGCACAGTTTTTAACTTCTATCCCAATCCCAATTAGCTGAGTGTGGTGCAGAGAGGCCGGGGCAGGGATCTCCCCTACAGGGCTGCAGAATGGTAGAGGAACCTCTGCTGTAGGTCACCTCCCATCCTGCTCCCCTATTGCACAATGTAGGCAGTCTCCATGGAGCTCTATGGCATGTAAGGAGATGAACTTCTTGCACAAGCTCACCTACTCCTATCCCTACTTGTCTATCCTACATAACAGAAAAGTCCGAGTTCTATTACATGTTGGGTCCTCTGTGGCTTCAGGAGACAGGGCAGGATTTGGACCTTAAAATGTAAGCTAGTGAAATCTTATTGTTTTGTACAGTCCCCTTAAAATGATAGTCTCCTTTCCTTCCAGAACAAGGTTAACCACTTGGTCTCTTCACTGCTTCTTAAGTACACAAAGCATATCCGTATATCTGGTTCCTGAAAACACTGCAGATCACTAGACAGTGTCAGACAACCCATTTATCATGGTCTTTAAACTGATCCACATATTACAGGAAGTACTGGTGGTATCTGTTAGAGGCCCTCCCATGTTGCAACAGCATTGTTTATACAACTCCAATGCATGGTAAGCAAAAAAAGAAAAACCTTAATATTTTTTTTAAAAAGTGATATGGAATAAATAAAGGCCTAGATCCAGAACAAGAATGCACATTAAAAGAAAGTTAGAAAATGCAGAAAGAGAACCAGGAGTCAAATTCAAGTCTGTGGAGCTGTAATGAATTTTCCCCAGTATTTACAACTATATCACTGTCTGTAAAGAATCCTAGAGTGAACACACACACACACATTTTATTAGGCAGAGCTCATTCACACCCACATGAATTCATCCTTAATAATTCACTGAAATTCATAAAACATAAGCCACATCAATCCTCCTCTCTGCATAACTGGTTATTAAATGCAAAACCCAAAATACCACAAAAGTTAAAAGAAACCTGAAAAATAACAGCAATGTACTGTGAATGTTACACCATATGGAGGACAAGTTTATAAAACAGCAAGACATGCAAATCTAAAATTCACACACTTCAAATTCCTGCAGAGATTATGCTGGACTTCGAAACAAGTATACTAATTAGGTTTAAGAGACTCTAGCAAATGATGGAGACTGTGACGGGGTTGGGACTCACCACCTGGCACCTCCTACTGGTTGTTTCGGGAATTAGCTCTGTCCAGTAACGTGCCCCCTCCTGGTGGTGTCCCGTCCGTCGTCTCACCCTCAGTTGGCGTGTCTGGACCCGCGTTGCTCCCAAGCTCACAGCATTCTCTTTGAGCCACTGCACTCCAGCAGTGCCCCTTAGTCCATCCTCGCCCCCTTCCGGGGGGGGGGGAGGGGGGGAATCAATCAGCTGCCTCTCTGCAACCTGGCCGATGTGGCCAACTGCACCCTCAAAGTCACTCCCCTCTTGGCAGGGGGTTGGTGCAGCCCTAGATGGCTGCTCCGTCGGCTGGGTGCAAGGCAAGGGGGAAAGGGAGGGACCCAGGCCCGCCCACTACTCTGGGTCCCAACCCAGGGACCCTCTAGTGGCAGCCATCCTGCCCTCCTTCTCTCCCTCCGTCTGTCCACGTCCCTGGGCCGCTTCCCCTTCGGCCCCTCACACCGGCTAGGCCTTTCCCTTCAGGGCCTACAGCCTGACAGACTCCGGGCTGGAGTTATCCTCTGCTCCCCCGGGCCTGCGTAGCGCTGCGCTGCGCTGCCCTGGGTGCTAGTCTCCCAGCCTGTAGACAGACCTTCCCCTGTCAAAGACCTAGGACAGACTGCCTGCTCCTGTCCTGAGCAGCCTTCTTATAGGGCTGAGCCTGGCCCTGATTGGCTCCCTCCAATCTGGGCCCTGATTGGCTCCCTATAAGGCCTTCCCTGATTGGCTCCCTGTCTGTGCAGGCCCACTGGCCTGCTGCAGCCCAAATTCAGAGAGTGGGGCAGCCACCCCACTACAGAGACATACAAAACAAATAGTATGTTCCGGCCATGCCCTAAAACTAAAGGTCCTCATTCCGATTTCCCCCCAGAATAAATCCAATGAAATCGAAGGAGACATCCTAGTGTAAAAGCTAGTGAGATCAGGATTAGACTCAAAGATTTCTGGGAAAGAATATTAAAACAAAACAGGAGCAGTAAGTAAGTAATTTGAAAATAGCAATGGCAATGTCACTGTGCCCACTTAGAGATGCACACAAAATATGAAGAAGAATGAGAAGGGTCCATGTGGGAGGCCAAGAGGAATGATGGGCTTTCATATGAGTCAGACAAAGAATAAGAATCAGCTTATTAGCCAAAGAAATAATCCAATTCACAGCAAAGCACAACAGTAATTGACACAACTTTATATGAAAACCTAATATTCCTCTTTCCCTCCCACATTGAGCCCCCTCTACTTTTCTTTCTTGCTTTCTCCTTTTCCTATTTCTTTAGCTACTGCTTATCCTAAGAGGGGAGCCTTTCCCCCTCAAGAGAAGGAGGCACCTCCCCAGGAAGATATGCCCCAGAATTGGAGAATTACTAGTATTCTAATTCTATCTTTCATTGCACTGACTCAATAGAAGTACAAAAACAGTAAGATTAATATGTTTGTTTACAGCAACTTTAATATGCCATGGTTGGCAGATGCTGCTGCTCCCTCACAGTGATGAATGGGAAGAACATTTTGTAACCAAACATATAATATATAACATATATAATGTTTAAACTCACATTGTTGTGCAATTTTGAATGTTTTTGAAGAACAAAAGACCCATTAGAAAACAGGAGATCTCACCCTGGATCATATCAGTCCAGTGAATCTTCTATTTTGCCTGAAATTTTGAACATTCTTTTGCTGCATTTAGCAAAACAATCATACATTTTAATCATGAGCTTAAAACATAGAGTTCAGACAGTTTTGAGGCGGAGCCTAGGGTCTGAACATATGCGTAATGACATACTTTGTGTTGTATTGTCCCAGACATGCAGGAAGAACAACAAGATCTGAGAGACGTGGCTTAATTAGGCTGCAAGTTTATTAATTTAAGTCATCTGGGAGCTATCTGACAATAACTCATAAAGTGCAAATCCTTCCTTCCTCACTTGTGTCCAACTATTTGAGGAGGGCTACCGGCAACCTCCCTCTCCTATAAACTAGTCCCAACCAGCTGCTGAAACTCCACCACCCTCCCCTTGTATGACAATTGAGATGGGTTGTATCTTTGTGCACCAAACATTTGGAGCCCCAACCCCATTCTCCATCTTCTTTAGGGCATGCTTTCCCTAAATCCATTCCAACTCCAGTTTATCAGGGAGTTGGACAAGTACCTACACTGGACACCTGACAGGAGAAAGAAATTATTGGACAGATATATACCTGGTCTGCAGGGGGCCAATGGCTTACCTCAGAACCCCCCCTCCTCCCACCCGCTAGCCCCCAGTTCATGTGATTCTATCCCTCCCCGTCCGCCCCAACCAAAAGGAGAGGAGGAGGGAGTCCCTTAAAGGAGCCATAACTCCTTTCTTCCCGCTTGACTAGAGAAAGACCCCCACCTTTGAGGATACAGGGGTTTACTTGCACTGACTACTTACTGTTCTCCTGGCATTGTGTGACCCCTTTCATAAGGTATATTTCCCTTTCATGGCAGTGAAGGGCAATAGCTAGCACCTCATTACTCAGTAGTATTGTAACTGCACACTGTTCTCACACACCACACTTTTTAAGGATTTTTAGTAGGACAGTGTCACTTTCAGAACTATTGCAGCTGCTGCAAAGACACCGTTTATGCTGGCTGAAGCTCAATTATGTGGCTGTTAGTCCAGGTGTGCTTGTTCTTAGCCTTTTAGTAAGGGTCACCTGAGTAATACATGGGATATATTTTAACTGGAGCAGATTTATTCTCCTGATAAGCACCTGCCTCACTCATTATTTTTCTTAGCTGCATTTTGCTGTTGCAGGCCCAAGCGAACAGTGCAGAGGAACACACGGGCATGTCAGGCGATCAAAGAGCATGGCAGTCACCACTAGAGGTTGCAAAGGATGGAAATGTTTGGGTTTCACATGCTTTCAGAGCAAGTAAATAGTGAGAGGCTTTCCCACACCACTTCCTTCACATCAGGGTTTGCTCACTGATGTTCAAGCACCACCTGTGTTATAGTATCTCTCCCTCTCCCTGTGCATCCTTCTGTGCTCTGAACTAGACTTCACTGGTGCTCTCCCATGCCCTGTTTTCTTGCATCTTTCCTCAGCTGAGCTGCTAGGACAGTCCCCCTAGCTGCTGTGAGTAGGAGAAAGAAAGAGCCTGGAGCACTGGGCTTGGTACAAGATCTGAGGCCTGAACCAGAGTCTGTGAACCAAAGTTATATGACCTTAGCAAAAGTATTGCTAGTGTGGTTAAAACACAGGCACCTCTAAGAAGGGACAAAGAAGTTACAGATACTGGGTATGTGTGAAAACATTCTCCCAACAATTAACCCCAGGACATCCTGGCCTAATACCAGATAAGAGGGTCTGCTAGAATCTGCTAGAGATGTTGTGCCCGAGACACCTCGAGCATGATGCAAGGGGAGGTAATAAGCAGATGTCATGAAACATGTCTGAGGGTATGGGAATCATTTGGCTCAGTCTATAAATATTGGGGTGGCTCGCTTCAACTCTTTGTTCGGCCTTGGGGTCAGCAGAAAGTCCCTCTGCTGACTGAGCCATTCCTTGCCACAGGGCACTCATGTGTTGCGTACCTGTAACCATGGAGCCAGAATGTTGGGACTGTGTCTTGAGGGCAATAAACCTGGCCGAGTGCCTTTGTCACTGAATTGTGCTGGTGGCCATTCTTTCTGGGTAGTACTATTGAGGTCTGCTGAACCAACTATCTGCATTGGGCTGGGACAGCATACGGACAGAGCACATGCACCTAACTGACAACACTATGTTGCTTTTCTTTTCTTTTTCCCTTCCTAATCATCAGACCTTCCATGCATTTTTGCTTGGATTAGCCCTCAATTTTTATTTCCATTAAAAATATTCAAAGGAGATTTTGTGCAGAGGATTTGTATAGGGTACAATACACTGAAGCTGGGTCTCTGCTTCCTAGCTGAAGGGCTGTCTATATTACTCAACCAGTGAAAAGGTGAGCAGCATATTTTTAAACTCTCCAAGTTATTTTTACACACTGTCACTCATTGTTTAAAATAAAATCCTACTCCCTGGATTCCCAGTGTTACGAAATTGTTCTACATTTTTCTTTACCTTTCTTTTTTCTAATCACACAACTAGGCCAAACTACTATCTGAATGATATATGAGCATTGCCTTTATCTAAGCACAAATTCACCAGTGCCTTGCTGCAAGAACCTGGTGCTGCTGATACAAACATAATGTAGACTCAAGATTAGCCAGTGACAACTTATTAATAGCCTTGCATGCTCTTTTATTGCATCAGCATAAAGCGAAGGTTATGAATCTATGCCTGCTCATACCAAAACTTTAAAATGAGCTGGAAGAGAAAGAAAAATCCAAAACCAAAATGATTGAAGACATTGGAAAAATATATCCCCTATATGAGAGACTTGTAGAAATAGATTGAGGATTGGGGAATAAAGGGCTAGACTGTGACTCCAGCTACAAACTGTTTGCCCATTTACTCTGCCTTTGGCTCCATTCTCCTCCCTATTCACTAGCTAGTGCTGATGAGCTGAGCTGAGGGCAAAATAGAGACACAAGTGGATGAGGTAAGATCTTTTATTGGACCAACTTCTGTCTCTCTCACCAACAGAAGTTGGTCCAATAAAAGATATTAACTCACTCTCCTTGTGTCTCTAATATCCTGGGACTGACATGGCTACAACAACACTGCATACAACTTAAGGAATATTGTAATTTGCTGCTGTACGGGCTGCCAGATTACTGAGACACAATGGCTTTCAGGGCTACTGCTGGGCTGGTGCAGTTTAAGTACCATTCTTTGCTTAGAGCTGTGCTTAAGTCACAGGGAAGCCTAGAGTGTCTACATGAGAGGGATGAAGTGTGTTCTTCATACAGCTTAAATACCACTATTCATTATTATGTAGTTAGACAATCAGCTTGTGTTCTGACACAATACAAGACATAGCAGAAGATCCAGTTCTTGCTCTAAGGAGCTTACACTCTAAGGCCCCATTCCTCCTACCAATGATGTCAGTGACAAACCAACAAAGTAGGATCCAGCACTAAATAAGTCTGAAGTAGATTTTCAAGCTCCTCTTACAACAGTAAAATCACATCCAAGCATATGGATCAACTTGGAGGTGCTGGAAGTGTTAGTTACTAGAATGAATCAAGCTGATTGTTAAAGTTCTTAAGGCTTTGTCCCCATAAGTCTTCCTGTAGTGTGGCAAGAAAGAGTCTCACTTACTCAAAATTCACTTGAAGATGTAGCCCAGGATCCTTCAACACAGGCAAACATAATACATGACCTTGGTTAAAAATGAGGGAGCATGCTGCCCTGATCTGAGTGCGTCGCTGCCCATGCGCTCTATATCAACTGGTTTCTGTGTTACACACACCATCAGATCCATTACCAAATACTCATATAATTAGCATTTGTCTGGTACCAGCCCTTAGCCAAAAAAACCCCAAATCACTCAAAAGATCTAACTTAGGTACTTATATGACACCCCCCACACACACACTACCACAATATCTAAGCATGTCACATTCTTTAATGTATTTATCTTCACAACACCCTTGTGAGATAGGAAAGTATGATTATCTCCGTTTTATAGATGGGAAACTGAGCCACATGCACAACGTCACACAGGAAATATATGGTGGAGCAAGGACTTGACCCCACATTTGCCAAGTCCACAGCTAGTGTCCTAGTCATTGGACCATCCTTCCAGGAAAAATCTGATCCCTGATTTATTATTTCACTGTTGCACCAAGTTGACCTCATTTGACATGGACAATCTTATGCTGCAGGTGAGGACCCATGGTCAGACAGAGCAGACTAGGGTACTGACCATCACTTTATTTGCTCTAGGAAGAAATACCTTTGTTGACTGGGACTAAGGACTTCCGCGAAGAATGTGCATACTATTTTAACTATAGCTGCTTGAACCACACTTAGCAGCCACTTGTGACCAGCCTCACATTGGAAAGCAGTGGGGGAGATGGTGCATCAAAGAGTCTTCTCCTTTTCTTGTACACTTTGGCAGGAGCAGAGCACAATGGCATTCCTTGCATCCCCCTAAGCCAAAGAATTCTTAAGACTAAACCACTGCTGGTGCTCAGGAAAGATCAGGAAGGGGTTGTAACACCAGTCCCTTCTCCATACTAGCTAGAGGAGAGATAGGTAGCATATTCAGCACCTATGAAGGGGTGGCACATGTGTGGTCCCTCTCTGCTCTTGGCAACATTATGCCTACTTGGCATGTAATGCCTCCAAGGGCAGTTGCTGTGGCCACATGCCTCTGAATCCCCGTCCCCACCTAATCACAAGCTGTGGTTTTTGACCCTATGTTTTCCTGCAATATGGTTCCTCCCTACATATGAAGGCAGAAAGAGACCACGTAGCAATAGTTGATGAAACTATGATAATATATAAAGTGATGGTATTGTGATCTTACCAGGATTGTAATTATTTAGTAAACACAAAATTAGGAATGGCTGAAAATTGGCCAGTACAGTGAAAGCAGTAGTTAGGAACTGGGAGAGTCTTCAGATGTAGAGATGCATTGTGCATGCTTGTGAGTGTGACTTAGGAAACTTTTAGTGCCAACCACCAGGGCACAGTGGGGATAAATAGGGAATCTTCTCACTCTGGTATTTATATTCTAGCTCAAAAGAGTGTAATGTGAGATCTTGAATAAAAGCCTGTGGCAGTCTGATCATCAATATCATCATGAAGTGTATGTACAAATACTATGTAGGGAGTTATATATATATCCTAAAATACATTCTTAAAGTCCATGTCTAGAGACTGGTCATCAGCAAAGGTGAAAAAAACGGTTCTCTGTCAGACAAGAGACGTTTATCCAGCTATCTGTTTAGATGTCACATAAGTATTGGCTTGGAACTGAATGCAAATGAAGGATTCGGGGGACTTGAGAAAGAAACTAACAGGAAGAGAAAAACAGCAGGGGGCAGAGAACCATATTTTGAGGTACATATCAAAGGTTTTCTTGAATATATTGAGGGGTGGGGTGGGACAAAGGAGACTCCCAGGCATCCTTCACTGAGGAAGTAAAGAAACAGTGATTTTGTGTTATGAAAAATGGGTCTCAACCAGGCTTGGTTAAAAACACAGGAGTGGACTTTGGGTGAGATAAACTTCTTTAGTCAAGAGACTAACTTGGTAGTTAAGTTTAGTCTCTAGAAAGCTTGTTATGATTTTGTTTTCTATGTAACCATTTGTTTCCAATATCCTTACTTCCTATTATGAGAATCTCTGTTCTTTAACCATAAACTTATTTTAGTTTTCACTATAAATACATCCAAGTGCTCTGGTGTTAAGCAAAGTGGTGATCCTGAATTGAATCTCCCAAGCAGGTGTGTACTGTTCTTTTGGGAACAGCAGGCCTCATAATCCTGTGAGTATTTAGTGGATAAGGAGCTGGACACTACCGGAAACACTCGGAAGACTCAGGTGGTGGTGTGTGCCTAATGCTACCTGTACAGAAACAGTGAGGCCTGCAAAGGTAGTGCCTGTGTTGCCAGAGGCTGAGGGGTTTCAGAGAGCTGAGCCACAGCAGACACAGAGAATTCTGCTTCGCACTAAGGGGGAGTAGTGGTAAAGTACCTCACAACCCTGGCGAGTGTCACAGTGCATGACGTTTTAAGTGCATGATGAAGTGTGCACCTAATAAGGGTCCATGCTTGCTATCTGCCCACAGAACTCCTACCGACTCCAAAGGGACCTCCACACTTACAAGTTGACAGGACTGGGTCCTTAGAGTTCATTTTTCATTGTGTCACCAGCCAACCATAAGATGTTATTTCAAAAGTACATATTTATCAGGGTATCCCAGTAGTGATTTAAGCATTCCTATATACCTATAGAGCAGCTTAAATTCTTATGCACCGTAAATAACATTAATCAAGTAAATGATTTGAAAATTTATGTCATCTGAAGGATTTGAGGTGGTTTAAGTGATTATGCCACCAAAAGACGTAGTGTGCCTTAAAACTGTACACCACTGAGGATTACAAGCAATTTAAACACTTATGCCATCATAAAACAGCTTAAGTACTTTTGCAATTTTAAATATTTAAGGTTTAAAAGTTTATATCTCCATCAGCCAAAGTAGCATAAGCACTCAAGTTACCTTAATTTTATATTGACTTGGGTTTTTTCCCTTTAAAAAATATCTAGAAAATTAAAGGCAATTTGTTTGTTAGAGGAACATGACCCTCATAATCATTTACCAAATCATGCTGATGTTGATTATTTAAGGTTTCAGAGTAGCAGCCGTGTTAGTCTGTATCCGCAAAAAGAACAGGAGTACTTGTGGCACCTTAGAGACTAATAAATTTATTAGAGCATAAGCTTTCATGGGCTACAACCCACTTCTTCGGATGCATATTTAAAAAATCACTATACAGTAACTCCTCACTTAAAGTCATTCCAGTTAATGTTGTTTCGTTGTTATGTTGCTGATCAATTAGGGAACATGCTCGTTTAAAGTTGTGCAATGCTCCCTTCTAACATCGTTTGGCAGCCGCCTGCTTTGTCCACTGCTTGCCAGAAGAGCAGCCCATTGCAGCTAGCTGGTGGGGGCTTGGAACCAGGGTGGACCGGCAGCCCCCCTATCAGCTCCCCGCTCCCCTAAGTTCCATGTGCAGCAAGTGCCCAGCAGGCTATCAATTGCCGGCAGTTCAGCTGTCCCTCCCCTCACTGCCATGTGCTACTCCTGCCCTCTGCCTTGGAGCTGTTCCCCGAGACTCCTGCTTGCTGTGCGGGGGGGAGGGTCCCCTTCCCCCCTGCTTCTGCACCCTGCTTACTCCATCTTCCATAGAGCAGGGGGGACACACGACAGCATTCAGGATGGAGAGAGCTTGCTGGCAGCAGTGCGGTCTCAGCAAGCTGATCTAATTAACAAGGCAGTGTACTTAAGAGTAGGGTCAGCGTACTTAAAGGGGAAATGCGCATCTCTCTCTCTCACACACACAGTGTGTGTCTCTGTCTACGATGCTGTCTCCCCTCCCTCCATTCCTGCTGCCTTGTAGAGTGTGAGAGTTAACCCTTAAGGGCTCAGCCAATTGCTAGTTCATCATTTAGCAGCAAGGCATTCCCTGGGAAATATCCCACCCTCTGACTCCTCCACCTCGACCAAGCTCCACAATCATCATCACTGTGTACCAGTATTAAATTGTTTGTTTAAAACTTATACTGTGTGTGTGTGTATATATATATATATATATATATACACACTATATAATATAGTCTTTTGTCTGGTGAAAAAAAATTCCCTGGAACCTAACCCCCTCATTTACATTAATTCTTATGGGGAAATTGGATTCACTTAACATTGTTTTGCTTAAAGTCGCATTTTTCAGGAACATAACCACAACGTTAAGTGAGGAGTTACTGTATTCAGAATGAGTTAAATAAAAATCACCACATTATTATTATATAAATTGATACATATTTCTGATCAGAATTATCTCTCACAGGGAAATGTACTATATGAAATACAATTTTAAGCCTGGGGGCAAGATTTTCAAAAATAGGAACCAAATTCTAGGCACCCATTTTTTAAAATCTTGGCCTAAATTTCTCATCCTGAAGACAACCTATTAATCTCTGTCAAATAACCTAGTGTATCTCTTGACATATAGGCACTTTAAAAGTGCCACATCAGGCATATTGCGTAATCATCCTCTGAAATAATCCCATCAAAAAAATTGAAATATCCTAGAATAACCTACTAGTGTCTTCCAATAATATGGGCAACCATTCAGTGTGGATGGCAAAGAATACCAATTATGTGATAAGAAATACTTTCATCTCAGGTAACTTGGCCTTTCACTAAGATATTCTATGTGAAGTCATTACAATCTGATGAAATGAGTTGGAAGTTTCAATCCATTTCCTAGTAGACACCTGTGCACCTAAAAGCAGCACTCCTTGTTGGCAGTGTCACCCGAAAGGGCAGGAATTAAATGGATAACGGAAACCCTACCTTACACTCACCTAAAATGTTGGTCCTTACATGCCAAGTGTAATGAGTCAGCTACTAACCAAGCCCCCTGCCCCCCGGTAGCCAGGGGTATCATTGCAGTGTCCCACCTCTATTTTCCCCTTCCCCTCGCTCCTTAAACGAAGCCCACACAGTCTCTCTCATTCAATCACAGCCCTCCACAGGGATTTGATTTCTTTGTTTACAAAGTTCCAGAACACACACAAACCAACCTTCCACCCTCTCCCTATGCAGCTGTAGTTCCTTCCTCTAGCTCTGCTCCCACTGAACTCCCTGTGAACTTTTATAGCCCAGTTCCATTTTATTTGAACCATCGAAGTTTAGGACTATCAAGTGATCTGTCATAGGCCCAACTTAGTGTGATGAACGTAGGACTTGAATCAAACGGGCTACTGTTCTGACACATTCTACGTATCCTAACTCTCTACAAAGGTTTTTAACTTAGTGCTATCAGATGAGATGTCATTTCTACTAGAAGAATAACTTCCATGCTGTATTTCTGGAAATAATCATATTTAAGATATTGACCCAGGAGGTCAAAAATAGTGAACAAAATGCAATACCCACCCAACTTTACCTGCTCTTGGCCAGTCCTGTTTGACCCATCCTGCATTACCAGAATCCAGAAGACCTCACCACGCTAGGCTGTGATCCTCCAAATACTTACACACTTACTTAATGTTAAGCACACAAGTAATCCCTTTGACTTCCATGGGACTATTCCCATCTTTGAAATTAAGCACACAAATATTTGTAGGATTAGGGCTATAGACTGATCTCTACTCCATATTATTTCAAAAGCACTTTACAAACTCCAAGGATCAGTTGATATCTTGTAGCATCCAAGATGATAAGGTAATGAAAGCACACTCCTTTAAAAAGGGACAGTCTTATTTTTCTACGGCCATCTTATTCTCCCTGATTACCTTTTGGGGAGGAAAATCAAACTTTTGTTTCTTACAGACTAGTTAAGCAATATTTTCCTACCAATGCAGCAATGTTTTATTATACATGTTACTGTCCCATCACCAGTGTCTGCAGTTCACAACTGGTGCTTCCTGGAATCTGGTATTGTACCCAGTAGGATTTGTAGGGTACATCATATGGGCTGTAAAAGCACTTCCAAGCAAATGAGAGTGAGGTACTGGCCTGATCGTTTCCCCTCCCCGGTCCATTTCAAGCAATATTTTAAGATAAAGCATTAAATATGATGTGTTTTATGGCTTCATTTGATCAATGTATTTTCCCTTTTTTAAGTTCCTGTATAAATACTGATAACACTGTAGCTCAGCACATCATGAACAGGTGCAACACATTCTGCCTGTGCTGCCCTGGGAGCCATCACTGTTATGCAAGGTATCAGACAGTGTGAAATAACTCTGCTGCTGAGTCTATTCTGTCTACTCACTACGGTGTCTGAGAATTGCAGCAGCTGTCACTTCAGGCAACTGCAGCAGCCATAAGGGTAACAGCAGCAGTAGACAGGGAGAACTTACAGGGGGCAAACACTGGAAACCCCAACATTCTCAGGTCCCCTTCTCTGGGGGAAGCAGCCAGCACCAGCTACACACAAGGGCTTGGGACAGGAGTCGTCAGTATCTTTCTGCTCACCACTGTCCCGCCTGGTTCTAGATGGGCATGTCTGAGGCACAGAGCCTAATAACCTGCATTTTCTCCCTCTAGTGTGAATCAGCGACTGCCAGAAGCAGCCTACACAGCCTCCTAACCTCATCAGTCATTCATCTCCAACTCTGGCTCTTGATTGTTTTTTCTCATTTGCTGTATTGCTAGTAGTCATCCCACCATCTCTTATCACTATAGTCCTTCAGCTGCCCACTCATCAGTCTTCTCTCACCAATCACCGTTCCATTGCCTTTCCGAGCCCGTCCCCCCTCTTTCTTTACAGCACTTCAGCCTAAGTACCCACCAAAAAACCTAACACTATTTTAATAATGTACATGAAACAAATACACACAGAGACACACACACATACACACAATTAACTTGGATTGCAAGCTCTTTGGGGCAAGGGCTGTCTTTTTGTTGACTGCATACAGCACAGTGGGACTGTGATCCTTGATTGGGGCCCCTAGGTACTCCTTCAATACTAACAAAATAAAATTACAATCAGATATTTTTGAAAGACATGGAGCGAAGAGAAAATGGGCCTACTATAACTCTGGTTACTTTACTTGTTTACTTTACTCCTTTATCTGAGTACAGCCCCTAGCACAATAGAACCCTTAACTTGATTGCAGACTTTTGGTATTGCCATGATATAAATAAAAATAATAAGTTTTCAATAAGTGTTTAGAACTCATTTCAGGATCAGCGCCTAAAGTAATATCCTCAGCCTTTGGAATGTAATGCACTGAACTATGCTGAGGCTTCTCTCACACAAAGGACTCTGACACTGCTTCTAAATAACTCCTTCGTTCATTTAGCTCCTCTCACCATCTCCCACTGATTTGCCAGATGCCTATAACAATATTTCTGTGTTTACACATTAAGCAAGATTGTTGTTGTTATGCTTCATTTTTTATTTATGTTAATGAGGCAAAATCACTACAGCAAAGAACAAGATATTTTCCATTCTGAATAACATCTGGAAATTTTAAGCATTCATAGTCTGTCAAGAGCTTACACAAGTCTCCAAATTTTAATGACAGAGGTACAAACACATGCACGGATACCTGACCAAATTTAAAATTCCTTGCCTATTAAAATAATATGGGATGCTCTGTGTGCAGCCTTAATTGATATTGATGTGGGAGATAAAGCATCAGTATAATATTCCACGATTAGTTGTGCAGATCTATTCAGTCCCCTTTGCAAGATCAGCTCTGTGAATAGCTTCAGCAAGTTAAACCTTAAAAGCCATTCAGATGGGATTCAGGTATTATTCTTTAGTCATATTAAAACTGAAATCTATAGTGGGAGAAAAAAGCAATGCTGAGCTAATCACACTCTCATTCTAGTATCACAGGGAGACTTCATTTGTGAGTTTCCCAAAAAAGGATGGTACAGCTGTCATGGGTTCATGATTCCCACAATGCATTTCTTTTTCTCTTCACTAATCTGTCACTAATTCAATCTGTGATGGCAGTGTTACAATCATATCTTACATTTCTCTCCATTAGTGTGGAACAAATTACAACATTTTTCATTTCAAAAAGGCTCCACTATTATTTCTTCTGTTGATACAAGGTTCAGAAGGTAGGGCTGTCACCCACCCGTATGTAAAGCCATTCCTTGAAAACTAAGAAACCACTGAGAAAAACTAAGGATATTACACCACTGTTCATCAGGGTTATTAGGAGGATGCAAAATCTTGACTTTAAAAAAAACATTTTAACTTCTTCTAATATACTATGTTAGATGGCTTCTACTTTAAATGAAGTAGCCAAAATGAAAAATATATATATATAATGAAAATGAAAAATTGGAGATTAATGTGTATAAACCCTGTTGTATTAATGTAGATAGAATATATGAGGCCCACAGATGTTAACATAACCCAATCCCTGTTCAACATTAAGCAGTGTTGAGCATTTAAGCATTAAGCAAGGTCAGGGGTTTGGTATACAGAGACCTCAATCTGTTAGTATGATGGAAAACATACCATCAAACATCCTTTTAATGTTTTATTAAAGATAAAGAAAAGAAAAACAAGTTAAAACGTTTGAAACGAAGTACTGAATAAGGTTTTCATTTTATAACATCCCTTGTTCCTGTTCCCTTTAACTGGAGAAAGTTTTTAGAAGTAAAACCTCCTTGGTTTGACAGACTCTTAGATGGTATCAAACTAACTGTCCTTTTGGGGAAAAGAGAAGTAGTTGAGATGGGCTGAAACTGTTGTTGTTGCCGCTGTTGTTTAAATCCAATCCCATTTCATCTCAGGTGGTCTTTGGGATTCAGCTGAAGCTAGTAGGATTTGTGATGTCATCTGGATCCCTCTCTCTGGCCCGGTCTGGTCAGAATATCTCTCAGGATCAGGATGACAAAGGCCTGGTGTCCCAGGAAATGGTGGGAGTGGCAGTCGTGATGGTGAAGCTCACTCCAGCGGCATCTGTCTGTTCTTCTGTCTCCCCTCCCCCAAGTCTCTTGCTTTAAGGATCCAAAAAGTGAATGATGGGTGGAATAGCCCATCCCCTCATTATTTTGTCCACCAATTAGGCCTAGACCTAGTTTCTGACACACCAGTTCTGTGTACTTACACGAGTAGTCCCTCTGGCTGCGATATTTTAGGCTTTTTAAGGAAAGTGGTTTTAATGTGGGAAATATTCAAAAATTACAAAAAGAATCAAACAGTTATAATTTGCACAAGATGCACTTTCTGCTCCAAGCCCCATTACAACACTGGTACTAACTAAAGCTGTATCTATAATGCAATATGTAAATATACAGAAAGAGTTTGTGCTACTATTGTTCACCATTTACGAGTATTTCAACACAACAATTTATTCTCTGGAAAATGTTCACAAAAGTTTTTTATCAGTGTTTAGCATCTTAAAATGGCATAGTTCTTTGAGCGTTTGCAGTGTTTACCAAGCCATCCAATAGCAGCTTCTTCAGCACAATGAAGGGCCCTACAGCCACCATGAAATCTAGTCAGTTGACATTTGTTGACAACATGCGCCATTGACTGACGGAGGCCACAGTGACAAAGTGGATCATTGCTCAGACCCCATGTGTAGAGGTTAGCTGCTCATATTCCTTGGGGGCATTGGATTAGTGTTCACGTCGCATCCCCATCAGTACCTGGCTAACCCCTGGCAAGCTATTGATCCAACCTAACAGACCGAATTCAATTAATTCATAGAAACCTGGTCACTTACCAGACATCATCCCTGGTGTGGTGCCATCCCCTGGCTTTCTAGTCATTGGTCCAGCTTTGAGAGTTCTCCAACTCAGCGTTAAGGGTTTGTTGACATCCAAGCACAATGTTATAGTGGAAGTGCTTTATTTATTATTTGTTATTTATTACATTATTCTTTAAAAAGTTGCAGTCATCCAGCCAGGGAGTAGAAACACCACCATGTGACTTAGATACACAAGCAGACATCCATCTATCTGGCAGACAACGTTGGCTGGAAGTTGAAGCTAGGCAAATTCAGGTGAAATAAGATACACATTTTTAACAATGAAGGTAATTAACTACTGGAACAACTGATCAAGGATTATGGTAAATTCTCCATTACTGGCAATTTTTAAATCAAGATAGCATGTTTTTCTAAAAGAGCTCCTCTAGTTCAAACAATTCTGGGAAGTCCTGTGGCTTTTGTTATATAGGAAGTCAGACTAGATGATCACAGTGGTCCTTTCTGGCCTTATAATCTATAACATCAAAAATAGCAGCTATTCAGAATGAATAGCTTGTGAGCAGCCCAGAGACTGAAATTTGTTCCCAAGAACTAGTCAGACAATAATGAATGTGAATACATTTATAGATTGCAGAATTTTGCCTCAGGCAATTCACCAACAGAAAAGAGGGCTACCTTTGTCAGATAATGTATTTGCAAGAAATAATTATTTATCTATTATTAAGCATTCAATTCTTCCCTGCACTACATTGTTTCTGACGTACAGTCATCCACATTACATTTCCCATTTGGAATGAGGAGTGGGGGGACCACTTTAGTCTTAAAACTTAGGGTATGTGTACACTTACCTCCGGAGCGATCAATCCAGCAGGGGTCCATTTATCACGTCTAGTGAAGAGCGCTCTCCCGTTGACTCCGGTAATCCACCGGAGCGAGAAGCATAGGTGGAGTCAATGGGGGAATATTAGCAGTTGACCTACCACAATCAAGACACTGCGGTAAGTAGATCTAAGTATGTTGACTTCAGCTACGTTATTCACACAGCTGAAGTTGCATAACTTAGATTGATCTCCGCCCCCCTCCAGTGTAGACCAGGCCTCAGTAGTGAGTTTTGTTTGTTAGCACAATTGAGTCTTAACTATGCCACCTAGGGTGACCAGATGAGAGATGTGAAATATTGGGATGTGGGGGGGGGGGGGGGGGGGCCCGGGGGGCAAAAAAAAAAAAAAACCAACGCCCGCACCAAAAAAAAAAACAAAAAAAAAAAAAAGAGCTGCCGGAGCATAGGAAAAATTGGTGGGGGCTGAGCACCCACCGGCAGCTCCACACCCCGCCCCCCTGCACCAGCTCACCTCCGCCTCCCCTGAGCGGGCTGCCACATCATGCTTCTCCCCCCTCCCTCCAGCACTTGTGCTGCCATACAGCTGATTAGCGCAAGCCTGGGAGGGAGGGGGGAGGAGGAGGAATGCGGCGTGCTTGGGGAAGAGACGGGGCCAGGACGGGGATTTGGGGAGGGATCCAATGGGGGAGGATGGGGGCGGAATCGGGGCGGGGGGGCGCGAGCCCCCTCTGCCTGTGCGCTGGAGGGCAAATTATCGGAACAATTCGCGTCCCGACCAAACATTGGTCGGGACGCGGGACAAAAAAGTAAATATTGGGACAGTCCCGATAAAATCGGGACGTCTGGTCACCCTAATGCCACCTATAGAAGCAGCACTGCTAACATTTTAAAGGAGTTGCATTTCCCAGATGCCGATAAGATTTGATTCTGTGGGTCTATTTCATACCCACTATCATCAGAAAGATTACTGGATACACATGCTCCCATCATTAAGGTAAACTGTAATATATCAATTCATTTGAGACCTGAACAACAGGAAGAAATTTACCCTGTGCCGTTGTCTACAATAGGGTGACCAGACAGCAAGTGTGAAAAATCAGGACGGGGGTGGGGGGTAATAGGAGGTTATATAAGAAAAAGACCCAAAAATCGGAATTGTCCCTATAAAATTGGGACATCTGGTCACCCTAGTCTACAATAAGTTTCCAGCTTTGCTTGAATAACTCAAAGCTTCCTTACTAATTGCTGATCCACTCTGAGTTTCCAAAATTGATGATTACAAATACAAGCACTGCAGAAAACTTAAATTGTCAGAAGTCCACCATAGGGTGGCTTAATCATCTCAATAGCCACATGAATCCTGAAGTCGCAATGCAAAAGTTATTTTCACCGTCTGCTTTAAGCAGTTAGCTGATCACAAGAGACACTCAATTTTTCTATTTGCACCATTAACTACACTAGCTGCTTTATCCACAAAAACTTCCTCACAGGCTGTACAACCAACCATTAATATAATATCTTCCTTTTGCACAGTATGTTGATGTTCCAAAGAGATGCGCCTTTTCTATTACTCTAAAGTCTCTCACTGTAACAATGCCTCTAGGGTAAATGTCTCCTTTCCTATGCTGCTTTTGTTTTCAGAATGAGAAATGATAGAGGAAGCTGTGCCTTGAAATTGGTGAAAATAATAACACACAAACAAAAAACAGTGAAATCTGCCTTTTATTTGGCGTTGCAACCAGGTTAAGGTTCATGATTTTTTCTGAGGTAAGCAAAAAAGTTGTCAGTCACCAGTGCTAGGTGGGGGTGCGGAAGGGGTGCGGGGTGCAGCCGGGGGTTCAGGGCAGGGGGTCAGGGTGCAGGGTGCGGCGGGGGCTCAGGGCAGTGGGTTGGGGTGCAGGAGGGGTGCAGGGTGCAGCAGGGGGTCGGGATGCAGGAGGGGTGCAGCAGGGAGCTCAGGGCAGGGGGTCGGGGTGCAGGAGGGGTGCAGCGGGGGGCTCGGGGCAGGGGGTTGGGGGGCGGGAGGGGTGCGGGGGGTGGGATCTGGCCCGATGCGCACCGGGGGCAGGGCAGGTTCCCTGCCTCCCTGCCTGCCTGTCTGCCCTGCCCCCGCGCTGCTCCGGGAAGCCGACGGAACCTGGGGAAGGAGGGGCGCAGGGGTGTGTGTGGCTGTTGTTTCAGGCACCGCCCCCAGCAGCTCCCATTGGGCGCAGTTCCCCATTCGCGGCCAATGGGAGCTGCTGGGTGCGGTGCCTAAAGCAACAGCCACACAGACCCCTGCGCCCCTCCTTCCCTAGGTTCCGTCGGCTTCCCGGAGCGGCGCGGGGGCAGGGCAGGCAGGCAGGCAGGGAGCCTGCCCTGCCCCCGGTGCACGTCGGGCCGGAGCCGCTCTAGGTAAACACTGCGGGAGGGTGGGGGGGCCACAAGGAGTTCGTGGGCCGCAGAAAATAACCCCGCGGGCCACATGCAGCCCCCGGGCAGCATGTTTAAGACCCCTGGTTTAGAGGTTGGTTTCTCTCTGAAAGGTGACTAGGCAAAAATGACCACCCTGCACCTTTAAGCAAGGTAGGGGGATGTAATTTGGCAGGCTGGCCGAATGAAAGGAACAGTGCTTTATGGCTTGTGGGGGAGGGGAGTAGATGAAAAACTGCTGCAAAAGGGGCAGCATGGTCGCTGACTTATCCACCAGGAATGAGGGATTTAAAAGGGGCAGTCCTGTGCCCTCCCTTTTGCACGGAGCAGGCTAGGTGGCACCCACCGTCCCTCCCCTTTAGGTAGTAAAATACCAGGTGTGGTCTAGACCTGCTGTGGGCATCACGTTAGCCATCTCTTTGTTGAGGAGGGCTGGGAAGGAATTTTTCCCTTGCCACCATATTGGCCTAGGTGGAGTTGGATTTTTTTTTGCCTTCCCCAAAGTGGGTTCAGAGGGCTCTGTTCATGCATGACATTAAGAGCAGTAGGCCATATGTTGCAACTCATTATTTAAGTGTCGGGCGGATGTCCAGTGCAGGTACTCCATAGGAAAGGTATACAGTGGTATAAATGGCTTGAAAAGGGACTTAAAAATAGGTGTTCAGTAAATGAGCAAACAGGGGGCAGTTGGGGACTCCTATATTTGGTATGGCAGGGAGCCAACCCCCATTCTTATAGCCCACCTTAACCCTCCTATGATGGGGGACGGTGAGTGGATTTGCTGGAGGGACCTGGATGGAAAAAGAGTGGGAGCTGGTGGAAGCCCCTGGGTACGGTAAGGTCCCAGCAATGAACTTGCTGGAGGGACCTGGATGGAAAAAGAGGGGGAGATGGTAAAAGCCCCCCGGTTTAATATGGAATAAACATGGGGTTACCTGCATTGTACACTTTTATCTGATGGGTAGTCCCAGACATCTAATAATAAAGTTGCGGCCTGATTAAACCCATGTCAAATGTCTCCTGTCCTTCTTTCGGTAAAGCCAGACAATGGTATCTTCTTACTCCACAAAAGTTCTACCTTAGCCTGAATCATACCATACCAAATAAAACTAGTGTAAGTCCACTGACTTCAGTAGAATTGTCTGGGTATGTACCAATATTAGATCCTGCATATACATTCAGATACCTATTGTTTAATTACAAAAATAAAGTCACCAGTGCTGTAAACCTTTATGCTTGTGAGAAGTGCCATTCCTTCTTGTGTAATATCAATAATAAAGCTTCTGACGAATAAATTGGACCTTCAGCCACATCAGTGCAACCTCATAGTAATCTATTTATAGCCAGTGGGTTTGCATGGTTATCACTCATTGGCCCTCTAACTGCACAAATATAACGCTCTGCTTAATTTCCTTATGTGGGGTCTTGTTGGGGAGGATGATCATGTCTTTACAGCTGATGTGTTGATTTCAATTATCTCATTGCACAGCTCTTCCAGTCTTTCCTGGCCTTTCTTAGACACTCTGTAGATGCTAGCTAGTTATACTTATTAATAATACTATTAAATATAATAAATATATGAACTATACATGCCAGACACTTTGCTGCCAGGAGAAGCCAAATATCCCTCAGGTTTCCCCGGTCATGCATGTAACACTGCTGATCCACATCAAGTCTGAACAAAAATGTAAAAACATGACATTGCGTTTGTTCTTCAACCATACCCTCCCCATCCTGATTCAAATTTGGATCTTTCTGTCTCCTCTTGCTCAGCTACTTTAGCCAGCCACATCTTCCCCTTCCGTTTTCTCAACTGCATTCATTTCTTTCTACCTTCTATTTGGGTTTTATGTATATTAAATGTTACTGCTTTTTCCCTTATATGCTGGAGTAGCAGGGAAGGGGGGGAAACACTGAAAGGCAAAGCTCTGTGGTTTTCCATTGGCCAAGCAAGCCTTTGTGTATTTGGTTCACTCAAAAGATTTAATAAACACAACCCCTGTAGCTTTGCTTGCTTGTGTAAGGCCCCAGTCCTGTAAACATACAAGTGTTTAACTTAAGAATGTAAATTGTCCCACTGAATTCAAAGGGACAATTTAAAAGCTAAAACTTAAGCATATGTTTACAGGATCAGGGCCTAATATTGTAATTAATATGACAGATGCAGAAAAAATGCTCCAAACTGTAGCACAGAAGACTCACTAGCTGCCACCTTAGTGAGAGTTCATAGTCTTAGCTTTGATTGCTTTCACCAGAGAACATAGTCCTTCCCGGGCTGCATATCACTCCTGCCTTTCAAATGGTCTGTTCACCAGTGGTGAATGAGAAAAATATTGAAACAGCTTCCGAAATGTGGGATCCCTCAAATACATTGGGCCAGTGTGACGGATGGCTAGAAAGCATTAAAGATCCTGCCAAATAAATAACCCTCAAAAGACATGTGGGAAGATAATGTTTGTGTTTTTGTGTATTTACATATGTATGAGTAGGGTCAACAATATAATCAACAGGCCCTGTCAAATCTGTATTCTGATAATTCAGAGGTCAAAAGAACATCCTATCATTTAAGTGAATTGTAAACATGGAATATCTCTGTATTCATCTCTCTCTGAAATGTATAGCAAATAATCTGTGAATGGTGGAGGAACAAGCAAATTGCCTTATGTTAATTCTATAGCTAAGTACCGGTGATGAACCTCCTTCAAAGTCATCCTAATTACCTTTCAAACTCCAACTTGTCAAAAGATAAGAAATTGTATAAAAGATCCTTGGGTCCTGATTCTGTCATCTCAGATCTGCTTAGGCTTCATCAGGGGAAGTTTGAGTCGCAAGACTGAGATCCCAGTTATGCTGGTAGGCCTGGAATATGAGATTTGGACATTGGACTATAACCTATGAACTATTTCTCAAAGAACTCTTTGCAACTACAAAGCTCACCATCTCTGCTATGAATCTGCACTTAAATGAATTGAACTCATTTCTGTATGTATCTTGATCTTTTAACCATACTCTCTCTCTTTTGTTTTTTAATAAATTTTAGTTTAGTTAATAAGAATTGGCTGTAGCATGTATTTGGATCTGGAATATTCAGTAACCTGGGAGGTAATGTGTCCGATCCTTTGGGATTGGTAGAACCTTTTCTTTTATATGATGAAGTAAGATTTACAGAAATGTTCATCATATTTAATGTGGGTACCTGGATGGGGGCCTGAGGCTGGATCCCTTTAAGGTAACTGTGTTGTTTGGACTTCTGATTAACCAATAAAGTAATAAAGAAGCTGTTTTGTGCTGGTTTGGTGACTCCAGGTATTGGAATATCCACCAGCTTTTTGGGGATTGTCTGCCCCATTCTTTGCAGTTTACCCTAATTGAGTAACCACAGATGGCTCCCCACTAGGACTCTGGTCACAGCCAGATTCTGACCTTCAATGACTTCTTTGTGAAGCTCTGATGGTGCAAAGCAATATTAAAGCTGCTCCAACTGCACAGCTATTGATTCCCCTGGCAGATGTAAATTTCCAAGTGATGTAGAGGTGGCATGTCAGACTCTATGCCTTCCTCTTTGAACATGCCAGACAGAAGACATGCCCTGCTCTGGTGATCCTCATCAGTGAAACAGCCCCTTGAAAGCCACTGTAGCCAGGCTGTAGCCTTGTGAATGCGCTAAATTATATTGAACTGGCCCTCAAATCTGGGGATGCACAAAACTGACTTAGCTTATATGCACAGTGAAGCAGGAAAGTGTAAATTCCAACTGTCTCTGAGTGAGCTAGCATGCTAAAAACAGAAGTGTAGCTGTGGCATCACAAGAAGGGGGAGGGGCTAGCTACCTCCATGGCAATCTGAGACCCTATGTATGTACTCAGGGAGCTACCCCTCGCACCACAATGCTAAACTTCTATATTTACCACACTAGCTCAATCAGTGCTAGCATGGGTATGTCTCCTGGATCTGGAATTACACCCTTCCAGATCCAGTGTGGACATATGCTTAGAGTCACCTTTGCTGCCAGGGCCGGCTCCAGGCACCAGCCCAGCAAGCAGGTGCTTTGGGTGGCCAACGGAGAGGGGCAACACATCCAGCTCTTCAGTGGCAATTCGGCAGCGGGTCCCTCACTCCCTCTTAGAGCAAAGGACCAGCCGCCGAATTGCCGCCGAAGACTGAAGCGGCGGCGGTAGAGCTGCCGCCGAAGTGCCACAGATCACAATTGTGGCTTTTTTTATTTTTCTTTTTTGCTGTTTGGGGGGCAAAAACCCTGGAGCCGGCCCTGTTTGCTGCCCCAGAGTTGTATTGAGTGGAGCTATGGCAAGCCAGGTCTGAGACACTAACATTTCAGTCATTGTATGAATTGTACATCACATGCACTGTGTTTTATTTATGCACAACAATTTGGGATCCAGTGTTATCAGGCATCTGAATAATATTTCCCCTGATGCCTTGGACTAAAGAAAGGCATTTGGCTATGGTAGCTTGTCTCTGGAAGGGTTTCCCCCCCCCCCTTATTCCACTACTATAAATGTTCCCATGTTCATAGACTATGTATGAACTTGCAAATTGGTTAAATCTAATTCAGTGCAAGCAGTAAACTAGTAATTATTTTTACCCATGAAAGACAATAAAGGGGAAAATATGCATCTGTTCTATTAAAAAGATGTGTAACTAAAAAATTGGCTAACCCTGCATTAAAATACTTTATGTGCTTAATGAAAGGCTCCTTTGATCATTACCTCCTTCTATCTACCACTATAAGAATCTGGAAGTCAATGAAAGCCTAACAGACCTCTCTTTACTGTACAGTAGCTGCTATTTCAACAACCCCTAAAAGCAACAGAACAACAGGGAGGTTCCCTTCATTTGTTGTACTATATATAAATGAGAAATATTGTTTACATTGTGTCCAACCAACTCCCACTTTTTAAAAGCTGAAATGAAACGGATGAGAGCTACTGGGACATTAGAAAAGAAGATATTTTAATCAAGTTTTGTAAAAAAAGTAAGTAATGGTAAATTGCAAATCATTAACCTGGACCTTTTCACAATTTATCCAACTTAGTATTAATGGACCAGCTCTTTTCCCCACTCTGGGCATCATTCTGTGCAAGTAGCCAGCAGTCTCTTAGAAAGCGGAAATTAAAAATGCTTTGGGAATTAAAAATAAATAGAAAACACACTACAGTGGCAGGGACTATTCTTTACAGGGCAATTTTCTGTCCACTGAACTGTAAAGATAAAGGTACTTTGCAGCTATTTACTATTGTAATTATACTATTGGCTACATTATACAGGACACATCGTGGCCGAGTGCCAAAAATGCAATGGATAATAGACAGCAAATTAATTAGTTATCTGGCGTTCAGATCACAAGGGAAGTTCTGTTCTTCATGCTATCATTTCTGGCATGCCAACCTTCTGTTTACAGTAGGCATCACTTTGGGCCATGTTACTGCAAGTAACAGGACAGGCACACAAGATGACAGTTCGATAGGCCAACTTGATATCTCTGTTCTTGTATGACAAAACTCCGTTGCCTCTAGCCAAGAAGTCGCATCCAGAGGAGTTTCACTAGGGTGAATTTGGTTTATTTGGTTTATTTCCTTCAGGGACACACTTGTGGAGAGAAATAACTGGGGTAGGCTGGTTTTGACTTTGAAACTTCCTAGCTTAAAAAAAAAAAGACTAGACTAGATTAACCAGTGACATCTTACTGCCTCAGTCCTGGACATCTGACATGAGATCCCCCAGTTTCATCCATATATAGGGGGTGAACTTGTCCTCATTGAAGTCAATGGGATTTTTGCCACTGACTTCAATGGAGCTAGGATTTGACTTAAGAGATATATAATATTGAGATTGCTGTTTTATGGCATCTGGTATGTTTTCACTGCATTATTAGTTTGTGGTATAAACTGACTTGCATGCACACACAAAAAGCTTGAGTTAAGTGAAGCTTTAAACTTAGGCTATCTAGATGAAGGCATCTGACAAAGTGGGTATTCACCCACGAAAGCTTATGCTCCAATAGGTCTGTTAGTCTATAAGGTGCCACAGGACTCTGTCACTTTTTATAGATCCAGACTAACATGGCTACCCCTCTGATACTTGACGCTATCTGGATGACACCTTCCTTTTTGGAAAGTCATCGCCAGAAGGCTGCCCACCACATTTCAGACCCTAGATGTGACTTCTGTCACCAAAATAACAGCAGTCGTAATGTCAGCATTTCACAGAGCGTATTGCTCAGAGTGGGACAATGGCTTTCAACTGGAATGCAACCAGTGAGCGCAAGCAGGAGTGTTGTGCTGCACTAAGTTGCCAGGTGAACACCACTTCTGCCCATGGGACAAGAACAGGCAGAAAAGTTTTCTCAAAGTACAGTGTGAAAGTTTGGAAGGAGTGGCCTGGAATAGTGCAGCACCAAGAAACAAAGGATATGCCCCTGCCTTCACCGTAGCTTAATTGGAGGATGGCTTGAGTTAGCCTTTGCTGTGTTGTCACTATCACTCAAACTGGGATAGCCTGAGCAGAGTTGCTCAAATGCACTAATTTGAGTTCACAATACAGTGAGAGACACCTTTGACCATGACTTTCATACTGAGAGTTCTGAAATGGTGTTCAAAAGTCCTGAATTTTTCTAATGGTGTGCACACCAGAGTAAACCTTATTACTCTGAACAGAGATTTCACCTGACAGTATGCTATTAGCACAGATAAGTAATATGTAATTTTCCCATATGAAAATCAATGCCATTTGATTGATGATAAAACTCTTTTCAGATACTGAGAAGATGTCAGAGTTCAGAAGCAATCCATTCTGTGATTTTTTATTGCCTTTCTGTCATTTTATTGTTATTGGCCATGTCACACTGGCAGGTTAACAAAAAATGTTTTTTTAAACATAGTCTAATAACCTCATATCTTATTCTAGTCTAGACTAATAAAAGTGCATTTATGTTAATATTACCCTCATCAAATTACAAGGTAAGGCCTTTTCTTTCTACTCCTGCCATTATCGAAGCCAACACTTTTGCATTTGTAAAAAGCTACATGACTCATTGACACTTTATATGTGCAGCAGGAAAGACAGTCAGCCCATGACTTCTAAACTGTCCTTCACATTAGGGAGGTGAATGGATGGTTCTGTCTGTGCTCAGCCAAGGCAGTGATTTCATTTCTCCAGTAACAGCTACAGCTCTATGGCTCTAGTTCCTTTGGATGACAATCCAAGTGCAAATGACATGGGAAAACAGCAATGAACTTTTGATAAGAAAGTTGGTTAGTTTCCAATGGGAAAGATATTTCCCCCCCGGCATGGTACACATTTCTCTATTACAAAAAAATATGGATTGAAATTCTCAGTAGCAGCGTACATGTTTGGTATTGAAAAAACTAATCCGACACATTGCAGAGGCAAAGACAGAGCTGGATATAAGGGAAAGGCAGAGTTGACAATGTCCCTGGTAAGACATGAGGATTCAATTGTTCTCTGTATGATTAGTATCAATTATTTGTTTCCAGTAGCAACCACAATAAGCTAGGTGTTTTCCAAGCATAAGAAGTCATAAGACATGGTTTTCCAAAGTGACTAGCTAATGATTTTGGCTGCCTTGGTCTTTCAGTGCTCAATTTGAGAAATATTTAAGAGACCTGGTTTTCAGAGTAAGCGCTTAGCCCTTTCTGAAAATCTATCCCCTTTATGGCGTCTCAAGTTGGGAACATAAAAACAGAGGCACTGTAAAACATAGCTGATTTTGAAAATCCTGGAAGTCTCTGCACCAAAGAGTCAACATAAACAGACATAGACTGGGAAAAAGAAAAAGAGGGAAAACAAACAGGTAAGTTGGTCAAATGGTGATGGACATCATCCAGTTAACACAAAGTTTGAATGGAGACCTAACCCAGTTAGCCAACATATTAAGAGCTTGTTTCTGAGCTCATCAATACCAGTTTTACACCAGTATAATTCCATCCACGGACTAACATTGGTGTAAGTGAGATCTAGAATCAGGCTCCATAACTCTTCATAGTTATACAGAACTATAATATTTAAGAACTAAACTAGCTATCCCTGACTTCAATTATTTTTGTGATTTCTCTAGTTTTATTAGCATTATGAATATCCCTGCAATGGCCCAGGATATGGTATTGATCAGCAAATTGTCACATTGAAAGCTTTCCACCTAGACTGCATGTACTATAAGTAAATATATTTGTCAGTCAGTTCTTTTATTATTTGTAAATTGTTCTCGGTGGAACAGAGTCACAAACATCTGAGCCATACGTTATTAAAATAAATGTTCCTTATTTTATTGCCCAAAGAAGCTGAAGAAGGAAGTGAGACAAGGCAGGGTCATTAGAAAAAAAAACGAGCCCTGTGATGCTTCAGTGTAAATGGCAATAGTAACATTAACAGGTTTTGTCTTGAATTTTAAGGAAAAGGCATAAATTATGGGCACTTTGAGCATATGCCTTTTTCCTGATCAATTATGAATCTATAAACCTAAATACAAGCAATGAACACAAACTGGGTCTTAATGAACAGTAGGAATTCAAGAGAAGAAAAAAACAAACAAAAGACAAAGACCATCTAATATTTTACAAATTCTAGTTCAAATTTTTCACTTTTGGATAATAACAATGCGAGTCATAAGCTAACTAGTTCCATTTTCTCCCACATGGAAGAAAGGCCTCCCAACAGTAGTTTTTGTCCTTAATCATCTAAACAAAGGGGGCCAGATTCATCCCTAATATAACTCCGTTGCGTCTAGCCAAGAAGTCGCATCCAGAGGAGTTTCACTAGGGTGAATTTGGTTTATTTGGTTTATTTCTATTTCTTAAGTATTACATTATCGCATTGAAACTCAAACTCGGGAGAGCCTGTCATAGGTCTTGCTTGCAGAAGCAATCAAGTTCTACTAATGCAAAGTATATTGAACATTTAGTATACTTTCATTTGGAACCTAGCATTTTATATGTTGAAAAAAGCTGGTTCATCCCCTTAATTACTGTAGCTTAAGGCAACACTTGAATGTTTTATAGATAGTGGTAAACATCTGTTTGTATGCTCTTCCTATTACAGGTTGATTTTCCATTACATTTCTATTACGATCAGATCTTCTGCTAAAGAGATGAGTACCTCTTGGGTTCCCATTTGGCAAGATTTTTCAATCCTTCCTTCCTCTACTTTTGCCTGAAACTAGCTGCATTAAGGACATCCTGGATGTTAAAGTAAGAGTTTTCCTCCCCTGTTGTGCTCTGTGCAGAAGGAAATACACAGCTGTAGACTGTTGTGTAATGTGCATTGCGCTGGTAAAATGTGGATCAGAGAACAAGAGCTTAGCATCCTGGAAAACCTAGTTTCTCAGATGGTTATGAGTCTCTAGCTCTTAAACCATTAGATACTGAGTATCATACAGATGGCACATTCTGTCCCTGTGGAGTGATGTTGCTGTCAGAAATGCTGTACCAGATGTACAACTAAGGAGCACTCGCACTTGTGGCTGGAATAAAAATTCAGGAAGAAGAGAGAAATGGGAACACATACAAATAGATCAGTTTCAATAAGTATTATGACAGACCTCGGATTATTACAGAAAATAAATTTAAGCAAGATAAATCATTATAATTTTAAATTTTAAAAATATTTATCAAATATATGTGAATCTAAATATTAAGGGGAAAGTATTTGCATAGTCTGTCTAGACTATGACAATCAGTTTGCCCTTCTCTGGTAATAAAGCTGAAACATAGCACTGTTATTTTTTGCACACTTATCATGAAATATGAGAGTTAATGTCTGAAAATTCTGAGGAAAAGTCTTTAAATATAGTTTTACCCTTATACAAGAAATAAAGCTATGATACATTGTTTCTCTTTGTGAGCAAAGGAGCAGTTATCTGTCTGTATTAATTTAACAAATTTGGCAGCAAGAATGTGCAAAACTCTCAATTTGTTAATCCCCAGTCACTT
This sequence comes from Terrapene triunguis, assembly GCF_002925995.2. Classification (NCBI taxonomy): domain Eukaryota; kingdom Metazoa; phylum Chordata; order Testudines; family Emydidae; genus Terrapene; species Terrapene triunguis. Next base: position 58,704,216 of record NW_020664420.1, read on the forward strand.
TCACCTAAATCTGTGATGCAACACACTCAATCTAGTTAGATACAGGGCCGTAGCAACAAAGAACGTGGCCCCCTCCGAACGGTGGCCCCCTCCGAACATATGTCCGGGCGGGGCCCCTTACAATGCAGAAACTGGAATGCGGTATTTATTTTGCCACTTTTAGGGGCCCCCTTCCTTGTGGGGCCCCCCTCCGGTCGGAAGGTACAGAGGGCGCTCGCTACGCCTCTGGTTAGATAGATTCCCCTGTGGCTAGTTACATTCTACACTCATTAACTAGAAGTTCCTCTAGCCACAATGTCTAGGCATGATTAGATGGATGTGTTTGTCCCTCCAAGCCTGATCCAGAGCCCACTTAAAATCAATGGGAGTCTTCCCATTGAATTCAAAAGACTTTGGTTGAAGCCCTTGGTTTTCTGAAATCAATGTATAGGATTATATTTCCCAACAACATCTCTTCCTCTTTTCCAAAGTTGAAAATTAAGATTTAACCACTTGACTTTTAAGGAAATAATGTTTTTGTAGCTTCTCTTCATGGTCTCTTCCCTCACATATGAACTGTTGGTAGAAAATTCTTGTTTCAAAAGAAGTGGCTATGAAATGAACAAGCAGATAGTAAGTGGTGTGGCTCACCATCAATCACTTCCCTAAAAGATACAATTTACTGTATTATGGCTGTTACTTTAGCGTTGAATGTCTATCCTTTTATGCTTATTTTCTATTTTATGTCTGGTTTTATAATAGATAGGACACTCAAGGCCAAATCTTCCATATTACAGTTAAAATTCACAGAAACTCCCATATTTTAATTCCCTGAGTTTCTTGGGTATCATCCTATAAAGGGAATGATGAAGAAGATGTGGCTTACCCCCTGTGGAATGGATACAAGAGTATTCCCCAAACCTGCAGATGTCCTGAGTTACATGGGCAAATCCTGCATATTTCAGAACATCTTCACACAGAGGCCCCGTGCTTCTTCACTGTCCTATTCTCCTCTCATATTCATGGCAACACAGCTCCTAAATAACCTATGCTGCTGTGTGTTTCCTCAAAACAGTTGTTCAAAAAGTTCCCTTCAAGAGTTTCAGTGGGGGAGCAGGGAGGGGAGATAAACGTATGGAAGAGAATGCAGATGGGTTAGATTTCAAGTTTCTTAGGTCAGGCAGTATGATCTTCTATTCTGAGCTCCTATATAATAGAGGCCATAGACCTTCCTCAAAATAATTCCTGTTTGTAGTAGAGCATTTTTTTAAGGTCCACCTTGATTTTAAAATTGCCAGAGATGGAGAATCCACAACAATTTTTGGAAAATTATTTCAGTGGTTAATGATGATACCCCTTCTGTTCAATATCCTTCAACTAAAGACAACTAATTTTCTACAATTTTTCCACAATGGAGGGAAAACCAAGATGGTCTGGCTCTCAATACCAATTGCTAGAACTTTCCCAGGGTTCTGTTATTGAAAACTTTCTCCATCATTAAAGTGGCACATGTGCTAGGGAGGATGGGGTTACATTGTACATTAATCCAGTTTTATATTTCCTTAAGTGATGAGAAAACCTTACTAGGTTCAGAAACAGGCCCCCAAAATTTATGAAATATTAAAAGTAATAAATGTGGGGTTCTTTTTATTTGGTTTCTAGTGTTTGAGCTCAGCCTTTAGGTCTACATTTTCAAATTTTCTTCCACAATTACGAGAACTAAAAATGTCCTTCTTAGGAAAAAAAGAAAAAAGCTGTACTTCTCATATCACCCACTGACTCAAGGAGCTGGGCCTTTCAGAAAATCATCAGACATGGCAACACTGCACTCAAAAAGCTGCTTATTTGAACAGTACTTCATGAGTCTGTCAATTAAGCTGGAAATCATGGGAAAGTGGAGGTCTCTCACAAATCTTTATTTACTTCCTGTTTCTGTTAGGACTGGAAGCAATGCAAATATAGTCTTCCTCACACCTTCACTCGCAGCTAGGACCTAGAAGTATCCAGCTAGGTAAAAATGTTAAATAATGGGATATGGAGGGAAGAATTATTAGGATTTTTTTTAACTTTAAAAAGGTTCAAGTGGAAGTAAGGGTTGGTTCTTATTATATATGGACTGGAATTTCTCATCATTAATACCTTGCAGCAAATATTTCTATTCATGGGGGGGAGGGATAGCTCAGTGGTTTGAGCATTGGACCACTAACCCCAGGGTTGTGAGTTCAATCCTTGAGAAAGCCATTTAGGGGCCTGGGGCAAAAATCTGTCTGGGGATTGGTCCTGCTTTGAGCAGGGGGTTGGACTAGATCACCTCCTGAGGTCCCTTCCAACCCTGATATTCTATGATTCAGAAAACAGGCATTTTGAAGATTTCATAATTTATAAGCCATAATATTCAAAGCAAAATATATTTTTTAAACTTACCAGTGTGTATACCAGAGACTGGAAAGAGTGATACATGAACTAGCCAATGTAACCGGTATGCAGAATTTAGGAGTTTCCCATGTAAAATTCCAGTCATGATTTTTACTACCTTTCCATCCATTTCACCTCTAAAATCCAAGAGCCAGAATTTTAGCTAATTTTCCTAAATTTTATGGAAAGATGTATCTCGGGAGGGGAGAAGCCTTTAAAAGTCTTTACTTCAAGGGAAGGAAGGCAAATGCCTCCTGCATTTTGAAATATGATTGACATTATATGTGGATTTCTGTCCCTCCTATATTCCAGTATCTCCTTCCCATCCACAAACAATTTCCATCCTTTAGGATGGTATCTGATTTTTATTCTGTTGCCTGTCCATTATTGACTCTTTCATTTCCTTCTATAATACTTAAAGCAGCATATGGCAAATGCAAAGCTTCATACTTTTTATGTGATGCTCAGCTTCCATTTCAGCTTTTATTATTTATTTACTATTATTATACACAATGTTTTAGGTGTTTATGGCAAAAAAGCTAAGGAAACGTTGCTTTTCCCTTAAAGCCAAAGAGGCATTTTGTTTCCCCCCTAAGTAGTAATTCATAATTAAACAAAAACAAAAGAAATATCTACAGCTTTAAAAATTCTGATAAATATAGATACCAGACCCTCTACAAAAGCAATTTCAGGATCACTTGACATTAAGCAATAGCGTATTTCCATTAAACTAAGATATATCTGTAACCTACAGCTGAACATATCTTACTAATGAAAGCTCTTAATTAGCAAAACAGCCTCAGTTCTTACAGTCTAGCCTAACTAATATTTTACCGGGTAATCAAGCTGAGTGGCTTAAACAGAAGCCACACTGTTGTATCTAAATATTCCTTTTTTGCATGAATTCTGTGGGATTTCCTACTTTTTGATTTTTTTTCTTTCATTAGTAATTTGGATTTGTATTAGAAATTAGCAGTAGTGTCATTCTATGCAAACACAGATCACTGAATTTACCCTGTACTCCAAGAAAACAAAAACCTCCTTTTTATAATATTCATCTGTCACCAATAGTCAAAGGTTGTTATTTGTACTTTAGAGACATTCCTTCTGGGTTGGATAGAGATTAATAGAGTTCTAACCAGGGCAGTTAATGCATTTTATTACTAAATTCGATTTCATCAGATCTTGAATCATATTTAGTACTTTCAGATCATTGAAAGTGTAATAGGTGAAGAGCTACTGCAGGAGAAAGACCATCATCTATAGAATATGTGAGCATAATTAGCATACTCTACTGTATCTTATTGTATCTAAATATATAACGGAAATGTGCCTGATACAGATACGTATCTCACATGTCAATATGAAATTTACATAATTTATGAAAAATGAATGCTATGATGAGAATATAATGAGCCTTTGAGGAAATAATTATTTTACCACTCATGCAGTTAAAATTCCACTCTTTAAACTGACCCTTGCTACTCATTCTGGATAGCAATGGCAAACAGTAATTTTACTGACAATGTAACTGTCAGCCAGCAAAGGAGCATTTGTGAATGTGCTTGACATCTTAATCCTACAGATTATGGCCCACTTAAAAAATATACTAACAAATTCCGCTACAATAGCCAAGGAATATACACCAATTTATTCCTAATTAGAGAAGAAAATATGAAGGACGTGCAGGCATGTCAGGATTTTAGCGATCAGGGATATGAAGAAAGTAAATATGGGTATAGAGACACACTATTATTCTCCATAAAAAAAAAACTGATCACATCTTCATGCTCAGAGTGTAATCAATAGAATAGGAGCATTCTACTTTTGCCACTTTTCTATAGCAAGAATACAAAGATAGTACAGCAATGAATTCATCTGTCACTTGTTGATGCAATTCTCTTCTTCCCAAATTCAGCCATCCAGAAGGAACTAGCCAAAGGACAAAGTACAGCTGTTTTCAGGAATAATTAATTGCACTTTTGCTATTTTGAAAATCTTTTGAAATTAATATGTTTGGAGAGAAGGAGGTTGGAACTCCACCTTTTCTCCAGTGTGGGAACACTTCTGATTATCATTGCATGTCTAAAGGGGAAATCCCTAGAAGATGGGAAAAGTCCCCAGAATCTGCCCTTCTGGGCCTGGTATCGCTCGGGTAAGAGGGTGTAAAACTGGTTTTAACTCACTGTTATCTTACCTCACCCCAGATGTTCAGCTGGCCAAGTCTCAGGTCTGCTTTAAATTGGGCCAGCTGGTCAGGGCCTCTGAGTGGTCATTAGTGCAGCCAGGGATTCCCAATCAGAACGCCTTTTCTTCAGTCACTACTGTCCAGGGCCTGGAAGGGAGGTGGAAGAAAAACGCACTATGTCATGTCTATACCACATTGGAATCCTCCCATGCTAGAGAATTCTTGGCTAGCTAAATAGACCAGTTTTGAGGCTGCTGTATGCCAGTAGACTGCCACAATGTAACCACAGCACAAGTTTGGATCTGTCCCATACCTTTAAATTATTAATAACTATGTACTTCACAGATACAAAATCATCTTCCACACTCATCAGAATCAAAACGTACTCAAATTTTCATTCCCAGTTTGAATACTACCCATGATCACCTTCAGACTATTTCCCAAAACAAAATTAAATCTAACTCTTTTTCATTCAGCAGCAATCATCAACGTGCCTAATACCTGTCAGACTGCCAGATATTCTACTACTAACTACATATAAGATGCACAGAATGTAAAAGATTATATGGATTAATCTTTTCACAAGCAGCCAGACAGATAAAAAGGTGAATACACAGATTAAAGCTCTCAGAAGCAGGTACAATATCAGTTGCCAAGAGTGAAAGCTCTCCTGAAGTTCCATACGGTAGACATTACCTAGATTTGCAGTACTGTTTTTAAAGTTACATTATAAAGAGATTAGTGATTACATATAGCAGTGAGAAATCATTCTAGAAATAAATGTAAATACTGAAAGCATGATCTCATTTTTCTTTATTCAGGCAAAACTTCCAATGACATTATTAAGGAAAGAAAATACTTACTGATTTAAGGACTAGGGAATCAGGCACCGCTAAAGAAGTGATTATACATTTGTGCATGACTCTTAACTGTTGCAGTGCTTCATGCAAGCCTACACTGTAGTCTTGGGAGTTAAGAAAAGGAACATTATTTTTTGTCATCTTTTTTATTTCAAAATGGGTCCCTGATCACAATTAAAAAAAAGTGGAGAGCAAGGGGGAAGAATATGGTTAATAGAACACTCAGCTAATCAAGGGATCTAAATTGACTGGCCATTCTTAGGTATTGTATAATTGGATAACATGATTATTATACACTATAGAGAACAATCCTTTACTGACCCCCTGAGGGACACATTAGATGATTTAATTGGTCATTTCCATTTCTAATTTCTCTGATTCTATATAACTCTACAGACTACCAAACCTAATGAAATTTGCTTAAAATCAACAGAGGGATTAGAATTTGATCTACAGTCTTTCAACACACACACTATTAAATTATTGTTTTTATCTTACACACTTAAAAGTACATACTACAGTTTCCTCTCCAACATCTAGACTAAGATCAAATCTATCCAGTTGAATAGTTCAGGAAACCAACACACTGCAGGTCTCCTTGTTTTGTTCTATAAAAGAGAAATCTCAGCAGAGTTTGTCAGATTCTATTCCTCATGTGTATGCAGATTTTACCTTGAGCATGCTACGTTTAATTTAAGGGAGGAAGAAATAGAGTATGATTTACAAATTAAAACGAATAACATCTTAAAATGATCAAATTACCCAGTACCATCAAGCAACAGTTAACCTAGTGATTTGTGGTCAGTCTCTTATGCTGCCAAGTGCAAGAGGGGGCCTATTTTGAGAGCACATCAATATTCCTGTTCTCCAGACAGTGCAGTCATATTGCACATTTTGGGTAGCACTAAAGTGGAAGCCAAATGTATGTGTATTGTGGCAAACCCAGGACAAACAACTACAAAGGGGGGGGGGAGTAATCAGTCCCAGGGGGTTAAAAAGGCCTCTCCCAAGCCACTGAGGAGAGAGAACCATGGGGAAATAAGGTTCAGCTGGACAAGGGATTACCAGGGAACTAATTAGGTTCAGCTGGCTCCAACTGCTTGGGACCTATTTAAACCCTCCCCAGAGTGGAAGGGGGGGAGAGAGAGTGAGAGAACCAGGGAAGCTGCCAGTAAGTTAGGAGCAGCAAGGCTCTGAACCCTTCCAGCAAGGAAGGCCACACTCTGTCCCCAGAGGGGAAGACAAACAAGCACAGGGAACTGACTGAGGGAAGGAATAGCCAGCCCCTGTGCTACCTACAGGGTTTTGCTTTGCCCAAGCCTCAGTCTCCAAGGCTAAAAAGGACTGAGCCTGCCGAGGAGAAGGAGGTACTTTGCCACAGTATGTGTGATTAGAATGCAAAGAGGAAAATAAATGAATAAGAGGAGGAAACCTGAGGACAAACTTTCACGATACTGTAAAGAACAGCAATGTGTGAAATAATGTAAGGCAAAACTATTCAAAACTGAAGTTTTTCAACTTTCCATTATGAACTCAAAATGAATCAATTTTCTCAGAAAAAGTCAATAAAGTCTATTAATATTTTTATTAAGAACATTCCCATGTTCTAGTGAAAATAGGTTAGATTTTGAGCATAAATATAAGAAACAAATCTCTCTCACAGAGTAAGCTATGCAAAAATCCATATTCTTGCATTATTCCTAATGCAAAATTAGCCAGTTCAGTGAAATTTTCAATCAAGATAAATTTAAGGGTATGTGAAATTCCATGGAATGAAGAAGATGTTTTTGCAAAACTCCCCAGAATAAAAAAGGGAACATCACACAGCTTTGAGAATGAGAGTCCTTACATGGATACCCACACAAAACCCACAAGAAAGGAGAAAAAAATTAGCTTCCTTCCTTTTTATCTGCAGATTTGTATGCACTGCCTGCCTCTGCCTAAAGCACATTAAACTGATTAGCTGTGTTTATTGACATAATAGTTGCAGGCCAGAACACATGTTGAGAAACATTATATAACTTATTAATAGGAATTATTACTTGCAAGATGTCACTAGTGCTTACAAAGGAAAAGCTTTCATGACTTGTTTTTCCATTACTTTAACAGTATGACAAATCTCACATTTATAAAATGATATCTGTTTGCCCAGAAACTGTTAGAACATTTTAACTCTACTAATAGCACCTGCTTTTTTTTTTTTTTTTTTTTTTGTAAATTACAGAGCAAAGAAAAATATAGCCATCTAAAGTAAACCACATGCTATTTCAAATTAAGCCATCAGCTTAACTAAGAAAAGGCAGGTGTCTGGACTTAGCTTTGATTTATTTAAAAAATAAATAAATAAACTCAGAGAGGTGAGAAGTAGTTATCCTCCAAAGAAGCTTTACATTATCCATTTTTGATATAAGCTATTAGCATTATGGATTTTAACAATTTATCATTTACAATGTAAGTCCACCAAATACTTTTCTCATAGTATACCAATGGGTAGGTGCCTAGAGATGGCTAAAATAGCTTTATGCCACATGGAGACTTCCCATACAATAGGGGAACCATAGAATCATAGAAAATTAGGGTTGAAAGACCTCAGTAGGTCATCTAGTTCAACCCGCTACCCAAAGCAGGACCAACACCAACTAAATCATCCCAGCCAGGGCTTTGTCAAGCCGGGCCTTAAAAACCTTTAAAGTTTGAGATTCTACCACCTCCCAAGGTAACCCATTCCAGTGTTTCACCACCCTCCTAGTGAGATAGTGCTTCCTAATATCCAACCTAGACCTCCCCCACTGCAACTTGAGACCATTACTCCCTGTTCTGTCATCTGCTACCACTGAGAACAGCCTAGCTCTATCCTCTTTGCAACCCCCCTTCAGGTAGTTGAAGGCTGCTATCAAACCCCCTTCCCCTCCCCCTTCTCTTCTGCAGACTAAACAAGCCCAGTTCCCTCAACTTCTCCTCATAAATCATGTGCCCCAGCCCCCTAATCATTTTCATTGCGCTCCGCTGGCCTCTCTCCAATTTGTCCACATCCTTTCTGTAGTGGGGCCCCAAAACTGGACACACCAGTGCGGAATAGAGAGGAATAATCACTTCCCTTGATCTGCTGGCAATGCTCCTACTAATCCCTAGCTACCTGCCAGTATCAGGCCCTAAACTGCAGTATTAAAGGTAGAACTGGTTGAAAAAATTTCATCTGAACAATTTTCTGACAAAAAATATCCCTTTTCACAAAAGTAAAATTTTCTGTGACAAAATTTCAGATTTGCCCCCAAAAATTGATTTTCCACCAGGAAATTGAAATCGCAGCTCCACAGCTGCCCACCTGGAAAACTCTTGTCGATGTCACCTTCTGTCATTGAAATTGACAAATGCTTTCCCAGAGGGCTGCCAAGACTGAGCACTTGATCCTCTGCCTCCCATGCAACCCTCCCAGTTCTGTGGAAGGAGAGGGAGAGCGCGTGGCCATTCAGCCTTCCTGCCAGCCTCCCAGTTTTGGAGACAGGGAGTGGGAGGGAGAAGGTGCTTCCAGGCAGACAGCTGGGAAGTGGAAAAATTCAGTTCTGATTCTGCTGAATTGATTTTTGTTCTTGAGATCTTTTCCCATGGAAAAACAATGTGTTTTGGCATTTCATCCCAGTTGGGGGCAAAAAAAAAAAATCAAAAATGTAGAATTTTTCATGGGAAGAGATTTTTGTCTTCCAGCCTGCTCTAATTATAGGGTCTGAGACACAGAGTTAAATATGGATTTTTGGTTAAACAAGGAGTGAAGGCTTGAATCCACAATTTAGGAATGCTTATGTGTACGCCTTAGTTTATGGTAATTTAGATATTGTGTTCTCTCTGTCTACAGTGGTCCATGGTAGAAGACGCATCTTGTTAAGTAGTAGCAGTTCCTCATTTTTACTGAAAATGTTTCCAATCCAGATCACTCAGTTGTGAAATCACAAAGAGATAAAAGTCAATAAAGTCTTTCCCACTATCACTTCCAACTATCAGATGCTGCATTTTCAGAACAATATGACTGTGGGACAGATGCTGATCTCATCGACAATGTAGTAAACAAATCAGAATCTGGCTCTGCCTCTCCCATGGACAGCAGTAGACACCATAGGAAAGAAACGAGGCTAAAAGCTCCTAAGAGGTCATGGTAGTAGACTGAGGATCTAGCAATTGAAGTGACTAATCTGAGTAGAGCTGCCCCAGAAAAGCATTTGTTGTGTGCCTATTAACTATTAAACTTACATTGCAATAAACTTCATCTCTACTGTTTCCAGTCATTTCACTCATGTCATACCAAAGATGAGTTGGGACCAAACTGTTTAAAAAATTACAGCTGGGGTCAGCTATTCAGGAAAGCACACCACACTCTCCATGGCAGCAGGGCCTTCTTGTACTAACTCATCTTATGGGGGTGGGGGTCAGGAGAAGGGAGGTTCTGTTACATTTCCATTTTAAAGTCATATTTTCAAAGGTTCATGACAGATGTACCCTGACATACTGGACTTGACTTTTAAAAAAGCACATCTGCAAAAGCCTGACTAATATGTGCATACTATTGCCTCAATTACATGGGCAAACAGCTCTGTATCTAAGTGGACAATGCCCAATTTGTGTATGATATCATGGGAAATGCACCACTGGCACCGGCACCAGGGGGCGGGAGTGGCCATGCCATGCCTCCCACACACTCATACACTTTTGAAGAAAAGAAACAGAAGCACAGAATTCATGCTTCCTGCCCCCCCCCCCCCCGCAGAATAATAGATTCTGTTGGGGGGGGGGGCACTGCAATTACACCTTTCACCCAGGAGGGGCTGCTATAGCATCAGAAGAGAGGGCAGCTGGCTCACCAGGACGGCAGCCAGCTGTGGAGCAGGAGGGGCACTTTGGCTTTGCTCCTCCCCCCCACTTCTACAAAGATTCTGGTGACCTTTAACTGCACACACACTTCAGGCACACAATTGAGAGCACACAACTTTTAAAATTCAGGCTCTCTATAGGCCCGAGACAAAGAACCAAAAACTCTCATTGACTCAGATAGCTTTGGATCAGACCCTATGCCTCCCTCCAAGCATAATTTTAAATTAAATTGGTTCGGTCATTCTAAAATCATTAAAGTGGAAAATATATAGTAGCTTTGTGCACAGCAAAATTCTGGGTGTTCATTTAGCCATACACAGATTTACCTAAATCACCAAGGCATATTAGGCAGGAGGTTTAAAACATAGAAAAGGAAGTAGTTCTTCAAATGATGTACAATTAACCTGTGTAAGTCATTGCCCTGGGATGTTGTGTATAACTGGGTTCAAAAAAGAACTAGATAAGTTCATGGAGGATAGGTCCATCAGTGGCTATTAGCTAAAAGGGTCAGGGTTGCAACCCCATGCTCTGAGTGTCCCTAAACCTCTCACTGCCCAAAGCTGGGATTGGACAACAGGGAATGGATCATCCAATAGTTACCTGTTCTGTTCATTCCCTCTGAAGCCTCTGGCACCGGCCACTGTTGGAAAGCTAGATGGACCATTTGTCTGATCCAGTACAACCATTCTTATATTATTGTACCATGTTGATTAATTATATTGGCCATGGTCTGGAAACCTGCAGAGAGTAAATCCTGCTCTAGTGTTAAAAATATGGGGCCACAACCAGAGTTGTTTAATTCAATATAACTCCATAGATTTAAAATGAGATATGTTGATTTACAACACCTGAGGATCTGGCTACTAGTTCTTGCATGGAATGCTAAAGCAAAATGGGATTTTTGAGTATTTATTTGTATGTCTTTACTCAGAATGTTTTAATTAGAACTATTTCATAGGCATGCCAGTGTCTGGGCTCTGGACACAAATCCTACTGTGTATTTTATTAGCTTGTGAAACTTTCTCATTTCTGAATTACTTTCCCAAATCTTTATTCCATTTAAAACTTTCTTCTTTTAAAATGTAACCTCCTTTTGATCTTGAACATATGGGATAGCAACAAATATCTCAGAGGATTAATTCTTTCCTTGTGTAGAGCTTTAGCTGTTTATCATTTGAAATGATTAGTATAAATGAGATAGGAAAGAAGAGAAAGTAAATTTAAGCAACATTATTTTGACCAAGGAAAGTTGCAAGAACATGCAATTTCTGTTGTGTTTTATTTTATGAGTGGTATATAAAAAGGTGAAGATTATAGAAAAATGCCTGTTTGACTATTCCTTATATAAAAATGTAAAATGTCACCATTTGAGAGATCAGTGGTTAACATGGTGAGATGGAAATTAAATGTACAACAGTGCATGTCAACTGTGGAGAGCATTGCATGGCAAATAGGAATGAACTTCATTCAAATTTACCCCAGAACATTCTGAGAGTCCTTGATGCAAAATAGTCTGCAAGAACCAACAAGAGAGATTATATAGAAAACTTGCCTAGCCAAGATAAATTCCTAGAGTAATCCATCTTGCATAAACTTAATCTACAAAAGATGGAAGTGATGGGAAGGGAAAACCATTAGGAACTGAAAGGATTAAGTGTGCTTTTTGTCTCAATGGTTCCCAGTCATGGAGTCTCATTAGAGCCATCATTGCTGCTGATGGTGGTGTCCTTTTACATACTGTACAACTGAAAACATTTTGAAGCTCCATTTAGTGAATGGAGCCACCCAGCTTTTAAACTGAGCAAATAACCACTACATGCTCTTCACTAGCTCCTGATTAACTTCTGGCACAATTCAATGTGTTGGTTATCATTTAGGAAGCCCTGAATTGCTGGGAACCTGGCTACCTCATTGACTGCCTCTTCCTCTATGTCACTTCGTGGCAATTACAGAGTTGGAATGTTCTTGATCTATTATTCTAAAGGCAAAACTTCCAGGGGCAGGTGTCAGGGCATTGTACTGGGGAGGGCTCATGAAGCAGAAATCCATTTATTTTTCTGTTAAAATAGAGTCCAAATTTGTCAGCCTTTAAGATCTAATGTAAGCTGCATCTGTTTAATAGGACTTTGATATTAGAGTCAGTGCTTAAAGTGCAGTTATAATAAGTGAACAGGATAAATGTAGTGATGGGACTTTCTTGTCTGTATCTTAAGTTGTCTGGGATTCTTGAAATACATCCAGATTCATTAATGGTGGGTGAGATACAAATATCTAAATAAACTTATAGATGATTTCATATTTAAGAAAAAATTATCATGGTTTTGCAGCATCTGACCCATCTCTATGTTTCCCATTTCTAGATGTGTCTCTGAGTGACAAGGAAACCCCCACTATTTGTTCCAGGAAGTAGCAGTGTCACCTGTAGTGCATAGACAACATTGCACACAAAAAACAGACCAGTAGATGAGATACGGAAACAGAATAAGCAAACCATCTAATTGAGAACAGAAGAGTAGAATGCTTCAGCACAGGCCAGAAGATTTAAACCACAGTTTACTCTCATTGTTTAATAAAAACAGAAAAAGAGAAAAATAATTTAATGTAGTTACACAAGACTGCCTAGGCATTTATTTTGTATCCTTACCATTTCTCCACTCTACTACAGTATCATCCACTTTGTGCAGGCTTAAACCACAGAACCTGTCAATAATACACATTGATTCTCAAATCTTGGATGGCTCCCATTTTTCCACGTAGTTGATGTTTTGAAGAGAATACAAATTCACACAGCAACCAGATACAACTTACAGATACTGTTTACTGAATCCAGTGAATTTTCTCTCCCCGGCTAACTGAAGAAGGCAGGAAACTATTAGCTTTCTTGGTCAATTTCACCTTCTGTCACCTACCTTACAAAGATGCAAGTAACTAGTGAGTAGCGATTTTCAGGTATGGATTGTGAGCATTTTTGTCCTTTTTCTTATCTTTAGTTGCCATCAGAAGGATTTAAGGATGTGCACGAACTGAGTGAATCTGCAAATAATTTAGTGGACTGCCTATAAAGTATCTATGCTTCTGGTGGTTACCTGGAAAGGAACATGGTATGATAATTAGTTCATACTATGATGTCATGTTCAGACATCCATGTAAATTACAGCTTAATCTGTTGAAAATTTTGGCATTCCCAAAAGGCACGTGAATTTCACTGCAGGTATCAGGTAGCATGTTTTCAGCATATTTCTGGATGCCAAAATGTCATCCCTTTATTTTTTTTTTAGATATTTTGTATGGTGCTTCCTGTCCATCACAAATAACCCATGAATAAAAACCCTCCATCACTTCAGCACCTCAGAATATAAGGCATATATCCAACTTAATATGAGTAACGATTACTTATGCATCCTGTAATTCCCAACGCAAGAAGGAAAAGATACTGATAAATTACATATTAGGAGTTAGCTCATTTTCCTGATCCATATGAAACATCTCTTCATGGTTATTCAACTCTTATAATATGCACAGAACTTATATTAGAAACTGCAGGGGGGGTTCCATAAATGTAGGAAGAATAGAGTAGCCATGAAGATATCAGCCATTTGGGATGAAGAGGAGAATTTAGCCACAAATCTTTCAAGGCTCGTAAAGTATCTGCTCTCGTCACTGGAATAAACCAGCCAAAACTGCCCTGCAATACTTAGGACTCCAGCTCATAATAGACAAACTTCATGCTATAATAGGCTAAAGAAAAATTCATGTCAACAAGTTAACTACTAAGTTAACCACAACTTACTGAATCCAGTGCTTCAGCAAAGAGTTCAGATGGGTATCACAATCCCCTTGTTCCATGACGCAATTAATTAAATCAAAGGACAGATTGATATTTACATATAGGCCTACATTCGGGTTCCTAGGCAGTCCTTTCTACGGATATGCACAGAAAAGGGAGCTCACACACTACACTAGTCTAAGAGGGTGCAACATGCTCCTCTATTCATGCCCAACCAGTTCTGCCAGTGAAGAAAGGGTGGAATACATACCTCACCTCCTTGGCCATTTTCTTTTGAAGATGGCTCCTGGAGAACTAGTCCCTGTGTCCCAGGAAGCATAAGGAGTCTGATAGTTCCTGCCCTTTTTGCAGGAGAGGGGCAAAAGGAGAAGACTCCTTGAAAGCCTATTTTCCCCTAAGCATCACTAAAAGGACAATGGACAATATAGTGCTGTGTAATTAGGGTTCCTAGATACTACAGCATAAGATATATTAAAATGCAAAGATACTAAACTAATGTATATGTATGAAACATATTAGGAAAGGACAGTGGGGAGGGGAGCTCCCTTTTAAAGACTCAATCCTCAGATCTATCCACATTTCTAAAAGAAGAAAGGTATCAGCTCTGCATTCATTCAGCTCATTTGTTTTCTGGCCTTTATAGGCTCTGCCATGTTACAATTTTTCTTCTGTACATCCTTAACTTTCTAATCTTACTGCCAGTGCCAGCAGTGCTTTGTAGAAACAACAGGAGTTTCTATAGGTCAGTGCTGGTGAAGTAATTTGCAGTTACTGCTGCATTTAACAGGTGCTAATAAATTACATTTACACAGAAAAAGGATGGCTAGGCAATAGCTCATTCTGCACCACTCGATTTCTGTGGCTTAAACAGCGTGAAGTGCTGCATATTTTGTGTATTAATAGGCAGAGCCATGTAGAAAGATATTTGAATGAACAAAGTACGTAATTAAGTGTAATTATTATTGCCATTATTAACAATCATTTTTTTCTAAATGTACTAACATACATGTGCTGACATTACACCACACAGTGGGTTGACAGACGTTAGTATTTTTTAATGCTTCTCCATAATGAATATGATGTTATTGTGATGCTACCACAGCCCTCATCCTACAAGCTGATGCATGTGGGCAGGGTCCTGCACTCACAGAGCTCTCCACTGAAGTTAATGGGGCAACATTTGGGGTAAGTGGCCTGCTTATATAGAGCAGCTTGCAAGGTCAGTGTCTTAGCATGGGATAGTCTCAGCCAGTCAGAGTGCAGAGATGCTTTAGAGTTACAGATGTATTACTGCCCAATTTGTTTCTAGGAAAGCTGTTCCCATCACTGATTGGTGTGGATGTTTGATTTGCATAATCACTGTATGTTACATTCACCCCCAGTCAGTACTCTGCAATAAAATGTAACACCTCTCTGAGAATCTCCAATAGCTATTCCAAGTTTTGCCAGATGGTAAGAATGCAATACAGACAATACATGAAACTGGATAACCACCACTGTTGTTTCCATTTTGAAGATTGGGAAACTGAAGCATTGTGAGTTGACTGGCTAGATTTTTTTAAGTCAATTCCTATTTTTTCATCCCAAAACATGTAGACACAAAAACGTGTGGGTGCAATTTCCTTCCTAGTATTTTTGCACATGCAAACAATTATTGGCACAGGTCAAAAAAACTAGTCTATAGCACAATTAGGAGTAGAACCTATATCCCAACTCCCTCTTTCCTACTATAAATAACAGTTCTTGTTACTAAACTATGGGAACAAAACTGTACAACATTCCAAGTGATATTGTAACAAGAACACGCAGTGCAGTTCTTTTACCTCTCTAATTTTACACATTCCCAACCCCGCTCACCATATTTTTTGGATAATAGCTTTGGGTTTTATGACACTTTGTCACACCATATATGGTTTGCAATTTACTAGTTCCTGTATGTTTTTCTTCTATTCTGTGCTTTACAGGTAGTTGTTACCCAGCTTATGTCTGTACTATTTGTTCCCTTTCCCTAGATGTATGACTTTATATGTCTCAGCATGAACCTCATCTTTGTGCATGCAGCCCAATCTCGTAATATCTCCCAGCTAATTTACAGTTTGATTCTGTCCTCTAGTATGCCTGCTGCCCCTCTGATTTTGCTGCCAGAAAATTTGATATAATTTAACTACACACTCTCTAAATTGTTACTTAAAATATTACATTAACATGTGTAATCCTTTTGTCAGGTGCCAAGCCAGCAGCAAGGGCCAGCTTCAATCTGTCAAGGGTCCTTTTCTAAAATAAATTAAACTATGACTTGAGCCCTGACAGAGCACCATACTTCTACTTCAGGCTTTGGGAAATTAACTATAACTTCTGTGGTTTCCTCTGCAAGCAGTTTCCCTCTGGCTCACAAGTACTCAACTCCTTTGGGGACACGGAACACAACTATCTTTTTATTTGGGGGAAAAGAGTCACAAGATCCACAAAAACCCAATAAATATGTTTGCATCTAAGAAACTGAGCAACAAAAATCAATGCATCAGGAGTTTGGTTAACTCCCCAGTTCTAAATAATAAAAGTCCAACTTATGGAGATCCAGAACTTTGTCTCACCACAAACCCCATCCAACTAAAACCCCACTCACAAGTCAGGTTGGTCACTGGTAGCCAAGGGCATCTGGGGGGTGGCTCTCCTCTTCTGGTTTGGTAGACTCCAAAGAGAATTGCTCCACTAGGTCCTGCTCCAGTGTGCAGCTACCAGGTCCAGTTCTGTGATTTCAGCTCTGCTTCTACCAGATGGGCCAGGCAACTGTGACATAAATTCAGCATTGACACAGCCACTAATCCTTTGGGCCTTCCTGTAAAGTCAGCTCTGTTCTGACACTGGTTCAGTTGGGGCTTGCTGTGGAGTCATTGGTCTTTTGCCACCTGTCTGGCCAGTCCTCAGTGTAGAGTCATATCTGCTTCTGCCGCCACTGATCTGCATGGTCTACTCCTACAGATTCCTCCACACAGAGCACAGAATGTCCAGGTGGGCAACCCAGCACAAAACAGAACCCTCTGACATAGTCACTACTCCCTAGGACAGGAAAGAGCCCTTCCGTTCTTCTTGCTTGAGGCCAACCTTCATTACCCAACCAAAGTCCTTTACCTGTAAAGTCAGGGTGACCCCTAATCCAGATCATATCCTGTATAATTCCCATGCCCTTTCATGGGTAATGATAATAATGTATCACATTAACACATCAAAACAAATTCCAACTAAACCAACAAAACTTAGGTGGAATGACAGATAAACAGTATTATAATTCATGTAAATGAAGCTGACCAGAGCTTGCTTTTCCTCTTCTCCCCAATAGAGGAGAGACAAGGTGGATGAGGTAATATATTTTATTGGACCAACTTCTGCTGATGAGAGAGATAAGCTTTTGTGCCACACACTGCTTTTCTTTAGGTCCAGGAAAGGTATTCCCAGACTCAAAGAAATTGCAAGATGAAACAGATTGTTTAACATAAGTAGTTAGCACATATTGTAAGGGACCATTCAAGATAGAGTTAGAACATAATGTGCTAACTCCTTATGCTAAACAATCTGCTCTCTTTGCATTTTGCTGTGACCAGGGGAGTACCTTTTCCAGACTCGAGGAAGAGTTCTGTATGGCTCAAAAGCTTCTCTCTCTCACCAGCAGAAGTTGGTCCAATAAAAGGTATTACTTCACCCACCTTGTGTCTCTAATATCCTGAGACGAACACAGCTATAACTATACTGCAAAACCCAATAGAGGAAGCAGGCAGCTCCATGCCTCTATGTCTCCTAGCCCTGGGACCTGTACATGTATGAACCCACACATGCAAGGACTCCTTTTTTCCTGGTGTACCCCCCATGAAGTCAATGGAAGGATAAATGTGGCCTAGTATATGCTGTATCAGGAAGTAGTAAGATTTTTACAGAGAACACCTTTTATTCCTGTGGTATAAAAATAGCCTATAACAGGTTGGCAGATTTTATGATCCTCCGTAGAGATCCAGGGCCTACTCCACTGAATATCCTGTTATCAGCTGTTTTCATTCTACATGAAAAGAGCAATGTAAATTACTGCTGAGAGTTACTTGTACAAAGAGTCAGTTATCACCCAGCAAGATTTAAAAAGAATTGGAAACTCTTACAGGAGCAGTAGGGAAATTGGGGTCTGAGACAAAAAAAATCCTAAAGGATAAAACACTTGGAACAACTGTGGAGAGAAAGTTGAGGTTGAAGTTTTTATTTAAGTTACCAACAAAGCCAAAGTGCAGGATGGTCATAAGTCTGGACAATATGGGTGAAATCCTGACCCCACTGAAATCAATGGAAATTCTGTATTGACTTCACTTGAGCCAGGATTTCACCCTATATGTTGTGTTCATACCCTGTTCAAAGTAAGATGAAGACTGCACCAGCTCACAGAGAGCTTAAATCTGATATAAAAGATGTGCACTAGAAATGTATACAAGAAGGTAGTAATGGATATTACGCAGTCAGAGAAGAAATGCAGTTCTTTCCCCTATTAGTATTAAACACTTTATTTTAGGGTAAAAGGAACCAAAAAGGGATGTTTAATTGTAAAGAGAAAGGAGGAAAAATTGAAACTGTTGCTGATGTCCGTTATTCTCATCTTGAACATGTATCAGGGAAGAAAGCAAGGCATTAATTGAAACACAAGGATTCTATGTATATTTGAAAATAGAAGGAATATAGAAAAACAGGCTTGTGCTTTGTGGTAATGATAGTTACATAGAATCTCTGGTTAGTTGTCTCCCAATCCTGAAAACATACACAAATTATTCAAATAAATGACCAGTGTTGCCATTTAAACACAGATTTGTTAAAGATAATAGTCCCGATAAGCTCTTCTATTTATAATTATCCCAGAAAACAACCTTGTTTTTCAATAAAGAGTAACAGAATGATATTGCACTCTGTCTGGATGAGAGAAGAGAAAATTGCACTAAGTGACAGCTGGACTGTTGCTCTACATTGAGATTCACAAAGGGAAAGGGAAGACAAGTCCAGTTTATTAAAGAAAACCAAATTACATCCTACAACTGACCAGATGGACAACAAAGCAAACCCTGATTGGCCAATGAAAATCCTATCACTTGGCTTTGCCAAAAGGCCTGTCATTTAGAATATACTTGAAGCATTCATTATGCTAATTTGTATAAATGGATGAAGGGATACATCCCTAATGCATTTCTTTTTGCAGACAGGTGTGACAATGGGAAACCTGATCAGGCGAGTGGTGTGGTTTTAGAGGACAATTTTCTGAAGAGAGAGAAAAGCATTAAGATGGGCAAGAGGGTAATTTGAGAGGTAATTTGATTTTGTGAACTCCATGTGACTTTTGAGACTCCACATGAAATTCTGATGAGTGGCCACAGCTAGGCAGGGAAATAGGGAAGTCAGACTTGGAGCCTCCTACATGTTTTTGTCCCTTTGTCCTTTCTTCTTGCAAACTCAAGATGCATTCAATCAGGGAGGGGGGAAATGTAACTTAATACCCAAAATAATGTTCCACTGCTGTCTTTGTGTTAACATTTGTCAGCCTTAATACGTCAACCCCTTATGTGCAGCAGGCACGAGAGAGTTCTACGGTTAGAATCAATTTCCCCATTTCTTTCTGAAACATGGTTTTATTCTCATGAAGTTATAGAATGTTTCATTTGGGGAAGAGATGCATGGAATAAAGCTGAAGATTACAACCTACATATAGAAAAAAAGGAAAAAGAAGCATGACTGAAAAATATAATGCCAGGAATGAGAGCGATGTAACTATGCGGCTCAGTACGTTCAATGTCGGGACAGAGAAAAGATGGAATATACACTGGAGAAGGAAAGGAATTAGTTCTTTGAAGTCAAAAACAAAAAATGCCTCTTTAGTACAATTAAGGTATAAGTGACAAAGACACTCTCCCTGATTAAGTCTTTGATAAGATGACAGCAATGTTTAGGTATGTTTGTTAACACCTAAAGTCTCTGTAGTCATATCTTGTTAACAGGGCCGGCTCTAACTTTTTTGCCGCCCCAGGCAAAAAAGAAGAGCGCCGCCCCGCCGTACCCCCCCGGGAGCGCCGCCGAAATCCCCACCCCGCCAGCACCATGCAACCCGAAGCCCTGCCCCCCCAGCGCCGCGCCGCCCGAAGCCCCGCCCCCTCCAAGCGCTGCGCCGCCCGAAGCCCCCGCCCTCCTCCGAGCACCGCACCATGCCAGCCCCCGCCTCCCCCAAGACCCCGCCCCCCCCGAGCACCACGCCGCCCGAAGCCCTGCCCCCCCAAGCACCATGCCGCCCGAAGCCCCACCCCCCTTCCGAGCACCATGCC